>NC_092651.1:15377348-15695348 GCF_032118995.1 Asterias amurensis | reverse complement strand
ACACAGTGTACTTAAACACAGTTCAAGACTATAGCAGTTTCTGGTACAGCTACCTTTAACTACGACTAGATGATATGTTAAACCATTGGCACTTCTGATGACTTGTAATCCTACACCAGAGACAAGATACAGTGATGAAGAACCTCTAACCTTGGTATGAGAAACAGCTCAAGAAACAAAGATGGCGTTGTTAAACACAGTGTACTTAAACATCTGCAGCTTCAAGACAGTCCACTATAGACCCTTATCATGCTGTGGCCATCTGGAATTTCTCCCATAAATTCAATGTAACCAAACCGAGGCTGTGAGAATAGTCTGGTTCCTAATTGCAAAACTATTATTAGCATTCATTATTGTTATTTGATACGTGGAACATGACCAAGATGGAGGCAGTATGATACAGGTCTATCGCATGTTCTGACGCAGCTAGTTTTGATTATAACTTTAACCATTGCCACTACTGATGACTTCTAATTGATGTCCAGTTCACACATCGCCAGGAGATCTGAAGAATCAAGTCTCAATAAAAACAGGTTGGATTCAAGGTGGATTGTCTTCTGGGCAATGAGAAGACCAGCTTGTCATTTGGTGTTGGTTTCATCAAACAGGAAAGGTGTGTCTCTGTATCATGTCAGACGTTAATAATGGGTGCGTTCGATTAGGTTCCCCGAGTCAACCCCGATCTGCCCTCAGTACGTTCCAATAGCTTTGACGTCATTCCAGGGGCTCATCTGGGTCAGCCCCAAGTGCCCTGCCTGTGGAGTGGGTCACTTGGGGCTGGCCCAAGGTGCATGACGTCACCACGAGAGAGCGAGTGATCGTTCGATTAGCTCTTGTCTGGCGCTCACTTGGATGAGCACACCGGGGTCGACCAGGGGAAGCTAATTGAACGCACCCTATGCTGGATTCAACTAAATTATTTTCATTGTAAATTAAGCATTGTATTAGATGTTGCTGGTCAATATAAAGCAGTGTTTTCATTAGACTCTTAACAGTCACAAATCCTTAAAAATCCCATGCAGAAAGTTGACTGACTTTGTAGGATTTGGTACTGCAAAAGGACCAGGCATACCATGTGTAAGTCCAAACGCTTGGGTGTTGCGTTATCGTAGAGTGGATTACGTTGGAGTGTATAACAGAGCCTTGGTCAAAGACACTAGGATTAGGGTTGTAATAGATCTTTGATTCTGGGACAATTGTAAGCATAGAAATTGCTTAAAGGCACAGGATACCTTTGGTGATTGTCAAAGACCAGTCTTCTCACTTGGTGTATCTAAAAAAATGTATAAACAAACAAACCTGTGAAAATTTTGACTCAATTGGTCATCGGAGTTGTGAAAGAATAACGGAAGAAAAAACACCCTTGTCGCACAAGTTTTGTGCTTACAGATGCCTTAAATCTCGAATTAAATTCAAATATTTTAGTGAGAAATTACTTCTTTACCCAAAACTATGTTACTTCAGAGGGAGCCGTTTCTCACAATGTTTTATACTATCAACAGCTCTCCATTACTCATAGTAAGTTTTTGTGCTAACAATTGTTTTGGGCAATTACAAAAGTACAAAAGGTGTCTGGTGGCTTTAAAGGGAAGGTACACGTTTGGTAATTACTCAAAACAAATATTAACTTACAAACTGACTTGGTAACGAGCATTGGAGAGCTGTTGATAGTTCAAAACATTGTGAGAAACGTCTCCCTCTGAAGTAGCATAGATTTTGAGAAAGAGGTAATTTCTCCGTAAAATAATCTCACTATCTGAAAGCAGACAAATTCGCCCAACAAGGGTGTTTTTTCTCTTATCATTTTCTCGCAACTTTGATGACCAATTTAGCTAAAACAAATTATGCTTATGGTGAGAATACTGGTCTTTGACAATTACCAAACGTGTTACCTTCCCATTTACACATACTTTTGCTCAGCTGGACTATAAGTTGTGATATTTATCATGACCTTAGTATTATCAGCTTAGCAGGACTACATGACATAAACCTCAATGATAGACCTGCATCTCACATCAGGCTTGTGCAATCTGTCTACCATGGGTGAATGATCAATTGAGTTGTTCTCCGTCGGGTATTACAGTATACAAGTTGTTGACTGCTTGTCATATTGACAACAAATTAGTTGACAAACACAATTGTGTAAACACATGTTTACATTTTGTTTTAAAATAATGTTAAATAGGATTTGAAACTTTGCATGGCGGAAATACAATATAGAAAGGTCTGCTGTAACACCATGTAATGACAATCTCTGTATGAGCTTTCTCCAGAAGATGAGAGCATACTGATCGAAACATTCTGAGTTGAAACTGAGTTGAAGCCAACATTACTTTTCAGAACCACCCCAACTCATTTTGAGATTATCATTACATGTCGTTACCAAACCTTACTATAAATAATATTGTCCTGTTTTGAGGAGGGGGAGGGGGGAGTGGGATTTGATAGTGATAAGGTGAGCCAGATCCAGGAATTGATTGATGATTGAAACAACAAATAGCAATAGTACACATCTGAAGTGTTGTTCGCTTAGATTAATTAAGTTTATTTCCTGTGGGTGAGGTGAACATCAAAATGTTTAGATTTCAAGATTATTGGTGATTTTGAATGTAGTATTGACACACTGGAAATCTAACTCACAAAGTAGCTCAGGCATGGAGCAATTTCGAGTGTGCACATTTAGTCGCCAACTGACCAGCAACCCAGGTCAAAATTCCAGTTGAACCCAGTTGACTGGGGTCAACTGGTTCAACTGGATATAGTGACCAAACTCGTCCATTTTCCATATTAACCAACTGGTTTGGACTAGGTTTAACTGTGTTCAACTTGGTTTAAATTATAAACCAGTTGGTGTCTGTCCATTTTCCATATTAAACCAACTGGTTTTAACTGTGTTTAACTAGTTTATCAACTGGTTTTCAACTAGTTCCAGTTAAACACAGTTTAACTAGGTTCAACTAGAATTTTGACCTTGGAACGTACATGCACAGTGACGCATCGCACTCACTCGAAAGACTCGTTTGGAAGTCAAGTCAACCATCGATACCATGGTTTTAAACAGTCCATTGCCTTCCGCGTTTTTCGCAATTGTGTCACTGGTTCCCCTCTGCGCTTTACACATGTTAGCATGGAACAGTCTATTGGGACCAGTGAAAACTGCGGTCCTGAGGCTGGTTCCATATGGTCGACCACAGTAGTCAACCAATGGTCGACCAGCCTGGGTTTGAGTAAAAATGGTCAGCCTTTAACCATGGTGCACACTCGAGCTTGCTTAAGATTGATCATGTGATGAGGTTATGTAAGTTGGACCAAAACCCTTAAGTCTGAAGTCCTATGATATAATGTATAATACCAACTTGAATAACAGGTTTAAAACAATTTCAAATGAATCAGAAAGAAAATTTTCATTTTGATGACTAATTTTTGTTAGTTTGTTATAATGAAACATGTAAGAAAACATTTTGCATTCGAGTTTTGTTTGTTGTATGAAGCGTTTCAAAACATAAGGTAATGATGAATAACAAACACTTTAAAGGGTGTATGTAACTTTTGTATGACAAAAAACACAATGTCCACAGATTTACACTAAACTTACACAGTTTGAAGATAATGATAGTAGAAAGCTCCCCTGAAAATATAACGTGCTGAGGTGCTGTAGTTATTGGGAAATGAGTAAAACAATGTCATGAAAATAATTTTCGTCTCATGAGACGAAAATTATTTTAAGAAGCATTTACAAACGTATTTTCATGACATTGTTTTACTCATTTCTCTAAAACTACAGCACCTCAGTAAGTAATATTTGAAGGGAAGCTTTCCACTATCATTATCTTCAAACCCTGTATGTTTAATGTAAATCTATGGACATTTTGAAAAAGTACCCAAATCCTTTAAGAGAAGGCATCCATATTGATGATTTTTAAAAAAATTTCACAACATGTAATATATTTCTACATTTCTGGTCCCCCTTTCCCTTTTTTGTTTAATAGTAAAAACAAATTACCAAAGTTCTTTTTTTATTTTTTAATACTTAATTTTGGAAGTTAATTTTCTGTAAATGATTCAACTGATTGAAATATTAATTGTAAGGTTTTATTCTTTCATGTTGCAGGGTTATTAAAAGTTAGCTTCGGTTTGTATAAATTAAAAGAAATTTTTGCATTATAAATATAGAAATGTGTAATTCTGAAAGACCTTTATGGATGACAAATTTACATTAGTTTGTGGTGTATGGGTTGATAACATAACTTAGTAAGTGACATTATTTCCTTTAAAGGCAGTGGACACTATTGGTAATTACTCAAAATAATTATTAGCAAAAATTCTTTCTTGGTAACGAGTAATGGGGAGAACTTGATAGTATAAAACATTGTGAGAAACGGCTCCCTCTGAAGTGGAGTAGTTTTCGAGAAAGAAGTAGTTTTCCACGAATTTGATTTCGAGACCTTAGATTTAGAACTTGAGGTCTCGAAATCAAGCATCTGAAAGCACACAACTTCGTGTGACAAGGGTGTTTTTTCTTTCATTATTATCTCGCAACTTCGTTGACCAATTGAGTTCAAATTTTCACAGGTTTGTTATTCAGTGCATATGTTGAGATACATCAAGTGAGGGGAGTGGTCTTTGACAATTACCAATAGCGTCCACTGTCTTTAAATCTTTCTCAGCAAGTGGACTCTATATTAGATGAAACTTTCACATGTGACTGTTACTGTATCTTTCTGTTTAGTATTTCCTATTTAGTATCAGCATTTGATGACCTTACCTGTAATGTGGATAATGTAAATACTCATTCTCCAATAATAGGCAATCTCAAGTACATACCAGAACAGAGTACATGTACATGTACTCCGAAAGCATTAAACCTAGGAAGAGTTGAGGTCTTAGATGATCATCCAGAAGCCCCAATTTGAAATCAAATATCATCAATTATTGTTTGGAAAGGCTTGTAGAGACTCAATTGAAAGAATCTAATAACCATGCAGAGAATATTCAACAAACTATTTTTTATATTGTTGTAAATAGTAAAGATAAGTATACACTTTAACAGGGTTTGTTTGTATGAGATAATTTGCATGTAGAGGAAATAGAAGCATGATAAGTAGCATCAGATGGCCAAGAGAAGAACCAGGTCCATAAGAAAAGGGGTTGGAAAACTTTTGCTCAACCCTGAGGTTCCCTCAACCCCGTACCTCAACCCTGAGGTACGTCGACCCCTAGGTACCTCGACCCCGAGGTAACTCAACCCCGTGGTACCTTAACCCCGAGGTACCTGAACCAAGACAAGATGAAATGAAGTAGTACTCTAAAATCCAACCTTTAATTAGTAGTCAATAAAAACATTGGAATCTGAGAAATGATTCATGCATGGATTGTTTCTCAGATATCTGAGGGTTGGCGCCGTATTGTGACACTGTGTTAGGGCATGGAGGTATCCATGGTTAGGGGTGTTAACATCTTCGCCCAGGCAACATTATACATTGCGGTATGGTATTGTTGCCTGCCCATACGCCTGTTGTGTTGGAGGGACGAATGCATTTCAAAATGGTCTTGTCTCAAATTTTTGCATTTTCCCAAGGATATTAGATCTTTATCATGCTGAGAAACAAAGCAAATGATATTTTGGTTGATGGATGAGTTAAGAACCTCCATATAATTTGCAGGTGTAAATTTTGTTGATTTCATTAAGTTGTGCCTTTCAGTTTCTGTTTTCGTTGTATTTTGTAAAATATTTAATTTTTCTCAAATCAGGACTATATTTTTTTAAATGTGGTTATGAGTCATTTGATTATTGTAAAGGGTACTTGCTAGGATATATTTTAATTCACTTTCATCATGAAACAGTTATCATGTTAGTCTGGAACCCACATCAATTTCAAATTCAAAGCAACACTTAACCCAGGATTTAAGGCAAACATTTTTTGTACGCAGGCGCGAACATCGCTCTAGCGACGTCTAAAACACATAAACAAACTTTTTATTGTGCATTTTATTTCACAGTCGTCATTTCCCATTGCTCCATACAATATTGTTCCAGTAACTAAATATGTATGTGAAGTATAGTAAGACAAATATAACATGGTTTATTTCGGGTAAACAGTCGATATGAGCTCCCCTCTGTATTGGAAGTTGACAAACTAGTTCCCTTGGCGAAGTGAAGGGAACTAGTTTGTCAACTTCCAACACTTTGAGGAGCTAATATTGACTACTCACCCTCAAACCATGTTAAATTTGGAAACTAGTTTTTGAAATGAACATAATGATTAAATTTTGTTATTTATACAAGATTTTAAAGGTTTGGCTTGGGTTCTATTAACAAATTATGTATATTCTAAGTGATCAACCAACAACAATATTTTTGATAAAAATTAACTATTTCTTTAAAACTTTAAATTCTTGGAATTGACAAAACGATCAATATTTGAAGTTTCATGACATAACAAAATGTAGGATAAAAACCTGTGAGAAATATTCCCATAACTGCATGACGTTTAATGATCTTTGATAAAATATTATATTCTGTACATAAACCAATTCCCAAAATTATAAAGTTAACAAATATCTAATTATAAATATATTGTACATACAAAAAGTAAAAGTCTATTAAATGCATATAAATTTACTTTCAAGCTGACGTTTCATATTTTGAAAGCAAACATTGAAAACTTTCTTTTGTGCTCCATTGTGGTGAGACTGATCAAACTGATATTATTGTGATTTAAATTGAACTGACTTCCCATTCAGCATACATATTGTAGAAGAAAACAAATTGCTATCTTTGAATAAACTATTTTTCTGTGCCAAATTGGAAATGGTTTGTTTCTTATTTTCTTATTGTTCGACTTACTTCAATAATTCATCGAAATCCCAGTCTCTGGCCCCAGTCAAGATAGTCCTTTTTAAATTTCCTTTAAAACTTGTAATATTCCCATATTAAATAGGGCCCTTACAAAAAACATGAAAATTATCCAAATACTGAGACGGCCTTTTTTTTAAATTATCAAGGGATTACAACGTTTTTTCTTTTGAAATTCGTTTCAAGATTCATTCTTTTTATTTATTAGCAGATAAGCGTTTAAAAGTATCTAGGGGTGTAAATGATTGAACGTTCTCGCTTCTACCACTGTACCATGCGTATACAGTCCCGCTTAAAACTTGCGCCACCCCCGAATAACAAGTGGTGTGTGCCGACCATGCTGGTGCCGACTTAACTTGGAGAGGGTTTGGATATCACTCCGCCGTACTAGAACTAGCTAAAAAGGGTGCTCTTTGTCTTAAAAATTAAGTTATCAAACACTCTAAGTTAATTAATTCGAGGGAACTATTATGTTTGCCAAGAAAAATGGTTCGCGTTTTTGATTACAACGTTACATCTAAAAAAAAAGAACTATGATTTGGGGTGGATGTATGTGTGTAAGCAAAGATCACGCGCACAAGGTGAAATGTGGTCCTTTCCAAAATGGCGATTTGCGTGCAGCACATGTGTAATCGTTTTTAAACCTGTCAGACGACGGAATCATCCCGAAATTACATGTTTTTTCAAGCACTTGGAGAAGTTGGCAAACTCCACAAGAATTGAAAAACAGTGTGGTAAGTAACTTTTGCATTATAAACATGTAAATGGAAACAAATATAGTGTTTTTATCGAATTTGCCAGGTGACAATTTGTACGAATGCATTGCCATTTCAATCAACCATGCGGCCCCATGCGCCCCTGGGTAATTGGTGCAAAGGAGGCCGGTCATCCAGTGGGAGGGGCCAACATGACGACGAGAGGCGCGGGTGCATCAAGTGTTGGTTTTTACACTTGCTACATTTTCGGTTAATAGTTTATCATACAATGCCGGGAAGTTTCCGGTCGCGCCACCTCTTTTTCATTCGATATTAAATAATAATCGTAGGATGTCCTGTTTTCAATTGTTCAAGGTGTCCCTAAAATCGAGGCAATTCGTTTACCTCTCTCTACTAGTGCGCGATGTAAACAGTCCCAAGAATAGATAAAATGTTTGTGGTTTGACTTGCCAAGCAAAGAGTCTCCTCCCCCTTGACCAAAACTTAGAAACACGTAAGGCTCCGCTGGTTTAGTTGCACTTGTAAATGCCCCCCAAATTTTTTTTTATCTCAATGTCCAATGAGACAAGCCTATCCCTTTTTGTAAAAAAGAATGAAAAAGTGGTGGCGCTATACGGAAAGTTAGTCGTAAAAAATCGTATTTTAGGCATTTCTACAAGGTACACAAATATGTCATAGTGTTGGAGCCATATAAAAAAAACTATTTCATGTCACAATTCTTGATGATCAACTCATGTGACTGAACATTCCGAGGCTTAAAGAAGCCATGTGCCTTTTATATCATTTTCTAATAAAAAATTTGAAAATTTCTTTGTTAACCCACATATCAATATTATTAATATTAAAATTTAAACATCGGCTTGGTGATTAAATTATCACTGTTTATTTATACGCTTTATTACAAATGTTAAGGGAAACAAATAAAATAAAAATCTGATTTGAAAGCCAACAATTATCCACATTTTTATTTTTATTTTTTTATTTTTTTTTTTTGCTTGCAAATTACCATGGTAACCATGGTAACTTTTAAGATGTCATAAAACAATATTTTGAATTAGATGAAGACAACTGCTGGCTATAGAGTCGTACACAAAGTCTCACAGTAGTCACTGCAGATGTTTCTTCCACGCATGCTTCATCGGGAAACCATACTTTCTCGTTTGCCTTGAAAACAGGATAAACTCAAAACATATGGGACCAGTTGAAGTCATCAAAACATTTGAGACCAGTTGAAGTCATCAAAGATCAATCAGTGTGTGGTGTTAAAATTGCAATGTCCATCAATATTTTGTTTTCCTATTCAAAGAAAAAGCCATTAAACCTTGAAAACAGGACAGTGGAGTATAGTATCTAATTTACCTCAATGAGATAGACCTATTCCTTTTTGTAAAAATGAGTGAAAAAGTGGTGGCGCCATGCCATTCGGCAGGTTACAGGCATGAGAATCTTCCGGTTTAAACCGGAATTCCGGTTTTTTTTGTTCCATGTGAATTTGATATAAAAATCGGGGGGGGGGGGGGGGGGTAGGTTTTTTGGGGGTATCCCTCTTTTCTGATCAGACATTGTAAGTTTCCCTTTGTAATCATATATTATCTTGGATCCACACGGCGTTCATGAAAAACTTCACCTAAACAACTAATTGTCGTCAAGCAGCTGGCCCAATATATGGCTTGTGGTCTCCCTGGCATCGTGCATGCATGCAGCAGCGACAGACGTACATGTAAACTTGTCTCATTCCTCGTTTCGTTTAATAGCGGTATGGTTCAATAATGTTTGGCGTAATGCGCTTGCTGCTGCAGCAAAGATAACATGTGTTGAGACTTTCGAAAGTCTACTGACAAAACAATGCATGTGTTTTGCACTCGCGCAGGTTTGTACACAAACCAATGAGTGCCGCGGGACGAGTCGGAGATCATGGCAGGCCATTGGAAACTGGTACCTGTTATTGCCTCACAACCAGCGAAAAATATATTGGTAACCAGCAAACACATTGCACGTCCAGCTGTCCTTATTTCATGTAGGAGCGAGTGGGGAAACATTATAACCCGAATTGTGTGGGGTCTCATCTCAACATCGTTCCAATGATATCCTATGCTGAATAACAACATCTTTCTCATTTTTTTTTCCCCCAAAAATGAGCGTCGCCGACAGATTGTTAAAATCATGAACATTTAATTGCAAAAGAATTTTTTTATACAACCGAACTTCAAATCAAGAACCTATAAAAATGGTGGATGTTGTTGGGAAAAAAAAGCATTTTCAAGGGCAGAAATAAAGGATAAGATCATCAACTTTTTTTTTTTTTTTTTTTTCTGTTCCTGGAATTGTAACAAAATGGCAGGCGACCCCAAAATTGTTTGAATTGTTTGAGCTTTACATTCCGTGTTTTCCAGTAAACCTGCTATTTTTTGATAAAAATAGGAAAAATCGTCCAAAAGTAGCTCACTAATAGGAAAAATAGGTGTCAGAAATGCATCAGAGATCACCGCAGAGCTTCTAAAATACCCAGAGCTTCCAGGGCCCTTAAGCGGGCCCTGGACCCAGGCTGTAAGGGACTTGGCCGTAAGGGACGAGCTGGGCGCTCGTGTTGTGTGCGAAGCACAAATTGCAATAAACTGAATTTTTTCCCGTTATTTTATCATCACCCATTCTCATGCCTGAAATTATCCAAACATTGAATTACAGCCTTATTTGCTACTGACCTAAAATAAATTTCATTTGATCGAAATTGTAGTGTACGTCTTAAAATCTCAAAGGAAAAATTTCCGTATGGCGCCACCATTTTTTCATTCGATACGAAATAATGTAGTATCTAATTTACCTCAATGTTATATCCCTTTTTGTAAAATTAGTGAAAAGGTGGTGGCGCCATACGGAAATGGCAGTTTTGTACGACCGTATCTGTTTGTGTTTGAAAAGTAGCTGTGAATAACTCACCATTTGTTAAAGACAATGGACACTATTGGTAATTGTCAAAGCCCAGTCTTCTCACTTGCTGTATCGCAACATATGCATGAAATAACAAACCTGTGAAAATTTGATAAACTGAAAGAAAAAACACCCTTGTCACACAATGGTCACACGAAGTTGTGTGCTTTCAGATGCTTGATTTTGAGACCTCAAATTCTAAATCTGAGGTCTCAAAATCAAATTGGTGGAAAATTACCTAGTATGTTTTATACTATCAACAGCTCCCCATTACTCATACCTAGTAAGGTTTTATGATAATAATTTATTTGAGTAATTACCAACAGTCCATTGCCTTTAACATTAACCTTGTCAAAATCAAACGAGAAAAAGATGCACTAAAATTGTGAATAATTAAGTTACTTGTTCGTTTTTGGGACCAGATATTGACGCATCTTATTTTCCTAACGCCCATTTCGTCGACTGCCACAAGAAGTATATTCTAAAGAATACTAGACGGTTCTCTTTCTTTTGAGATAATGCGATAAAACCAAAGTACTTGGTGTAGAATTTTGTCAGCTTTCCAATAGTACCATTTTGAAATAATTTGCGTGAATAAAAATGTAATTTTTGCTCAATTTTTCGAACACATAAAATATGGACATATTATGTAGATTTTTCTCCTGAAAATGATTCCAATAACATATTTATAGGTCATTACAGTTCTTTAACAGAAAATTATCATACAGTTTAGACTCTGGACTGGGTTTCTATGTACTTTTTTCCCACTGGTTCCAGTTGAATGAGCTAAATCCTAAATGGCCATAACTCCGTTTGCAATTAGTCATCGGTCTTCTAACTGGCGACCGGAAGCTCGCCATGGCAGCTTCGCTGAATATTCTAGTTTTTACAGTCATGCTTTGTTTGTTTTAAATGCTCATATCCTCCCTGAGTCATTTTATAGAGCCTTGAACCAAATTCTATAGAGTACTTTCAACTGTCACTTTTTTATTATTATGATAATTGTAGTATTTACCGGAGGATAAAGCGCAGGTCAAAATTATTGTAATCGTCCAGGATTAATTGTGTAGGGTTCATTGTACAAACATTTTAAATTTAGGATACATTGGATGAACAGAGTATTAAACTGTTAGATTGTTTCTTCTTGACTTGTTTTGCTTTGTTGTATTTTGTTGGGTGATCGCGCAAAGTAAAAATGCTGTGATGAAGACGCAATGTTTTTGATCTCCTTCACAGTTGTGTTAACTATTTTTGTACCTAGCATTTTTGTGTGCACCCAACAAACTATTAATTTTGTTCTAATTCCCTATTTTTGTCTACAGACGAACTAATAAAGACAGAGATGTCTGGTCTTCAGTCACTGTGGCTGTCCATCCAACTGAGCAGAGATGTCTCAATCTATCCATGTTGAAGCCTTGATGAGTCGCCAGTAGTCTGCTTTCTCTATTCAATCAACATCCTGATTTACAGGTACGAATCACATTACTTTTCCTTTGTTGAACTAGCTGGTATTGGACCATTCTGCATGACTCAATGAATAGTCTACTCACTAAATATTTAAATTTTATGCATTTCTAAATGTGTTTTGTCAACTTGTACAGATGAATTGATGAAGAGCGCAGAAATGTCCGATCTTCATTGATGGATGGTTGTCTACCACACTAAGCAGAGGAGTCTCAATCTATCAATGATGAAGTCTTTGAGAGTCTCCAGCAGTCTGCTTTGACAACCCAATCAACTTCACATTTAAAGGTGCGAAACAAAAGTTGATAGAAACAAACAAAAATCTTTATGAATGAAACAAGTGGCAATAAAACTACCCCTCATGTGATGGAAATTGCTCAGGTTGGTTGCAGGGTGTGACCATTGAAAAGTAGATGTTTCATTGGCATCAGAGATAAAGAGTATTATTCTCCGATGTGTTAGCACTGTATACTTGGTACTTTCCCCCAAATTATGTAGACCAAATAAGGGGCATTTTACTCGAATGGGATTCGAACCAACAACCTTTGCAGTTATAGAGCAGTACTGTCCAGCACACTGTTGGTAGACCTATGTTAACATTGGATAGTAGGTCATGATAACTTAGCACATAACCCCCATGAGACCATGGAGTGGTGGGGAAGAGGGAAATTACATGCCAGAGAATTATTATTATTATTGTTTTTTTGGTTTTTTTTATTATTATTATTATTGTTTTTTTTTGTTTATGCCAGAGAATTATTGACCAATTCTAGAAGTCTGAGCTTGGATGTAGAGCATTCCCTGAAACAGGGGGACATTTTGGGAGGCCAGTAACTGGTTTTGAGACTCCTTTTCTCAAGTTGGTTTCAGGGAGTTGCAACTCGCTGAAAGCATAGGGGAAAAGAAAAATAGTTCCTTGAATTTTAGCCAAATCCTTATTTTCATTGAGTTTTCACAGTAGTTTCACTGCTGAGATTTTCAGAGTATCAAAGGCAAAAACATTTGATTCCGCCCCCCCACAAAAAAAATAAGAAGAAATTTGTGTTTCATTTCATTCGCATTTGACCTCCATGGTTCACTCATAGAGGTAGAAATTTGTTAAAATTCTCTGTCTCGAGTGCATGCCATTTAGGGACCATTGTCAGCAAGCTCTGCTTCTAATGGATCCTGCAGCAGTGTCACTTTAAATCTAGTTTTCGAAGTAGGCCCTACTTATCTTTTTTGAGTGATAATGTCTTTTTTCTTTGGATACTGTGGGAAAATAAATGAACCTTGAATCTCATTCTCTTTTTTCATCTACAGATCCAGTGATCCAAACTGCGGTTGTCAGATCATCAGTCATAGTGCTGTCCAGATTGTCAGATCATCAGCCATAGTGGCAGTCCTTGTTGCACAGAGAACTTCCTGTCTACAGGTATGATACAAAATTGATCTTAATAATACAAAATTGATGGTTGCATTGGCGTAGTGTATCTTTCCTAAATCACCTCCACCTCTAGGACCTCCTGTGCGAATCACACCGGGGGCACTACATGGGTTGGGTTATCAGTTCCTACCTGTGACTGTGTGGGTTTTCACTTGAATCATTTTTAAGTCTGGGCTTGGATGGTGAGCATTCCCTGAAATCAGGGTGACAATTTTGGAGGCCAATAATTGGTTTGGTGAAAGAGAAACAATTCCTTGAACTTTAGCCAAATCCTAAGTTTCAGTGGTTTCACTGTGGAGATTTTCAGAATGTCAATGTCATTCTCTGTCTCAAATGCATGCCATTTAGGGACCGTTGGGGGCAAGCTCTGCTTCTAATGGATCCCTCAGTAGTGTCACATTTCATCTAGTTTTGGATATTATTGTTAGGCCTAAAGATCTTTTTTGAGAGACCATGGCTTTTTTCTTTGTGTACTGCGGGTAAATAAATTAACCTTGAATCTCATTCTCTTTTTTTCATCTACAGATCAAGTGATCCAAACTGCGGTTGGTCAGATCATCAGTCATAGTGCTGTCCAGGTTGTCAGATCATCATTCATAGTGCCGTCCAGATTATCAGATCATCAGTCATAGTGGCAGTCCTTGTTGCGCAGAGCAGAAGTGATGCTGAAGCCTAGTGTCCAGCAATCTGCGACATGACAACTCATTCAATTTCCTGTCTACAGGTACGATACAAAATTTATATTGATAATACAAAATTGGTGGTTGAATTGGCGTAGTGTATCTTTCCTAAATGGCCTCTACCTCTAGGACCTCCTGTGCGAATCACACCGGGGGCACTACATGGGTTGGGTTATCAGTTCCTACCTAAATAATTTTCTGGGGTGTTCCTTCCACATATAAAACTGAAACTTCATTCTGCATTGGGTTCTTGACTCGTTCTTAAACTGCCATTTAAAAACCTTGCAGGTTCACAGGTTCGTGGCCGTGCGAGAAGGCCCTCGCCCTAACTTGGCTTGGGCCTTCTGGCACGGCCAAGACCCTGCCGATTTTAAATGGCAGTTTAAGAACGAGTCGCTACCCTTTAATTTACTTCTTCAAATACAAGCGAATATGACTGGGGACATTTTAAAATAATTTTGGGCTGAACAAAGGAAAAATGACTTGAGCATGATTTGAACCTACAACCTCCAGATTGACACGCCAACACTCCACCACCTGAGCTAGATAGCCCTATTAGTGGTTTACCCTATATCCATGGCTGATCCCGTGCAATAAGACAGTTTAAAGGAACACGTTGCCTAGGATCGTATAAGGTTGGTCTATAAAAAATGTTTGTAACCGTTTTTTATAAAACACAAATTTGCCTCGAAATTGCGTGGTTTTCCTTTTACTGTGCGAACTAACATGGTCGGCCAAAACTCCCAGTGGCCGACCGTGCTAGTCGACCAGGTAAAAGGAAAACCGTGCAATTTCGAGGCAGGTTTGTGTGGATCATTGTATTCTACTTTTACAACATCTTTCTATCCATGTGCATTTTATAACAAACGCTTTTCATAGACCAACTCGACCGATCCAAGGCAACGTGTTTCTTTAAGGTTGAATGGGTTCTGACTGAACCCTGAACAAATACTGCCAATAGCTGGGCAGCTCAGTTCAACTGAGCCAACTGAGTTAGTAGATCGCATCCCTGTTAATCCAAAGGTCCCAGGTTCAAATCCCACAGTTGTAAAGTTTTCTTTGACCCTGCATCTACAAAGATGAAAGTTGCACTGGTGTGTTGTATGTTGTGGTCCTTGAAAACTGACAGACCATGTGACCTTTTTCTGCAAAAAGAACGATCTTGTACATTCCAGGGCCTTTCTAGCAGCCAAGATACTCTCACTGGTCACATGGACAATTTGACATTGTGTATGCTTCCACATAACTTCAAGAGTTATAAAAGAGGAACAAATTAAATAAGATTTTAGATGTGCTCCTTTCATCATATCAAAGGTTGATACAAAACCAGACATTGCAATTATCAATGAACATTTTCTTGCATGTACAAAAAAAACCACGCCTGCAGGAAGTCCAGCCTCGGTGATGGATCTTCTTGAAACATGTATAATGCCACAGGTTTACTTGGTCTATAGATTGAAATTAAATTGTCTTTCAATAGCAGTCTAGGCTTTATTGTTGTTATGTTAAACTGGTTTTCTAACCTTGTTTCATTTACTCAGATCAACTAATCCAGACAGTTGAGATTGTCAGATCTTCATTCAGAGTGGGAGTACCTCTGCCTTGAACACGTCCATCACCTTTACAGGTATGTAAACATTATTGGTTGGAGACAAAAAAAACTTAATATTTCTAAGGAAAACCCAAGTAGTTTGGGTTAATACCCTGGTACTCCTCGGTTACTAGTGTAAAAACTCTTTGCCATCTTTCAAAATCAATGATAGGATGACCAAATTCACTTATCTATGGTTCTTTCATTCAGTACATCCATCCAGGAGAGTTTAATCATATTTTTAAATATGATTAAAACTAATGTGCATAAATTAAAACTTTTTTACCTTTTTTTCATGGCTTGTTGTAAAGAAGCATAATGTGAGGCGATAATTCAACTCCAAAGAGTACTTGTGCAACTAAGTGACTCGATCATTGAGTAGCATAGAAATCCCCTACAGTATTGGCTTCTAGATAAGTGACCCTGCCCAGTTTTATCTTGGAAAGTTTATATAGCTATAACTTAACATACAAATTGTTTGACCTACTGCTACATGCAAAATAATATTCTTCACAAACATGATTTTGCCAATACAAATTGCACATAGTAGTGCAACATGGACATGTTCCGATAAAGTGGTTCCTTTTTGGACAACCTGGATGACAAATCTAGCAGTTGGTAAATGTCTGTTACAGACAACATGACCAGCCAAGTACAGTGCCTTTAATCAATTTTAGAGGATTATAGGGAAAAACTCTTTTTGAATCATTGCCTTTTAAATGGGGATTGCTATACCAATGAAGGTGTTTAATCTTGTTCTTGCTCCCTTTTTTCCATTTTCTGCAGATCAACTAAATCCAGACGGAGAGTTTCGGACACTCACAAGGAGTTTGCAGCCCATCAAACAACCATCAGCATCGATGCCTCAACCTTTTTGTATAGTTTGTAATTAGTTGTAGATTACAGGTATAGATTTTAGGTTGTTAATTGTGTGTCGAGTTGTTCACACTTTTCCTTGTGTGTAGAACTGATCACACTTTCCCCTGTGAAATTCTGCACTTCCCCTGTGTTGTGAATTTCTTGCACATCCAACTTGTCTTGTGAATTTCTCCCACTTCCACTGTGGCGAGTTGCTCATACTTTCACCTCGTGTCGTGATTTATCAAGTTTATAAACTGAAACGTTGTCTAGGGCTGAGTTGGAAGAATGTTTCGCTATCTATTCTAGCACATTCATTTCGCTCATTTAATTTAGATGTATGCTGATGTATGGAGTTGACAAACTTGGTTGCCATATAGTGGAGCCGGTATGGGAATTTTTCCCCACAGGGGTTTTTGCCCATCTCATATATCAGCAATAGCAGGCATGCAATATCTGATTTGTATGGTTTTGGTTTTCTCAGCCATTAAAACATTTAAAAACGCGGCACAAAATCTTGCTGTGCTTGGATTTCTGGAAATGTCAAATCTTTTATCAAAATATAGAGTTGCATGGCTGAAATAGGAGACACTTTAGTGTCTAAATTCTTAGCAGTCAAACAAAATTTGACCTACCCAATACTAGTTTATTTATTTGTTGAATATTTTGTAGATTATATCAACGTTTCTGGGTGTGCCAGGGTGCATCACACTTCCTTTGTGTGTTGAGTACAGACACTTTCCCTTGTGTTACTCCGAGTTGCTCACACTTCCTTTGTGTGTTGAGTACATACACTTTCCCTTGTGTTACTCTGAGTTGCTCACACTTCCTTTGTGTGTTGAGTACAGACACTTTCCCTTGTGTTACTCTGAGTTGCTCACACTTCCTTTGTGTGTTGAGTACAGACACTTTCCCTTGTGTTACTCTGAGTTGCTCACACTTCCTTTGTGTGTTGAGTACTGACACTTTCCCTTGTGTTACTCTGAGTTGCTCACACTTCCTTTGTGTGTTGAGTACAGACACTTTCCCTTGTGTTACTCTGAGTTGCTCACACTTCCTTTGTGTGTTGAGTACTGACACTTTCCCTTGTGTTACTCTGAGTTGCTCACACTTCCTTTGTGTGTTGAGTACAGACACTTTCCCTTGTGTTACTCTGAGTTGCTCACACTTCCTTTGTGTGTTGAGTACAGACACTTTACCTTGTGTTACTCTGAGTTGCTCACACTTCCTTTGTGTGAGTTGCTCCCACTTCCTTTGTGTGTAGAGTACAGACACTTTCCCTTGTGTTACTCTGAGTTGCTCACACTTCCTTTGTGTGTAGAGTACAGACACTTTCCCTTGTGTTACTCTGAGTTGCTCACACTTCCTTTGTGTGTAGAGTACAGACACTTCCCCTTGTTTGGTTTTGCCACTTTCACCTAGTAGCGTTATCCACACTACCCCCTGTGTGGTTTACTACTAAAACGTCCTCTTAGTAGGTTATAAAGATCCCCCCTTTTACACTCAAAGGTATATGATTCAGATTCATACATGCCAAATTTACTAAGCAAATTCTTTGAAAATCATAGAAAACATTCCCTTGCAGATAATCAGAGCACTCTGATTGCCTTCTTGGGAAACAGTTTTACCAGTCAGAGAGCACTCTGATTGAAACTGTTCAAAAAAATTTCAAACAATTATTTTGGCTGAACTTTTTGGTGAATTCATACCTTTCTTGCGGATAATCAGGGCACTCTGATTGTTATCTTGGAAAACAGTTTGACCAGCCAGAGAGCACTCTGATTGAAACTGTGCAGGTATTTTAAACAAAACTTTATAGAACTTTTTGATCTTGATTAAATGAAAAAATGCAAACTTATTCTTTTTAACAATTAATTCTGAATCATATGTCTTTGTATTATTTAAGTTAAATGTACGAGCTGCTCCTACTAAAAAGTGAGACCATTTAAAAGCGTGAAACAAAATAATGACTTTTCTTGCAAGCGAAGCCATTATTTTGGTTTCAATGACCAAGCATATAAATAAAACTATTGCAATCTCAGTTTAAATTTTCAAAAAGTAATGACTTTTCTTGCAAGTGAAGCCATTAACTTCGTTTTATTGACCAAACATGAAACAAAACTAGGGAAATCTCAGTATCTTGCAGAGATATGGAAATTTCTGTAAAAAAGAATTGCAAATTGTTTTTTTACTTTTAATTTTTTTGATAATATCTTTCAGATACTAAGGGGAAAACAACATTTTGTTTTTTACTTTCTTCAATTATGTTTGTTTGAGGGTCAGGGTTTTTTTTATGAAATTTTCAAGATTTAAAACATGGACTCATTGTGTAGGAGCAGCTCATTTTGATGAACTTAGTTCATGTATGTTAGGGCCTCATCCAAACCCATGAAAAACTCGCAGAGTTGTGCAAACACCTGTGCCTGTTGGTGGACCCCCTCGGCTGCCTGGAACAAGTGTTGGTCCTACGGGCCCGGGTGCAATGGAAGGTATGTTCTCCGTTCAGTGAAATTCAATTTGATGTACAACTAGTGTTCTCCTTCACTGGTGTAATGCCTTACAAAATTTGACGAGCTAGAGCGAGCATTTGTGGAAGCATGCATTCATACTAGGGCCTGAGCTGGAAGGTAGTGGTTGGTCCCTAAAAAGTTCTGGTCGGCAAGATCTCTCAAGACGTCGGGATGAGGGCCCCTTATTATTTAGCCTTTTGTTGGTCACGTCATTCTTTTGTTTTTGAGTAAACAGGTTTGTACTGGGGATCTTTTGAGATCATCAAGGGTGCTTTGAGATGTCTTCGCTTGAGCTAATGGAATCTGGACCCAGTGGATGATGAGGACTTCTATTCAGTTGATGATATGAGGGCTGGAGAAACATGTTCTGCTTGGTCATGCCACATCACTTCCAAAATATCTAGTAAGAACACCAATTTTATTGCCTTTTGATATCAAAGATGACATTGGAATCCTATAATTTGTAGTTGTTTTGAAATGGTTGTTTTTGGAAGAGGTCAAAGGTCAGGTCTATGTCAAGGTTGTTAGTGTCTGGTCACTGTTGAGGGCAAACTACCGCTGGAGATCACATAAATCTAGTTTTCAAAGCAATGCCAAACAGAAAGTTTATCATAAAGGTTTTCTGAAACTTTGCAACATTTACAACTAAAACTTTACATTTAAAACTTAAAAATTTAAATCTGAGACCATGGTTTATAAAATCACACCTGGTAAAAACTATAAAAAAAAAATTCACAGAGAGTCTAAAGAACAAACTTATTACAAGAGTATATTCCAAACTAAATTTTATTTTAGGATATGAATTTTAAAACCAAATTAAAAGTGGATCAAATTAGGGTAAAACTAAATTAGTTTTCAATATGTATAAACAAAAAGTTTATCATAACATTTTTTACTTCTCTAAAAGCTTGGGACACTCTCAACCAAATCTTATTCTAGAATACGAATTTTGAAATCAAACTAAATGTGGACCTAAACACTTTCGAGGTTAACATTTAAATCTTTGGACAATTTTTTTACTTTTAATCAGACTAGGGTAAAACCAAAATAGCTTTCAACATGTCTAAACAAAAAGTTTATGAGTTTTTTTTACTTCTCTAAAAGCTTGGGACACTCACAACTAAATCTTTTCCTAAGATATGAATCTTAAAAAAACTAAATGTGGACCTTTAAACACTTGTGAGGTTAACACTTAAATCTTTTGAGAATATGTTTTTTTAAATTCAAATTAAGGTAAAATTAAATTAGTTTTCAATATGTCCAAACAAAAAGTTACTGATAAAAGTTTATACTTCTCTAAAAGCGTGGGACACTTCTAAAAATAACATTTATGGCAGAAATAATGGAACTTGTCAGCATTCAATCAGTACTAGCGAGGACCCGTTACTTGTTCAACTCAATCTCCATTTTGTGTCAAAGGTCATTTATTGGTCACCCAACATTTAAATCATTGAATGAAAGGTCAAAGGTCATTTTTAGGTTGCAAAGTGATCAATTTTTCTCGAAGTTTTGTAGGTAAAATTATAGCATACAGATGGCATCTGGTTATTATTGCACGCAAGCATTGGTCTTTTCACCAGGGGCGCTGTTTACAGAAAAAGGAGTGAACCTATGTGTAACCCAAAACAGGGGTGAGCTGAAGAATCAAAAATAGTTTCTGTCACAATGAGCAATCAATTGACTGAATCTTTGACAAAAGTTGAAACCATTTAGTCCCTCATTTTGTTTGATAATAATTTGAGGGGGAAATTAAGTCTTGACGAGCTTTTGAGGCTAAGATTATTTCAGTGCAAACTAAGTGGTAGTATTCATTCAAAAACTTGAATTTAGGGAACAGTTGTGCCCTAAATTACAAAGAAATTGTCCCTCATTTTGTAGAATAAAAATTTGAAGGGAGGGGTCAAAGGGGGGGTCAAATGCTCAAGGTTACCCTTTTTTATTTTTAATACCAAGCCACTTTCTCTTGTATTACTCCGAGTTGCTCACACTTCTTTGTGTGTTGAGTACACTTTTCCCTTGTGTGACTCTCCGAGTTGCTCACACTTTCTTGGTGTGTTCAGTACAGACACCTAACCCTGTGTAACTCCCGAGTTGCTCACACTTACTGTGTGTTACGTGCAGACACTTTCCCTTGTGTTACTCTGAGTTGCGCACACTTCCTTTGTATGCTGCGTGCAGACACTTTCCCTTGTGTTACTCCGAGTTGCTCACACTTCCTTTGTGTGTTGAGTACAGACACTTTCCCTTGTGTTACTCTGAGTTGCTCACACTTCCTTTGTATGCTGCGTGCAGACACTTTCCCTTGTGTTACTCCGAGTTGCTCACACTTCCTTTGTGTGTTGAGTACAGACACTTTCCCTTGTGTTACTCGAAGTTGCTCACACTTTCTTTGTATGCTGCATGCAGACACTTTCCCTTGTGTTACTCGGAGTTGCTCACACTTCCTTTGTATGCTGCATGCAGACACTTTCCCTTGTGTTACTCTGAGTTGCTCACACTTCCTTTGTATGCTGCATGCAGACACTTTCCCTTGTGTTACTCGGAGTTGCTCACACTTCCTTTGTATGCTGCGTGTAAACACTTTCCCTTGTGTTACTCTGAGTTGCTCACACTTCCTTTGTATGTTGTGTGCAGACACTTTCTCTTGTGTTACTCTGAGTTGCGCACACTTCCTTTGTATGCTGCGTGCAGACACTTTCCCTTGTGTTACTCTGAGTTGCGCACACTTCCTTTGTATGTTGCGTGCAGACACTTTCCCTTGTGTTACTCTGAGTTGCGCACACTTCCTTTGTATGTTGCGTGCAGACACTTTCCCTTGTGTTACTCTGAGTTGCGCACACTTCCTTTGTATGTTGCGTGCAGACACTTTCCCTTGTGTTACTCTGAGTTGCGCACACTTCCTTTGTTTGTTGAGTACACTTTCCCTTGTGTGACTCTCCGAGTTGCTCACACTTTCTTGGTGTGTTCAGTACAGACACCTAACCCTGTGTTACTCTGAGTTGCTCACACTTCATTTGTATGTTGCGTGCAGACACTTTCCCTTGTGTTACTCTGAGTTGCGCACACTTCCTTTGTATGCTGCGTGCAGACACTTTCCCTTGTGTTACTCCGAGTTGCTCACACTTCCTTTGTGTGTTGAGTACAGACACTTTCCCTTGTGTTACTCTGAGTTGCTCACACTTCCTTTGTATGCTGCGTGCAGACACTTTCCCTTGTGTTACTCCGAGTTGCTCACACTTCCTTTGTGTGTTGAGTACAGACACTTTCCCTTGTGTTACTCGAAGTTGCTCACACTTTCTTTGTATGCTGCATGCAGACACTTTCCCTTGTGTTACTCGGAGTTGCTCACACTTCCTTTGTATGCTGCATGCAGACACTTTCCCTTGTGTTACTCTGAGTTGCTCACACTTCCTTTGTATGCTGCATGCAGACACTTTCCCTTGTGTTACTCGGAGTTGCTCACACTTCCTTTGTATGCTGCGTGTAAACACTTTCCCTTGTGTTACTCTGAGTTGCTCACACTTCCTTTGTATGTTGTGTGCAGACACTTTCTCTTGTGTTACTCTGAGTTGCGCACACTTCCTTTGTATGCTGCGTGCAGACACTTTCCCTTGTGTTACTCTGAGTTGCGCACACTTCCTTTGTATGTTGCGTGCAGACACTTTCCCTTGTGTTACTCTGAGTTGCGCACACTTCCTTTGTATGTTGCGTGCAGACACTTTCCCTTGTGTTACTCTGAGTTGCGCACACTTCCTTTGTATGTTGCGTGCAGACACTTTCCCTTGTGTTACTCTGAGTTGCGCACACTTCCTTTGTTTGTTGAGTACACTTTCCCTTGTGTGACTCTCCGAGTTGCTCACACTTTCTTGGTGTGTTCAGTACAGACACCTAACCCTGTGTTACTCTGAGTTGCTCACACTTCATTTGTATGTTGCGTGCAGACACTTTCCCTTGTGTTACTCTGAGTTGCGCACACTTCCTTTGTATGTTGCGTGCAGACACTTTCCCTTGTGTTACTCTGAGTTGCGCACACTTCCTTTGTTTGTTGAGTACACTTTCCCTTGTGTGACTCTCCGAGTTGCTCACACTTTCTTGGTGTGTTCAGTACAGACACCTAACCCTGTGTTACTCTGAGTTGCTCACACTTCATTTGTATGTTGCGTGCAGACACTTTCCCTTGTGTTACTCTGAGTTGCTCACACTTCCTTTGTATGCTGCGTGCAGACACTTTCCCTTGTGTTACTCCGAGTTGCTCACACTTCCTTTGTGTGTTGAGTACAGACACTTTCCCTTGTGTTACTCGGAGTTGCTCACACTTCCTTTGTATGCTGCATGCAGACACTTTCCCTTGTGTTACTCGGAGTTGCTCACACTTCCTTTGTATGCTGCATGCAGACACTTTCCCTTGTGTTACTCTGAGTTGCTCACACTTCCTCTGTATGCTGCATGCAGACACTTTCCCTTGTGTTACTCGGAGTTGCTCACACTTCCTTTGTATGTTGTGTGCAGACACTTTCTCTTGTGTTACTCGGAGTTGCTCACACTTCCTTTGTATGTTGTGTGCAGACACTTTCTCTTGTGTTACTCGGAGTTGCTTACACTTCCTGTGTGTGTTGAGTACGGACACTTTCTCTTGTGTTACTCCGAGATTCTCACACTTTTTGTGTTGAGTACAGACACTTCCCTTGTGTTACTCCGAGATTCTACACACTTTGTGTGTTGAGTACAGACACTTTCCCTTGTGTTACTCTGAGTTGCTCACACTTCTGTGTGTGTTGAGTAAAGACACTTTCCCTTGTGTAACTCTGAGTTTTCACACAAACCAAGTGAAGGTATTCCTTTTAAAAGCCTTCAATTTAGGAGACAGTTGTGCCCTAAATTGCAAAGTTTCGTAGTCCCCCTCATTTGATTACATAATAATTTTAGGGGGAATTACACGTTATGAGTTGTTCCAGTTTTTCCTCTTTCTGCAAGGCCAAAAATGGTAATTCAAACCAAGTAAAAGTGTCCTTTTGAAAACTTCAATTTAGGAAACAGTTGTATCCTAAATTGTTCTTTTTTACCCCCTTTTTTTGTGAACACGCGTCTCACCCGACTTTGTTATAATATTCAAATTTTCTTCATCAATAGTTACAGTGGTCTGTTTGAAATGTTTACTTCTCTTATCAATAACTTTCTCCGAGCACGAATGCTGAAAATTTTAGGGTTACAAATAACTCAAAATGGTCGCATTTTTGTGAACATGCATAAAAGTAAATCAAATGCTTCAGATCTTGTTCAATCTTAGCCATGTTGAAATAATGGACATTATGGTCAGTGTTTTTTTTTTTTAGGATGGTAGACATTATATTAATCCAATGTCATCTTTGTTATCATTTATTGGCAAGCATGTAGTGAGAAAAGATCACTATTCGCTGAACTTAAACTGTTAAAAAATCTGTGACGTTTGTGTGAAAACGTCAAGCGTTTTTCTCAGAGCTTTTGGTTGATACATATCTAGTGTTTTAAACACTCAAAAACTTTGTTATTAATCAAAGTTGGTCAAAAACAAGTTCACTTGTAGCCATTTTGTCAGTGCACTACAGCTGAACGTCCAAATTGCAGCCCCATGGAAAGCAAGGGGGAAATTAGTGGCCATTAGAACTTGTTTCTCCGACCAGCACATCATCATCTGGATAGAAGTCGTCATCATCTGTCGAGTTAGGATCCCATTTGAACAATCCTCGACATCTCTTGGCACCACCAGTGCAGCTTGGTTGCGAGACAACAATCGGTGAAATCTTAGGCCCTTGAGGGCACCAGTTCATTTAAGCAAGCAACAACTATCTTCTGCTCGACACTTGCGTCCAAAACAAAGCGCCAAAATTGCGTCTAGCTCGTTTATACTTGTAAGACATTACAACTTTGAAGTAGACACCAGGAGTACATCTAATTGAACTTCACTGAATGGAGAACATATCGACCATTGCACTTGGGCCTTTAGATCATCACAAGTTCCAGGTAGCCGAGGGGGTCCACCGACAGGCACAGGTGTTTGCACAACTCTGCTTTTTTTTTGGCCGAATTTTTAAATAAAAAATTGAACAGGACTCTCCTTGTAACTTGTGTTTTATTTGCCTCAACCCTACCCCCCCCCCTCCCCATTTAAATATTGAGGGTTCATCTTATCCTGGTGGAACCCTCCCCCACCCTGTAGGGACCAATGGTAAGTCCCCACAGGGTGGGGGAGGGTTCCACCAGGATAAGATGGACCCTCGGGCTGTAATTTTTGCCCACAATACAATTGGGTGCGTATATAAGTCGCTTTTAGCAAGGCATTTTGCGCAAGAAAACTCCCATTAAATTAATACACACCAAATTTGTTGCATTGTGGAAAAAAAAGCCAGCCAAGTAGACGAGTCAAATAAAGAAACATACAGTTCTAAGTTAAGACAAATCAACTAATGGTTGACTTGCCCGTAAATAGCATCAGCCTTTATTCTTGTACAAATAAAATAACACAATCTGATAATTATACAAGGCAAAATTTGATAAGTACGCAAGGCATTTTCAAGTAAAATTTGATAAGTATGCAAGACTAAAGCCTTGTTGCATTTTCGAGCAAAATTTGATAAGTATGCAAGGCTAAAGCCTTGTCGCATTTTCAAGCAAAATTTGAGCACAATTTGATAAATATGCAATGCTATAGTGTTGTTGCACTTTTGGGCAAAATTTGATAAGTTTGCAAGGCTATAAGGTTATAGCCTTGTTGCATTTGCGAGCAAATTAATTGAGCAAAATTGGATAAATACGCAACGCTATAGTCTTGTTGCGCTTTTGGGCAAAATTTGATAAATACGCAAGGCTATAGTCTTGTTGCACTTTTGGGCAAAATTTAAGCAAAATTTGAAAAGTACGCAAGGCTACAGTCTGGGTGCACTTTTGGGCAAAGTTTGAGCAAAATTTGATAAGTACGCATGGCATTTTCAAGCAAAATTTGATAAGTATGCAAGACTAAAGCCTTGTCACATTTTCAAGCAAAATTTGAGCACAATTTGATAAATATGCAATGCTATAGTGTTGTTGCACTTTTGGGCAAAATTTGATAAGTTTGCAAGGCTATAAGGTTATAGCCTTGTTGCATTTGCGAGCAAATTAATTGAGCAAAATTGGATAAATACGCAATGCTATAGTCTTGTTGCGCTTTTGGGCAAAATTGGATAAATACGCAAGGCTATAGTCTTGCTGCACTTTTGGGCAAAATTTAAGCAAAATTGAAAAACTACGCAAGGCTATAGTCTTGTTGCACTTTTGGGCAAAGTTTGAGCAAAATTTGATAAAAACGCAAGGCAATAGTCTTGTGGAATTATTTGGGTAAATTTTGAGCAAAATTTGATAAAACGCAAGGCTATAACCTTGTCGCACTTTTGAGAAAAATTTTAGCAAAATTTTATAAATACGCAATGCTATAGTGTTGTTGCACTTTTGGGCAAAATTTGATAAGTATGCAAGGCAATAAGGTTATAGCCTTGTTGCATTTGCGAACAAATTAATTGAGCAAAATTGGATAAATACGCAATGCTATAGTCTTGTTGCGCTTTTGGGCAAAATTGGATAAATACGCAAGGCTATAGTCTTGCTGCACTTTTGGGCAAAATTTAAGCAAAATTGATAAAACTACGCAAGGCTATAGTCTTGTTGCACTTTTGGGCAAAGTTTGAGCAAAATTTGATAAAAACGCAAGGCAATAGTCTTGTGGAATTATTTGGGTAAATTTTGAGCAAAATTTGATAAAACGCAAGGCTATAACCTTGTCGCACTTTTGAGAAAAATTTTAGCAAAATTTTATAAATACGCAATGCAATAGTGTTGTTGCACTTTTGAGCAAAATGTGAAAAGTATGCAAGGCTAAAGCCTTGTCACATTTTTGAGCAAAATGTGAGCAAAATTTGATAAGTGCGCAAGGCTTATATAGTCTTGTTGAAATTTTGGCCTAAATTTGAGCAAAATTTGATAAATACGCAAGGCTATAATGGTGTTGCACTTTTGGCCACAATTCGAGCAAAATTTGATAAATACGCAAGGCTATAGTCTTGTTGCATTTTCAAGCAAAATTTGATAAGTATGCAAGGCCTTGTCACATTTTTGAGCAACATTTGATGAGTATGCAAGGCTATATAAGCCTTGTCGCATTTTTTAGCAAATTTTGATAAGTATGCAAGGCTAAAGCCTTGTCGCATTTTCAAGCAAAATTTGATAAGTATTCAAGGCTAAAGCCTTGTCGCATTTTCGAGCAAAACTTGAGCAAAATTTGATAAAATATGCAATGCTATAGTGTTGTTGCACTTTGGGCAAAATTTGATTAGTTTGCAAGGCTATAAGTTGCGAGCAAATTAATTGAGCAAAATTTGATAAATATGCAAGGCTATAATAGTCTTGTTGCACTTTTGGGCAAAATTTAAGCAAAATTGGAAAAATACGCAGGGCTATAGTCTTGTTGCACTTTTGGGCAAAGTTTGAGCAAAATTTGATAAAAATGCAAGGCATTAGTCTTGTGGAATTATTTGGGCAAACTTTGAGCAAAATTTGATAAAACGCAAGGCTATAACCTTGTCGCACTTTTGAGAAATATTTTAGCAAAATTTGATAAATATGCAAGGCTATAACAGTGTTGCACTTTTGGGCAAAATTTGCGCAAAATTTGATAAATACGCAAGGCTATAGTCTTGTCACATTTTTGAGCAACATCTGATGAGTATGCAAGGCTATATAAGCCTTGTCGCATTTTCAAGCAAAATGTGAGAAAAAGTTGATAAGTGCGCAAGGCTATAGTCTTGCGGAAACTTTGGCAAAAATTTGAGCAAAATTTGATAAATACCCAAGGCTATAACAGGCTATGCAAGGCTATAAGATTATGGCTATATATAGCCTTGTTGCATTTTCAAGCAAAATTTGATAAGTATGCAAGGCTAAAGTCTTGTCACATTTTTGAGCAACATTTGATGAGTATGCAAGGCTATATAAGCCTTGTCGCATTTTTAAGCAAAATGTGAGCAAACTTTGAAAAGTACGAAGGCTATAGTCTTTTGGAAACTTTGGCCAAAATTTGAGCAAAACTTGATAAATACCCAAGGCTATAACAGTGTTGCACTTTTCGGCTAAATTTGAGCAAAAATTGATAAATACGCAAGGCTATAACAGTGTTGCACTTTTGGGCTAAATTTGAGCAAAATTAACGAAAGAACCTTGTTGCACTTTTCGGCTAAATTTGAGCCAAATTTGATAAATACGCAAGGCTATAACAGTGTTGCACTTTTGGGCTAAATTTGAGCAAAATTAACGTAAGAACCTTGTTGCAATTTTGGGCACAATTTGAGCAAAATTTGATAAATACGCAAGGCTATAACAGTGTTACACTTTTGGCCACAATTCGAGCAAAATTTGATAAATACGCAAGGCATGTTGCATTTTCAAGCAAAATTTGATAAATACCCAAGGCTATAACAGTGTTGCACTTTTCGGCTAAATTTGAGCCAAATTTGATAAATACGCAAGGCTATAACAGTGTTGCACTTTTGGGCTAAATTTGAGCAAAATTAACGTAAGAACCTTGTTGCAATTTTGGGCACAATTTGAGCAAAATTTGATAAATACGCAAGGCTATAACAGTGTTACACTTTTGGCCACAATTCGAGCAAAATTTGATAAATACGCAAGGCATGTTGCAATTTCAAGCAAAATTTGATAAGTATGCAAGGCTAAAGCCTTGTCACATTTTTGAGCAACATTTGATGAGTATGCAAGGCTATATATTAAGCCTTGTCGCATTTTTGAGCAAATTTTGATAAGTATGCAAGGCTATAAGGTTATGGCTATAAGGTTATAGCCTTGTTGCATTTTCAAGCAAAATTTAATAAGTATGAAAGGCTAAAGCCTTGTCGCATTTTCAAGCAAAATTTGATTAGTATGCAAGGCTAAAGCCTTGTCGCATTTTCGAGCAAAATTTGAGCAAAATTTGATAAAATATGCAATGCTATAGTTTTGTTGCACTTTGGGCAAAATTTGATAAGTTTGCAAGGCTATAAGTTGCGAGCAAATTAATTGAGCAAAATTTGACAAATATGCAAGGCTATAATAGTCTTGTTGCACTTTTGGGCAAAATTTAAGCAAAATTGGAAAAATACGCAGGGCTATAGTCTTGTTGCACTTTTGGGCAAAGTTTGAGCAAAATTTGATAAAAACGCAAGGTATTAGTCTTGTGGAATTATTTGGGCAAACTTTGAGCAAAATTTGATAAAACGCAAGGCTATAACCTTGTCGCACTTTTGAGAATTTTTTTTGCAAAATTTGATAAATACGCAAGGCTATAACAGTGTTGCACTTTTGGGCAAAATTTGAGCAAAATTTGATAAATACGCAAGGCTATAGTCTTGTCACATTTTTGAGCAACATTTGATGAGTATGCAAGGCTATATAAGCCTTGTCGCATTTTCAAGCAAAATGTGAGCAAAATTTGATAAGTGCGCAAGGCTATAGTCTTGCGGAAACTTTGGCAAAAATTTGAGAAAAATTTGATAAATACCCAAGGCTATAACAGGCTATGCAAGGCTATAAGATTATGGCTATAAGGTTATAGCCTTGTTGCATTTTCAAGCAAAATTTGATAAGAATGCAAGGCTAAAGTCTTCTCACATTTTTGAGCAACATTTGATGAGTATGCAAGCAAAATGTGAGCAAACTTTGATAAGTACGAAGGCTATAACAGTGTTGCACTTTTCGGCTGAATTTGATAAATACGCAAGGCTATAACAGTGTTGCACTTTTGGGCTAAATGTGAGCAAAATTAACGTAAGAACCTTGTTGCACTTTTGGGCACAATTTGAGCAAAATAGGATAAATATGCAAGGCTATAGTCTTGTTGCACTTTTGGGCAAAATTTGAGCAAATTATGATAAAAACGCAAGGCTATGTATAGGCTTGTTGCCCTTTTGGGCAAAACTTGAGCAAAATTGGATGTGTTGTTGCACTTTTGGGCAAAACTTGAGCAAAATTGGATGTCTTGTTGCCATTTTGGGCAAAATTTGAGCAAAATTTGATAAATTCTTTTGGAATTTGTTGGCAAATTTTGAGCAGAATTGGATCCTTGTTGCACTTTTGGGCAAAAGTTGAGCAAAATTTGATAAATTAGCATGGCTGTTGCACTTTTGGGATTTTTTTGAGCAAAATTTGATAAATACCAAAGGCTTTAGCTTTGTTGCACTTTGGGTACAATTTGAGCAAATTTGGATTAATACGCCTTGTTGCACATTTGGGCAAAGTTTAAACAAAATTTTGTAAATATGCAATGCTTTTTGTTAAATACGCCATGTTGCATTCTGGCATCGACAAATTTACAAGGCGTTATTCTATATAGCCCTGTTGCTTATTTTTTTAAAGAAATATTTGATAAATTTGCAATATGTTAACTGTCCCGAGGCTGCAAAAGGTGTCAGCCCTCCATTCTGTTGAGCTTGAATCTCTCTGGGTTCGTTCATTAAGGCCTTGCTTACGAACTGACACTGTTGACTTTGGTGCTGTTTCATTGATGACAATCGGTCCTTAGCGGATGCAGTTGTTATGCCACCTCACAGTGTTGGTTCACATGAAAAACAAAGAAAATATTCTTGCATTAGTCTTGTTTTAATAATCTGGTTGAACAGAGTATGATTGTAGGGCAATCTTGTAGTTAAGTAGACCAATGCAAGCAATATATTTCAGTTTCAAATTTGGCCTATTCATCCTGGTAAGGTTCGTCTAAAACAGGGCTACCACGTGAAGGTCCCAGGATACCTGCCCCACACGGTTTCCAGATCATCAGGGCCTTTGCACCATCCTGTCGGATGGGTCAGGTCCGCCGTCCCAGAAGGAGGGACAGTCCCCTACTGTACTAGCGCGGTCCCTAGTTGGAAAGAACTTAGGGACTACTTCCGTTGGTCAACCATTTGTGATAACACCGGCACCATCCTAGCAGATGAGGAGCCCGAATGCACCTTTAAGATCAACCACCCAGTGGCCCGAGCCGGAAGTAGGACCCCACATGCCACGTGCACGTGTCCAGGTCCCTTTAGTCTTATTCGAAATCGTCCGTGCTGTACCATTTCGATCCGCAGGCACCACCATTTATTTCGATCCGCACGCACCACCATTTATTTCGATCCGCAGGCACCACCAAGTTAGCGCAAAAAATTGCGTATATGCTTGCTTGCTTGCAATGGTGTACTTATTTACAAGATGCCAACTGTATAGTGAGCTACCAAAACAAGCCACTACATGTTAAACATCAAATATAAACACCAAAACAACCCTCTACATGTAAAGCATCAAATATCAACACATGTAAAGCCCGTTTCATACTTCCTGCGAATGCGATGCAAATTTTAACGTCGGAACCCTCTTTTCGCAACAATATTCACAAGTGAGTTGAGCAGATTTGAATTGCTGCCAATTATTTGTGACATCAACATTCGCTTCGCATTTGCAGGAAGTATGAACCGGGCTTTACTCATCTAAAAAGAATATCTTACTTTTGTTCATTCATGACCCACAGATGAGCTGCTCGGATGTCTTGATGATATTGATGTTTTCCAAGGCAGTTGATCTCCTTTATACCCTGCAGCCTTCAAGGTGTCGGTAGGGGAGACTCCATCCGTACTTGGTTTCAGGAACTACTGGCCCTGAGTTTTTGTGGTGAAAGGTCAAGTTAACGGATAAAATTAGTAGTTATAAGCCAATATTTCGTCATCAACACTCTTGCATGGGTAATTTAAACCACCTCTTTATATAATAACAAAAATAATGGTGGCTTTTTATAGCGATTAGGTCTGTCAAGCAGTGACGCTCATGGCGCTTCAACATTATTATCCCTGGTCACTGGGCCTTAAATCATTCCTTAAACCATCTCAGCTCCCTGGGGAGTACACAGTCTGTGCCCCCAGTAGGTAAGCTAATCAATCACAAGAACCAACTCTGCCCTCACAGGTACCCATTTACCCCTGGGTGGAGAGAAGCTTAATGGTGACGTGAATAATCACCTAGATATTTCTTTGTGTATCTTGCACATTTTTTCACCCATTAAAAGAGAGACAGAAAGTAGCAGAAATAATGCAACCCTTATCCCCCTGTTGCCTTATCCCCAGTTCCAGAACATTTGTTGTCCGTTTGTTATACAAACGCGGCAGACGAGCCAGGTTGCACCATAGTTTATCATTGTGTTTGGGTATTTGGCTAAATGGAAATTAAAGCATTCTGGGATTTCTACACTATACCCTGGCAGATTATTTATCTGCTGTGGCTAACGGCCAAGGTTCTACGTTTCGTGGTCGGTGCCTTACTCATATTTTCTCACAAGACAACAACTCCAAGTGTAAAAACATTTGTGCTGTCTTTCCTTTTGTCAAGTCAATGTTTTATTGGTCAATAATATTTTTAAAGGCAATCCCTCAAATGTGCAAGATAATTTGGGTGGAGTACTGACCTAAAGAGGTTTTAATTTGGGGGGGGGGGGGGGGAGAGATGATACAGACACCCCCCCCCAACAAAAATACTGTTTATTAAGACTACCATGCACTATTATAAAAAAAACCAATTGTAGTTATTTTAAGCTTAAAATGCATTGCGTTGCATGGTGATTGGCCTTTAGCTTAAAGGCAGTGAACACTATTGGTTTATTAATTATTTGTAGTTATTTTAAGCTTAAAATGCATGGCGTTGCATGGTGATTGGCCTTTAGCTTAAAGGCAGTGAACACTATTGGTTTATAAATTATTTGAGGCTTAAAATACATCGCACTATATGCCTTTTTAGCAAGATGCATTTCATCTGGGCATAGGGAGCTCCATTTGACAACACATCTTTTAAAGGCCAACAAAAATAATAATTAAGAATTATGTATTTACCTTCTTAGTTTATAGGCCTACATCATATTCGGATTATTGTGAGCTTGTTACTGGTGATCTCTTGAGATTTTCATGGCGATTGCTGACAAACACTACAAAGATAATCATGTAAAGGACAAAATAAGTTTGCATCTAAAATAAAAATAAAATTGGCAGTGGACACTATTGGTAATTACTCAAAAATATCATCATAAAACTTTTCTTGATTACGAGTGATTGGGAGAGGTTCCCTTTGAAGTAATATAGTTTTTCGAGAAAGAAGTAATTTTCCCACGAATCTGATTTCGAGACCTCAAGTTTAGAATTTGAGGTCTCGAAATCAAGCATCAGAAAGCACACAACTTCCTATGACAAGGGTGTTTTTTCTCTCATTATTATCTCGCAACTTCGACGGCCGATTAATCTCAAATTTTCACAGGTTTTTATTTTCACATATTATGCATATGTTGAGATACACCAACTCTGAAGACTAGTCTTTGACAACTAACTACCAATAGTGTCCACTGTCTTTAAGTCCAGCAGTTTTAGCAGTTTCGGCCAAAAATAAAAAATAAAATCACAAGGGGTATTCCAGCAGTTTTATCAAATTTCGCCCTAAAATTGATAAAATCATAGGGGTCACTATGCGCGTACCATACGCGAGCCCAACATGTGTACATTACAGGATCGTAGTTATAGTACACAGTACACGGCACGCGTAGAGAGCAAAGCTATGACGATTGTTGCCACTCGGCTACATGTATGTGGGGGCCCATGTAATATCCATGTTGTTCAGGGATTTTCAAGGTTGAATTACTCCAAACTTAAATAATTATGAATGCTAAACATTATGGAAAATATACCAAGCGAAAGTCTCATTAAATCACCCTGCCACACTACCCAGCCAGCTCACTATGTGTGTGTACGCGTTTAAGGTCAAAATATTCGCGCCCTGACGGGGCCACAGCTCGGCCAGGCCGATGACGTCATGCTAATTGGCATATTCCAAGATGGCTGTCGTGTATTGGAGGACATTAGATATTATTTGTTTGACTATTCAATACACACAAAGCAAGCTAAGACTAAAGAGCTAGGTGAACACATTCAGCCGGTTTATACTGCCGAGTGTCTCGTAGAGGAGGTGCCAGAATTTGAAATTTTTTGTTATTTCTTAGCTGCGTAAGGAAATGGTATGGACGTGTGGCTAAGGATTGAGTAAGCCTTGGCAACACAAGTGGGGCTAACCATGGATAATTTTCCGCATGGCGACACCACCCCTAACCACTCCCATGTAATATTTCAATGTGGTACTCGAATTTGTTTAACCATATTTTTTAATTTTGGACCAAGTTTTCATGAAAATACTGGATTTTTCAATTTGGCCCCTATTGGATACAAACGCATTTAACCCTGTGATTTGATAATTTTTTGACTCATTTTGTGGCTTTATCGAGACATGTGTATCCCCGGCCGCCCGGCCCACTTGTACGGCCAACTCTCTGGCGAATCAAGTGGGGCTACGACTACGAGACATGTACACCGTACAAACAATACGCGTCCACCCTCTCCCTCATGCTTTTCAAATGTTGCGCCCAGTGAAAACAAAACAAAAATTCACAAACAAATACATTCCATAACAGTTCAGTATTTCACAAAGATAACAATCAACTCACCTGTGTTAGTTTCGCATAATAATAGCCACGGAACTGTCCGCTAAAAGTACAAAAACAGTCTGAACAGAAGTCGATTGACACAGGAGGTCTTCCCTCAACCACGTTTCTTGAAGTAAAATGGCGACTATTATAACTGGCGCCCGACGGCCCGTATCTCTTTCAGTGTTTCAGGTTGCACTGGCGTACTGTCTTCAGTGCGACGTCAGGATGTCGATTCAGCAGTTTACCAACCAAGGTTGGACAACTATGGAAAGCCAAAAATGCAAATCAAGAAAAGATAGCCATAGTTTGTAGAAATGTATAGTTTCACATAATTATGTGCAACTATCCGCTCTAAGGCAAAAAAAAATATAAAAAAAGGGGCAAGTCCATCAGTTTCTTCAAATTTTGGACAAAAGTTGAAAAATCACAAGGGATAAACACAGCAGGTTTATCAAATTGTGGCCAAAATGGAAATACTCAGTACTTTCCACAGTTCTGGTCATTAAAAGTCAAATTTAAACAATATTCATGAGCTGTATGGCTTAGCCAAAATCTTTTTCAATCTCATGAAACACTTAGGGCATAGTCTTAAAGGAACACGTTGCCTTGGATCGGTCGAGTTGGTCTTTGAAAAGCGTTTTGTAACCGTTTGTTGTAAAAAGAATATGGTTGGAAAGATGTTTAAAAAGTAGAATACAATGATCTATTTATTTATTTATTTTATTTTATTTTTTTTTTTTGGGGGGGGGGGGGGTTAAAGTAATCAAATTAATGTCACCCAAGCACAACAACAACAACTCTGAATAAAGATCAGACACAAACACACACAAATACATTTTTTAAGGTTTAATGTACATTAAATATCTTGCTGTTTCTCCCATTACTAGCTGGTCTGTTCACTTGACATCAACTACACGGTTCTTCCTCTTCCATCAAGTACCTGGTTAATAATACTTATTAAAAACTCTGACAAAATCTGCCTGGGTTTCCATTTAAATTAAATATTGTACACATAATAATCTGTTCATTTACAAAACAAAACAAAACAAAAATACTATACAACAAAAAGGAAAGATCGGATAAACTGGTCCCTTTCCAACATTCTCAATGTTTTTAGATTAAATACCGCACATTTCCTATCCCACCATTTTAGAACAAAACCAAGAACATAAATTGATTAACAGTTGATTAAATTGCATGATATACGGTTTTAAACCATTTTTGTTTTCTAAAAATAAAAATAAAAGAAAAAATAAAACAGAGTAGGAGTCTACATATAACCGTCGTGATTAGTTGTACATATACAGCTCAGAAATCTGTCATACATAAAACATTGTATAATTACTTTATGATTAAAAAATGTATATTGCCATCACAAAAGTACATAATAACGTCTCATATAAAACAATATCTATGGATACACTGTTAAAATACCATCCCCGTCAACCATTTTTGTCATTACTAGGTCCCTTCATACTTGGCGCCAAAGTCACAGAGAAGCAAATCAAAACACAGATGTCAAAAAATGAAGATTCCATGAACATTTAGCACAAAAGTTCAACTAGAGTGAATCTGTCTTTGTATGACGTCAAAACGACTTTGCTATTTACCTTCACTGCGAATTAGCATTTGAAGTTAACAAAAAAATACACAACTATAAGTTGATTTGGAGCTTGTTATTTTAAGCTTTGATTGTTGTAAGCTTCAGAACGCAAGCATACAACGTTTAATTGTCTGTGTATGATAGAATGATATGGTTTATACTTCAGCTACTTGGTATAACCATTTTAGCTTAAAGGGAAGGTACACGTTTAGTAACTGTCAAAGACCAGTATTCTCACTTGGTGTATCCCAACATAAGCATAAAATAACAAGCCTGTGAAAATTTGAGCTAAATTGGTCATCGAAGTTGTGAGGAAATGACGAGAGAAAAAACACCCTTTTTACACAAACTTGTGTGCTTTCAGATGCCAAAAAAAAAGGCTTCAGACCTGAAGTCTTATAATATTTGAGTGAGAAGTTACCTCTTTCTCAAAATCTATGCTACTTTAGAGGGTAAGCTTCAGAACGTTTTGAACTATCCAACAGCTCTCCAATGCTCGTTACCAAGTCAGTTTTTAAATAAATAATATGTTTTGAGTAATTACCGAACGTGTACCTTCCCTTTAAAAACCTTGCAGTCAGGCCCAAGCATGTCCTGATAGGCCTTATGCATTGACGCCATCCAGCCGAAATCTTAGAGGAAAAACGGTGACGTAACAATCGAAACGCACATATTTGTACGCGCGGCGCACAGTATTGGCCAATGAACAACCTCCTTTTGACCTCTAGGTGAGGGCGCCCTACTGAAATGACATCATGTGCATAAGGTCCATTTACAGGTTAGGCCAACAAACATTACAGTTCTCTGAAACCATGACAGAAAGAACAATGTTTGTATTAGTTCTAGTATTATAACAAGTATTGGGTGTATACAAACGCATTGTTGCAGAGTGAAATCTGGACTATTCCATACAATGGGGGTGAAACCATTAAAATGGAAAATCCAGATTACACAAAGTGATCAACTTCTGCCACAATACACAAACTAATGCATTCAACACATAGATTCTTGTCATTAAAAAGAAAATTCACAATTAGCACAAAGTAGGCAGTAAGGAAACCCGCCCACCCCACACTCATCTTTTAAAAAAACCTTATAAACAAAGTGGATGAATCCATGTAGACATTATGGCATGACCTTGACTCATTTCCACAAATGGGTAGGAAACTATTTTTTTGAAAAAGTGCTGCAAAGTGTCCCATAATTATTCATATAGGACTCCTATATTAATTGTTAAAGCAGTGTACATGGCAAACAGAGGATGACACGTGACACATAATCCACCAATCAAATGACAAGAATCTCTGTGGGTGTGGTATATAAATTGTTTGATGACACTGTTAACTTAATATCTCTTATTCAACTTTCTTAACAAAGAGGCCAGATTAATAATTAGGGAACTATATTTAAAGAGTTGTAAAAACAGTAACCTCTGAAAACGAGCAAAAACATCAAAATATTGTAGAAACATAATCTTTTGAGAAAAAAAGTCTCTCTGTTGCAAATCATCCAATAAAACAATAATAGGCCTAATGAAAACAAACTGTGTTAAAGTTTAGGACATTTGTGTCATGAGTTATACATCATTTAAGGCATGTCACAAATATTTAATCAACTTTGACTTAAACTGTCAAAATGTAGTCAGGGAAAAAATAAAACAGGTGGCATGTCATGGTCAAGTGGTTTAGTGCACCAAACTCAAGTTTTGGTAGGTTCGAATCACAGTCTTTGCCCTTGTGTCCTTGACCAACACAAGTATCTACTATTAATTTTCATCAGAGCAGAGATGATTTTTGTAGTAGCGGGGCTCCATACTCCTAAGGAGTTGGGATTGGTTAGAAAATGACCGGGGTATTGTATCTAACGCCTATTATTATAGGGAAGGTTCAGAATTGGTAACATTCTCAGGAATTATATTTGGTCCTTGGAAGAAGTAGGAACATTTATTAAGATACAAGCTAGGGCTGACATACAATGTAATATTGTGTAGGCTTTTAGGATACTTTTCAGGAACTATTAATAACAATTTTCCTGAATCATCCCATGGGCAGAACAATCAGAAAACAGACTAAATAGACCCTTCCCATGAAATATGTAAATTGCACGTAGCGCGTGCGCACTAACGTTTTGGTTGGCAAAATAGGGGAACATCGCGCTGTTTTGTACACTGCTAATGGGTGCGTGACGCAGACGCGATTGCGCGTCTGCTTAGTGCACAACTCTATGGCGTTTGCCAACCAACATGATCTGTACGCATGCGTGAATGTAATTAGCATATTTCATGGAAAGGGTCCATTAGGAAGAACATCATGGCTGCATTCTTCATGACCAAATTACAAGCTACAAGCCCGGCTGTTTTGTGGAATTTTACCCCTAAATTCGAGCCCTGATATAAACTCAGTAAAATAAAGTTGGTTCTTTATGTGAAAGCTTACATGGTATTAGGTTTTGGTACTGATAGAATTATCCTGAGATACAGTTCTGTCTAAAGTGCAGTTATCTCCAAGAAATTTCGCTTGAATCCAGTATAATCTAAATTGCATACTGGAATGTTAGTAACTTATTTTCTATAAATATTTGGTTTGCGGTAACACCATGTGTGTATCTTTTTGCCAGGTAGATTTTGTTCTTTAGAGAACTGTCTTGCTTTATATTCTACCACCACAGAGTAGATTTTCGAAATTCGGGAGACTTCTCAGTTCTGAAAAGAACTGCAATGCTTTTAAGGCTACTACCTGGGCGGAAGTTGGAAAATTGGCCCGGATTACTACTTTAGCTTATAGTGGATCGTTGATAACTTCACTACCTCGGAGTAAGTTCTTAATTGGTCTCAATGTTTTGGATATTTATATGCGATTTATGTACTTTAAGGGCCTTGTTGCACAATTGGGATTGAGCAAGAGCAAACATTGACTTATTTGAACTCAAGAGCACATCTCATCAAATTATTCATGAACTAGTTTTTGACTTGAGTTAGTCCTCCCATTAATCCCATTCAAATTTTCAATGGGATCCCATTAAATCCCATTGATTTTTTTCAATGGGAATTTTTTCCTGGGTGGGTAGAGTTAATTAAAGTGTTACCTTTTAATGTTTTCTCTACTGACTACTACTGTCAAAATACCAGAAGCAGCTGTTTTGCCATTACACTGCAACTTACTATACCCTAGGGCCTTATCACCTGAGGCAACTTTTGTAGGCAACTTTGAAGCAACCAACTGCAGTGCATTCTACAGGACCACTTTGGTAGCGCATGAGAAATTGTTCAAACAATGTCTTACGATTCCCCCAAAATTGTGTGAACATTCAAATGTGAAAGGATTCTCTTCCTTGAGATTGCCTGGAGCAGGGCGCCTGTAAATTGCCCTTATAAGACATGGCCCTTATGTTAATTAAAAAAGAGTAAGCATTTGTGAACCTTTTAAACAAAACGACGACCCATCCGATTATCATTTCACCTAGACTAGCTTAATGAAATCTAACCCTGTAATTATTACCTACACTTTAACATGTTACTAATATCCTTTTGTTTAGTAGTCTTCTATCTAATTGTATGGAAAAAATATTCAAGTGTCAATAATAGGCAAAATGATAAATTTACCAGTACATGCAGACAAGGGGATATACCTACACGAACATTACCATGACCGGCACGGCAATATGTACCTACTATGACCCTTTTGAATCCACGACTTCGGCTTTGGATTCGACTTCAGGCTCCGTCCTCTCGTCTGAAGCACTAAGTGTGTACACAGAGCATGTGCAATTGTCAAAACAACCGCTAGTCTGAGCCAAATCTTGAGCCGAAGCCAAGGTTTCGAAAAGGGCCTATCTGAAGCTTAGATAATTGATAGGTATGCTAAGGTAACATTCACATCTTAAAGGAACACGTTGCCTTGGATCGGTCGAGTTGGTCTTTGAAAAGCGCTCGTAACAGTTGTTACAAAATGCATATAATTGGAAAGATGTTGTAAAAGTAGAATACAATGATCCACACAACCATGCCTTGAAATTGCACAATTTTCCTTTTACCTCGTCGACTAACACGGTCAGCCGTTAATGGGAGTCAAATGGCCGACCGCGTTAGTTCGCACAGTAGAAGGAAAACCGTGCAATTTCGAGGCAAATTTGTGTGGATCATTGTATTCTACTTTTAAAACATCTTTCAAACCATATGCATCTTATAAAAAGCGGTTACAAACGCTCTTTTACAGACCAACTCGTCTGATCCAAGGCAACGTGTTCCTTTAAAACTGTAAGTTTACAATGTGTAGCCACGCATTACACAGGCAGTGGTTACCAATAATGTGTTTATACGATTAAAAACAATGTTCAGCTTCTCTTCTTGAAAAAGTTTAGACGATACTTATATATAATGGGGGAGCCAATTTGATTGACAAGCTAGGAGCACATAAATTGCTTAATAAATAATGGCACAAAACAGGGCCCAATTTCATACAGATGCTTAAAGGAACATTACAGAATTGGTTTTGCTTGCAAAAATGTTGCTGGCAGTGTATGTAATCCACCATATATATAAGCTGATAAACCTGTAGAAGTTTGAGATCGATCGGCCATCTGGGTCACAAGAGAATAGCGAAAAACCGATTACAAATTTTGCATTGCATCGATGCCAAAACAAAAATGAATAAAATGAGCGATAAACTTCAAACGCCAAATTAGACTATTTGTTTCTCTTCAAGTACGAAATTTCAGACAGAAATATTTCAAGGGATGTTTTCTACTATCATCATCATTAGATCGTGTAAGTTTTATGTAAATCTGTGATCTTCACGATTTTTGTTTCTTACCAATTCTGTAACGTTCCTTTAAGCGCAGAAAACATTGCTGAACAATTTTTCTGCTTATCAGAAATGAGCACGATCCCAGCCACAAATTTTACATGTGACATGGTATTTTGGCTGGTAACCGTATTCCGGTCGGTTTGCATAATTATTAAGGGCTTAGCTGCTATTTATGCTAAAGCAGCTCCATGAAATTGGACCTAGCAGGTTAACAGCTAAAATGTGGTATTGGTGAGTGTGGAACAATACCACTGTAAATCAGACTTTTTTTTAAAAGGGAATGCAATGACCTTACTGGGCTCAATTTCACACAAGAGTTTACAAGATTGATCTTAACCGTGTGACAATCTTAATTGCTGAGTTTGATGTCACAATACAAATCACTGTGGTAATACTGACAACTCATCTTAAGATGATTCTTAGAAGTCGAGCCCTGGTCTTTCTTAAAGGGTTTTCTCATAACAAAGCTCTTGATGCGCCTTTCACATAGCTTAATGGTCTCACTGTAAATAACAGTTTCGGACTTCAGAGAAACCCTTTTAGGAATTAATGATAATTTACGCACAGTTGTAATGCAAGCCTTGGCGATAGAAGTATGCATCAATCAATACACGTGTTATGCATTGAGTTACAAACAGAATAGACCATTACATTGTGGGATATCACTGAACATGAAAGAACAGTGACAAAAACTTGGTGTTCCATTGGCTACCAGAACTTTGAAGTCAATGACTGTATGTAGCCTCGCTGCCATTGGCACTCCGGCTAAGGATATTTCCGCAGATTATCGGTTGCAGAGGTGGAATCCTGGATCTATCAGTTGCAGAGGTGGGATCCTACTTCTATTGATTGCAGAGGTGGGATCCTACTTCTATTGGTTGCAAAGGTGAGATCCTACTTCTGTTGGTTGCAGAGGTGGGATCCTACTTCATGACTGAAGTCACTCATACAAGTTGAATTCAATCGAATCAGCTTGAAATCTGGATTCTACCAGTGTGACAAATGATGAAGCTAGTGACGTCATTATCTACAGCAAACTTTCACAAAACAGTCGCTTGATCAATATGCAAATTAGTTCTCTGATGTTTACTGAGCACAAGGTGAAATGGTCTATACTGATTTACAAAATAATTTCCAGCAAACTCAAACCAACTTCAGCAATCACTCGGCTGTCACAGGAACTGTGCATGTACCTTTGGAGTTGTTTTTACAAGCATTTTCAAATCATTCAGATGCATAAGTCTTTGAAGAAAGCCGACTTCTCACTTGGTCAAAATACACAACGAGTAAAATCATGTCATGGCAAAGTAATCATATTTTGTGGACATCACAACAAACTGCTCGACACAAAAATGTCTTGTCCTTTTTGTACGGTTGTAAAAGGTTGATAAGCAGTAGGCCTACAAGTCAGAGAAACAAATCGGTTTGTCAGGAAACTCAACTCAAATTTTGAGAATCAGAGTCTTCCCCAAAATGGACAAGTACTATTTTGTAGTTTATAACTTTGCAAGCCCTGATAATGTAAGTTAAAAAAATTATTAAGTTAAAAATATACTTAATAAGATAATGTCCTGGAGTACACTGAGTAGAAGAAAAAAAAGGATGTAATGTTACTAAGTAGATGTGTTTCTATGGTGTATATACCCTAATACAATGCTCCATTGTCTGAACACACTTCCTTTGTATACGCTCTACACACAACCATGTTTACATAAACTCATGTCACTCAACGTCTATACAGACGTCTTGAGTCACACAATTGCACCATTTCAGAAGCCGGATCAAAAGCCTCAAACGTCCTCCTCCGTTGTCCAGCGGCTTGTATCATTGGAAACCACATTCCAGTACCACGGAGACTACCTTCATAATGCAGCTTGGATAAGGGTACAATACAGGCTTGATTAACATAGGCCTTCAGCGTCACTGCCCATTCCTTCAGACTTGCCACAATAACAAGTGGTTCGTACTGTCGTCTTTGCCCGCCGCTTCGTTGGGAGTAGTTGCACTAAAGTCCTCGTACCCATCCCCACCGCTTATAACCATCATACTGGACACAATGGCGGCTGTGGCGGATGCTCGTCGGTGTTCTAAATCCGGAGGGGCTAAACCTTTTGGTCGTTCAAACACCTGTTCGCTGATCTTCCTATGAGAGGCTGTGGCCTTCCCTGATGGGATATCAACGGCTGTTAAGAATCTTACATGTCCTGTGTGACCCTGACCGGAGCCATTTGGGACGGCAATGTCACGGGCGGAGGTTGTCGTGGTGGTGATCTTGGGATGGGGCAGGGTCAGGACCACACCCGCGCTGGTCCCCACCCATAGTAGCTCCTTGCAGATTAGGAGTGCAGTGATTCGAAGGCAGGCTGCTTTGTGTTGCCTGATTATAGCATCAGAGCCTGATAAAGAAAAGCAAAACAACATTTTAAACAAATTTATTTCATGTTTTTTGTAAAACAAAACCAATTGGAATTACTTCCAAGATATTAGTTCAGCCTGTTTCATCCTTCTTGTGAATGCGAATGCAAAACAAATTTTGCCGTCACATGGCTGTTTTGGGCAGCGAATGTTGCACAGGAGTTGAGCACAAGTCAACTGACGCAAATTATTTGTGACGTCAACATTTATATCGCATCCGCATTCGCAGCAAGTATGAACCGGGCTTTTATAGTCTTGAAAACATCTTGTTTATGAGACTTAAAAAAAGATAGAAACAATTTTTCAAACACAGTTAACTTCTTTCAAAGAAGAGCCCTATTGACTGCATCAAAGATTTTCCCGTCTATTACTTGCATTCGTTTTAAAGAATAGATTACAACTTTTCATATAAAAACAAACAACCAGCCAGAAAACCGTACTAATATTGTATTTCTAAGTGGAGTTTGAAGCTTTGCACGATGTGGAAAATAAGATGACAAATAACTTTTAATAGTAACTTGCGGTACAACCGTGAGTAAAATCTCTTTTAGAGGAGTGTTGGCTCTCTAAAAGCCAGTGTGGTCATGTCACAATGTTTAGAACAGTATTAGCAAGCAGAGCATACTGTTCAGGACCACACTAGCTTTTTTCTAAGTCAATATTCATTCAAAAGAGTTTTAAAATGGTTATATCTGTAATTTTAATAGTTTGAGTTATTTCTTATCTTATTATAACGAAAATTACCCGTTGTTAGTTAATTGAGAATGGAGCTTTACCTCCACATACCAAACCAAAAAACGTCAAAACCATGAAAGTGTTGTCTATAGCTTTAAAATTTAAAAAAAAAAAAAATCTAAAGGAATTTGTGATAACTGGTCCTTTAGCTAGTCCTCCAGACTTACCAGCTAACATCTTATAGACGGTCTGTGTTACGTCAACATCGCACAAGTTCTCGCATGTGGCAGCATGGTAGAGCCTAACGACTGCTGTAGCCTGTAGCGACACCCACACACCCAGGCCGCTACTCACAATGCAATGCACAGTCTTCTGGGAGTCGTTGTTCACTGAGAATTGATGCTGATATACAAAAATAAAAAAAGAGAAAGATGTAGAGCCAGAAAAAGAGTTAGTAATTAGGAAGATTTTATTTGTGTTTTCTTGAAGAAGAAAAAACACTAGAGGGGTATACAAAAAGCGGTGTTTTACACCAGTTAACTTAACTGAAGGTGAGAGACTCATTTTATCTCTCCCATATTTAGAAGATCTCTATCTATAAGTGGTTTTGGATTGAACAAAGAAAAATACTAGTTACTAGTGTAGAGCAGGATTTGAACCGTGGCCTCAAGATTAAAGCACCAACATAGGGCTCAGAATTGCTACAATGCCGGCACGTTAGTTAGGAGGTAATTAATTCAAATCCTGCTCTGGTAAACTTTTCTTTGTTCAACCCCCCCAAAAAACTCATATTTTAAAATTATTTTAACCAAGACAGATTCCCTTGAGGTTTATTGGAAAATGGTTAAATCACAAAACCTGAATTTGACCTAATGGAGCCCCCTGTTTTAAAGAATTCTTGAAAAATTTCTGGCCACAAAAATATCTTTCCTATCCAACCATAACTATAAACACTAGTAATGCAAGAGAATGTACAATCTGGGTGAGTGTTTAAACTAATTCATCGAACCATTCCCCTCGACAAATAAACCAGAAATGTTCTTACCTCAACATTGAGTGTATTGGGATCAACCACTAGAATGTTATTCTGACAGCCACACCACAGTTTACTGCAGACAGATACCATTTTGCTGATGGGGGTGGTGCTACTCCCGAGGGTCACTGTCAATGGGTTCTTTGTGTCCCAGGCATGACCTAAATATCATGTTGAAAGAAAGGGCGATGTACTGGTTAATTCCACATTTTCTTTCTTATAGTTCCATACAAAATATATAAACTGTTTGTGAGTTATCAATATGTATTTGATAGATGTTCATTCATTAAAACTTGTGTCCCAGGCATGACCTAACTATCCTGTTAAATTTGCATCGGGGATAAAGAATAATCATTTTGGTTTTTACCCATATACACCGATGTCTGTTGGCACTGTATACTCGGTACTTACCCAAGTTCTGTGAAAAAAATCACAGGCATATTCATATACAAGGTCCTGGGTTCGAATCCCACACGAGTAATATGCCTGTAATTTTTTTCTTCACAGAACTCGGGTAATAGTGCTAACAGACATCGGTGTATATGGGTAAAAACCCAAAATGAACAATATGTATTTGGTTTGCAGTAAAACCATGTTTGATTTACTTGCCCAGTAGATTATTTTCTTTTCAGAACTTGTCTATGACAAAAAGGTCACCATGTTACAGTGACTGCAGGACTTGCAATCACAAGGTTGTGGGTTCAGATCCTACCAAGCTAACCGCTGATTTCACAATGACTAGAATAAGTATTGTAGTCTAGTTACTGAATCACAATTTCTTGATTTGTGCAATTCATAATCATTGACGATAAACCAAAGTTTGTGTGAGAGAGATTGGCTGTTGCCAGCTAGGTGAGAGAGATTGGCTGTTGTCAGCTTGTTTTTTTTATCGATGAGAGTTTGCCGAGTTCCCTACGCGGGAAGATCTAAACAAACAGACAAACAAACAAATAAAGGAAAGCCAGGGGATAGGTGTACATGAGGCAAGAACCAGAGGAGTTCCTCCAGTCCCCAAGAATGTGATAGGCTGTTGAAAAAAAGGAAACTATGAAAGCTTGCAAGCTCGAAAGCTTGTGAGTGCAAAGCCTGCTATACATACATTTATCTTTGGTTTAGAAAGCCCTAATCTGCAGTCTATAAGCCTTTTTGAGATATGGCGGACACAAAGCTACAACACTATAACGTTTGGGTAAATTTGTGCGTCTTGACCATAGAAATAGAACGCATGTTATTCAGTGAAGTGCGCAATTTATTAGGCGACGCGGCATTTACACGTAAACCTATTCACCACCAACGTTCATGGTGTGAGCGTGGCATCAGTCGCCGCGTGTGACGCGCGTATCACGTCCGCCATACCTTAAAAAGGCTTATGGTGTTCCATATGATTTTATCTTCATTTTCTTATGAATTTGATCTCAGTTGTACAAAAAAAAGTAAAAAAGTAAAAAATTAACACATCCCGGAGTCCCTCATCCTAGATTTTGAAACAACACTGACCTGGTTCTCTTCTGTACACAGTAAGGTCCCCGTTCGCTAGGGACACAAAGACCTTGTTGTCAAGGTACAGAATGCACTGCACGGCGGCGGGATGGCGGATCTTTGTTCTGCTCTTACGCGTTCGGATGTTGTCCGTACACTGGTAGATATGAATACTGAAACGGGAGAGATATGACAAAATATTAATTGATAACAATAATATTTCTTTTTAGATATTAAATTTACATCGGGGATAAAGAATATTCATTTGGTTTCATCCTTTCTACCAAACAAGGTACTCAAGGTGCTGAGTATATACACACTTTCAGTGCACTGAGTTCTTTTACATGCGTTACAAAACACATGGGACCAATGGCTTTACGTCCCATCCGAAGGAGGAAGCAATGATTAAGTGTCTTGCTTAAGGACACAAGTGTCAAGACTTTGTGATATCTTACCATCCATCTTCTGTACCCAGCCACATAGTGGGTTGTAATACCTCCAGATCTTCCCTAGATGAAATGTCATCTGGATTACTATTGGCTGATATTCTGTCCACGTCTTCCTCTGTAGAGTTTAAAAGATGTTATTTAGAATACTTCATTTAATTATTATGGTTGTTAAGCCAAGGATTCTAAGGGATGCAAACTTAATCACTGTACTACCCCAAAACCCCATTGAGAAGACAATGAAGGGAGTTTCAGGCGCGCAAGTGCTGGGCGCCGCCATGGGTGCCGCGCGCCACTGCTGCGATGTACTTGTACCTAATTTTGTGCACAAAGACACAAGAAAATCGTTTCCCTTTTCACTTTTTATGGAAATTTAATGTCTTCCTCGAGAATCTATGCGATTTCTCTGACATGGCTGCATGATGTGACGATTTACTACATTCTTGATAATTGCGCCTGTCGCAAACATTATGCCGCAGCGCATCTAGGGAATAACAAGTTAGTCACGACTTGTGTCCAGGTTGCGACTACTTGAGGCACGACTTGTCAAGTAGTAAATCTCACTAGTGGCCCAAGCCTACAGAATTTCAGTCCTGGAATTACGCGGAGGACATGGCCTTCGTTGCCCCTGGTGCCCTTCAAAAACTTCCCATTGACTTTAAGGTTTTCCAATGGAAGTGCCCTTTGCAAAATAAAAACGGCCTAATTGCCCCTTTTAAAAATGAAATTCCAGGCCTGGAATTAACTTTATACCTGAGCTAGCTTCCTCCATTGGTACATCGTCTACTTGTAGTCTGATCTCCGGAGCGATTCCACTCCCTGGAGAGATCACCTCTTCCTCCTCCTCACTATCGTCCGTATCGAACGCCATGATTTCACTGGCTTGTTGGTTCATAGCGACTGCCGGCATACTGCACTGGTTGGGCGTCTCCCCAACGAACTGCAGCGTCCGACCTTGGCCGGAGTCCAGTGGAAGTTTTGGAACGCGTAGATGGGACCTGTGGCATTTATTGGCAGAGATAAGTCTGATTAATTGAAGACTGGCAATGGAGTTATTTAGGATCTAAAACTTATCAGGGAGAACTCTGGTGATATTAGATCGCCTGTTATAGATTTAGGCTGTGTCCGAAGCAGCGACTTTGGCTACAGCTACGCCTAGATCAGCACGTCTTTCAGTGTTGAAGAATAGGCAGACGCGCGCAATCTAGCCGTAGCTGTAGCCAAAGTTGCCGTTTTATACACAGCCTTAGTCTTGTTATACCACAGGAACAGAAGTTTCATTGGTCAAGAACCAATCATGTGATGTAATATAAAGACACATATAACATGGCTAAGGCCGGAAATCCATGTGTCTGTCATGTGTATTGTGTTTTCCTTAAAAATAGGATGTGCATTGCTTAGCGTGTATATTTATTTTTAAGGATGCGCAACACCAGCAGGTTACTTGGGTATGACCCGGGTGAGCCACAAAAATGACATCAAAGCTACTTCAACGCACTGGGGTCAGAGGCTTGGGTCGACCCCGGGAAGCTATAATGGGAGACTTTTGACATGCAGGCGGCAGTAGACATATAACGGTCATTTTTTGCGTCTCTGAGCTTGCACACACATGCTCGGTATTGTTGGAGGTCTAAGCACACGCACTACTGGCGAGAACTGTGAAAAAGGACTGTCTGAAAGTTTCCCATTGAACGCATCCATATATTTGTACAGGAGAAAAAGATGAGACGGGTCTATTCCCTAGACTCGTGAATACTCACCTTAATGTGTGCATGTCCTGAGCACCAGGCACAGGAGCAATACACAAGATACGAGCTGAACACACTGATATACAGAAGGCCACGGTGGGTTCAGGGGTCAAACTAAGTAGACACACCTACAGTGAGAGAAACAAATCAACATGGTCACTAGTGGGTTTGAATCCTGCCAAGCCAACCGCTGATTTCTTAATGACTAGAATAAGTACTGTTGCCTAGTTACTGAATCACAATTTCGTTATCCGTGCAATGCATGATCATAGATGTTAAACCAATGAGAGAGATGAGCTGTTGCCAGCTTGGTCTTTAAATGTACATCGTCTTGCAGGAGTTTCCCAAGTTCCGTTGACGGGAATACTATCTAATCAAACAAACATTTTTGTGGCTACCTAAGTATGCCAATACTATCGGACAATTCGTCTTCAGTTTTGGAGGTTAGACACATTGATAACACTAACAACAGCTTACCTGGCCAACATAGCCATCGCTATTGCACACCCACACATCCCGTAGTGAGTTGCTCATCGTTCCTAAGCTGGGTGCGGCACATGAGAACTGCATTCCACTCCGTGTCTTCATTATGGGTATCGGATAGAGGAACACTGGTGGGAAATGGTCCTTGGAACGAGCCGCTGTAAAGGAACGACAAACAAAATATCTTCAACAATTCCAAATTGGTAAAGGGGCTACATTCAAGCCTGGAATTTCATCTTTTGAAAGGGCAAGGATTTGCATTGTTACATCTTTTATTTTCATACAGTATAAGCACTGGAAGGTTAGCATGCCGGGTGCTTATATGGTTAACAGCGCTATCAAATTGAAAGTAAGCAAAACAATCGGCCGTTAAGCAGCGCTATGAAATTGGACCAGGCTATTGGGATAACCCCTAACAGCCTACGGATCAAAGGCCAACAGTTTCACTGACTATGGTGGTTCTCTTTACCTAATTTCTTCTTGGCCTCTGCAAAGTCATTCTCAAATGTCTGTCGAGCCTCCTGGCTGGACAAGAGTAGAACGAAGTTCTCGATTCCCTCACTGTAAAAAAAAGAAAAACAGAAAACAAACAAAACAAAACTGTTAACAATTTTTGACACAACTGGCGAGTGTATAAAAGTGCTCTCATTATTGAGGCACAGGTTTACATGGTGTTGAAGCAGCCCAATCTGAAGCCAACCAAAACCCTTACAAGGTTTGGGTATTATTTGTTTGACACAAAACACAAATGTTCACAGATTTACATTAAACTTACACTGTTTAAAGATAATGATAGTAGAAAGCTTCCCTTAAAATGTTACCTGCTGAGGTGCTGCAGTATTCGTGAAAAAGGAAAACAATTCCACAAAATTCTTCTTCTTTGTTTCTCAGTGAGACGAAAATTATTTTAGCAAGCTCAACAGATTTACGTGACTCTCCTACAAACATTTAATTGCTCTGATATTTTCACTTGGCAAACAATCTAATGAATTCTAAAGGACAATACATGATACTAAAAGGCAAAGTATACCTTTGTTTTTTTGAACAATTCGGTTGTTTTATAATAAAACTAACATGTGAAAATTTCATAAAAAGGGGTAGCGTTTTGAGATATTGCCAAAAATCTGGAGTAGCTATTTCCACGATCGCAGGAAGAATAATTGGAATACACAATCTGAAAGACGTTTCATGCAGGAACATTTCTCAGATTGAATGTTATTGAATCCTTCTCTTTAAAACCTCATTCCTTTCAATTCAAGGGTATTGTTTCTCAAATTGTTATACTCTTTCAACAGCTGCAGTGCTTCTTTCCAAGTTTTTACGATCATTAATTTTTTGTGAGTAATTACCAAAGGTTTACCCTCCCATTTACCTGACAGTCTGAACATTTACCAGTGCCATTGTCACATCAATAGGAAGTAATAAAAGAGGCAGTTACCAGACAGTAATGTTAAACTACTTTGATAGGTTCCACTCAATGTCAGCATTAACCTTGGGTTTATATGATGAATAACAGACAGACAGACAGATGGATGAAGGACAGACAGAAGGGTTCTAAATGGACACAAGGACATTCAAAATGAAAGATGTGACAACATTTATGGAATATTTATTTGTTATTTTGGAATTACATGTTATGTTTTAAGGCACTGGACACTATTGGTATCTACTAAAAATAATCGTTAGCATAAAAACTTACTTAGTAACAAGCTATGGAGGGCTGTTGATAGTATAAAACATTGTAAGAAATGGCTCTGTCTGAAGTAACATGATTTTTGAGAAAGAGGTACATGTCATTTTCTCACTCAAATATTAAAAGACATCAGGTCTGAAGCCTTTGATTACGCATCTGCAAGCACACAATTTGTGCAACAAGGGTGTTTTTTCTTTCATTGTTTTCTTGCAAATGAGCCCAAACTTTCATAGGTTATGCATATGTTGGGACACTGCCGTCGATTTCACAAAGAGTTAGGACTCGTCTTATCTCGAGTTAGGACGAGTAACTCGTCCTAACTTAGGATTAATCTTAAGGTCTGCATGCTACAGTGCAGGGTTGGGACTGGTCCTAAGTCCTAAGATTAGTCTTAAGTTAGGAAGAGTTTTGTGAAATCGACGGCTGGTTTTTGACAATTACCAAACGTGTCCAGTGCCTTTAAAATAGTCTAAAATGTTGTGTCCCAAATGTTTATACCTCATACATACATACATATTAATGATTGAGAGCCGAAATTCTCACTGGTCCATTCACAATCATATTATGTGCCATAATATGCTTTAAAAAAATGTTAATTAAGTGCAACTGCACTATATTCATGCACAGGGTAAACTGTTACTTGTGCAACAGTCTACTACGCATGTGCTTTCAAAGCAATTAAAGCAATTGGACACTATTGGTAACTGTCTAAGACCAGTCGTCTCACTTGGTGTATCTCAACATATGCATAAAATAACAAACCTGTGAAAATTTGAGCTCATTTGGTCGTCGAAGATGCGAGATAATAATGAAAAGAAAAAAACACCCTTGTAACTCGAAGTTGTGTGCTTTCAGATGCTGGATTTTGAAACCTCAAATTCAAAATTTGAGGTCTTAAAATCAAATTTGTGGAAAATTACTTCTTTCTCAAAAACTAGATCACTTCAGAGGGAGTCGTTTCTCACAATGTTTTATACTATCAAACTCTCCCTATTACTTGTTACCAAGTAAGGTTTTGTGCCAATAATTTTTTTAAAGTAATTACCAAAAGTGTCCACTGCCTTTAAGGGAACTGTTCCACAGGTTTGATGAGAACCGTTGACAAGAATGTTATCTCTAATTTAGCAAAAACCTTACAAAGTAGGCCATTAAGGTTCAAAACAAACAAATGCGGGCACTGAATAAGTAAAAAAAAATATTTCTGCTGAAAAACTGAACAAGTTGGTGAGTTGTTACAGGCCTGTCAACGTGGACAGATTTCACCAGCTAACTAAGAGTTTTTATCTGAGCTAATTTACAGTCTACAAAAAGTTCACAGATTTACAAATAACTTACAGGGTTTACAGAAGGAATTGGGCAAGACTTCTCTTGAAATATTATTTCATGAAATGCTTTACTTTTTGAGAAAACAGTAAAACAATATAAATTCTCGATATCCAGAATTACGGATTTATTTGAAACATGCGGATACAAGGGTGGATTTTCCCGTTATTTTCTCCCTACTCCGATCTCCCTACTCCGATTGAACCTAAATTTTCACAGGTTTGTTATTTTATATATAAGTTGTGATACACGAAGTGTGGGCCTTGGACAATACTGTTTACCGAAAGTGTCCAATGGCTTTAAAGGTTGGCTAGGTGATTTCTTTCCCCTGCCCTTCACCCATGTCGGCTCCAGTTTGATTCCTACTTCAGACTGCAGCCCTTGCATGTTGATTGTGTTTTTTTAAGTCCCTAATTGAACGCGTGGGTTTTTCCCCTTTGGGATTTTCCTCCCACATCTAAAACTAACATTTTGTTTTCTGCTCCCCACATGTACTTTCAGGCATACATGTTTAATTGCAATGCACTTTTGAGGGTTCCTAATCAAATTTATTAGATGTTAAAATATATATTTTGTTTTGTTTACCATTACACTAGTATGTATAGAGCACTGTACCCTAGTTCTGTGAAAACAAATCCACGGAAAAATCTCTCAGGTAAAATCAAAACCCATGACATTGCTAGAGCTCCGCCCAATTTCATGTTCACGATTCCCCGCTTACGTGCAACCGCTGAGATTCTGCTCTAGCCTTGTAAGCGTAGAATGCCTAGTAATGCGGCGTACGCACGCGCAGAATATGCTTGTGGAATACGCTTGCCGTAAGCACAGAATTCCCTGCTTCCTTAAGTGCTGATTCTGTGCTTAGGGTACGCAGAGCCATGAAATTGGGCCCAGATGTCTTACCACAAGTCTACCGACCACAAGACCACCGACCTAGCCCAGTGGCTAGATGCAGTGCGAATTCTATGTTTTAGCTGGCTACCGCAACTTTTTGCAACTGGGATGTAGAATATTATTTGGATAAAACCATGGTCAAACCAAATAATATTGTTTGTCAGCGATCACATATCACCTTCATCACCTGATGTCATAGAGTTATATATAAGAACTAGGGGGCGCACTGGTGATGCTGCTTGCACAAACGCGACGGGACCGCAAGATGAAAAGTGCGCCATTCTGTACACGTGTTGAATATGAAATACACGTTTGAGTTTTTTTTTATTGAACGCTCACGCGATGCTGTTTGTACAACTTACAAAAATGGCCGCACAAACACACGCTGTGAGATGGCTGTTTTGTCAACTTAGAAAATGGCCGCCTGCGCGCATGCCGGGGCGCGTATATATGCCAGTGCGCCCTCTAGTTCTTATATATAACTCTATGCCTGATGTACACACGATGCAGAGGTCTTCATCAGCGCTGGGCATCATGAAGCAATCTCAGGCCAATGCAAATTGATGCAAATCTAACGTCCAATTTTGTTCTGCTTATTTGTTAGATATATACAGACTAGTCCGCTAGACAAAAATCAAAATGCACTGACGTCAAACATAGACAGATGAGGGGGGGGGGGGGGAGGGGGTCAGTGACTGATCAGGCAGTTAGAGCTAAGATGAATCTCTTAAATCATCACCCTCTCTATCTGTCTTTGTTAAAAACTTAAAAGCTCAGTTCCTTGAATCGTATTCATAAACTTACAGTACCTTAGTTGTACATGTTGTACTAAATGTTTGTTTGTCCATAGGTTAGGGAACAAAAGCATCTCGCTGAACCTTATACCTAAATGTTGTCAATAACTTTGGGCATTGTTTTGAAACATCGTGTACCTAATCATACCTCATATTGCTTTGGTATTTTTGACATAGTAAATGTGCATTAATGGTTTTGAATGACAGCATTGAAATAAATGTTACTGAATTGAATTGTTCTTACTGTGTAGTTGCAGTGAGTTCCAATTTACTGAGTAAGGCAGTGGGCGGTGCGGGTAGTGCTTGGCGCTCAGCGAGACGCTTGTTGACTGTCTCTGTCAGCTCCTTCAGAACTTCATCCAGACCCTTCAAGATTTTAAAACATAGTGTGTGGGTTGAGAAATAAAATACTTTAATATTTTCACCCTTTTAAACACAATCTTTAAAGGTTTTGGAGTACTTTTTGTAGGATACAAAACACAATGTCCACAGATTTATATTAATCTAGGCGACATCTTTAAAGGCATTAGACACCTTTGGTAATTGTCAAAGACCAGTATTCTCACTTGGTGTATCCCAACATAAGCATAAAACACCCTTGTTGCATTACTTTGTGTGCTTTCAGATGCATAATAAAAGGGTTCAGCTGAAGTCTCTTATAATTTGATTGAGAATACCTCTTTCTCAAAAAATTTGTTACTTCAGAGAGGGAGCCGTTTCTCACAACGTGTTATGCCATCAACAGCTCTTCATTGCTCGTTACCAAGTAAGTGTTTATGCTAACAATTATTTTGAGTAATTACCAATAGTGTCCAGTGCCTTAATGAAATTTACCATCCTTTTTACATGCCTTGGGGAAGTAAACACAGGACTAACCTGATGTGGGGATGATAGTGTTTCCGTTAATCCTGTGATCCGGCTCAGAATAGACAGATCTTCCTCCAGTTTGCTAACGTCTCGCTCCTGGTTAGCTTGCTGCGTACTCGCCGGAGACTTGACAATCTCAACATCCTCCAAGAGCAGTTTCCACGCCAGCTTGTATTTGCCGGCCTCCACCGGTAGCGTTGCAGGGGAGAGACTGGTGGGGAGAAAACAACAACTCAATTAACATGTACTTCCATGTTGGTGAAATATTAGGAGAATAGTAAACGAGTTAAGGACAATTATTTAAGTCAAAGACAACAAATTTAATAGGTTCAAGGTTTATTGTTTCCACAGTAATATTGTAATACAGGCAATAATATAAACATGTTCCAAATAATACAGTTAAGGCAGTTGAAAATGAAAAAAAAAATAATGTAATTGAATGGATACGAAGCAAACCGAAATGGAGGCATTTACAGAAGCAGAAAGGCTCATTTTGAAATGCCTGACAAATACAAGACAGAAAAGGATTTACACTAGCTACCGGGCAAAGGGTTCTCTGACACTGTTGCTATGGTTATCGTAGTAACGGGGGATAGTAGAAATCCCCGCTGATGGGCTGCTTTGTATTTGAGCATCGGGGGGCAATCTCCAGAAGGAGTATCAATGAATAAATCCAGAATGTGCAGACACTACTAAGCTTTTCTTGTCTACGAGAGATCTTTATCGAAGTGTCGTCATCTTGCTGTGTTTTCAATAAATCCCTGAATGTGCCCTGAAATAATGCTGAAGGGAAAGATGGCTGGCTCTATGCATCAAGTGAGAATAAAAGCTGCTTTTTCTTCAAACATGTATTCTTAACCAAGGCTCAGTAATTTTATGAAGTTTGTGGCCTTTGTTAGAAAAACACCGTCTTAATTTAAAACATACCAAGCCTTACACAAATACTTGTTGGAGTGTGGTCATGGTCAAATACATGTATAATTAACAAAATGACATCTAATTTAAAAATAACAAAATCAACAAACAACATAGAGAAAGACTCTGCTAGGGTCGAAATGTCAGTCCATTAACTATTTCTTGGGCATCAATTAAAGTAAAGAACATTTCTTTGTTAAATTCAATAGTTATAGTATAAATTATTCATTTTGCAAGAGGCCTACATGTAGTTCCTTCTTAAGATTGCAACAATATCCTCCCAGAATGACATTTCCTTTATCACCAAACTTCGTGGCCTAAATCTCTTCGGTGCATTAAGCAAACCTCGATGCAACAAGAAACTTTTGCATCAAAATCACTATAGCAACGGTTTCTATGGCATCACCACTGATTATTGAACTTATGTCAACCGCAAGCCTTACAGGGAAGAAAGAGCGATGGGGGGGGGGTGGGGGGTGTGTTTAAGAACAAGTGCTATTTGCAGTCACGTTAAAGGCAATGGACACTATCGGTAATTACTCAAAATAATTATTAGCATAAAACCTTACTTGGTTACGAGTAGAGGAGAGCTGTTGATAGTATAATACATTGTGAGAAACGGCTTCCTCTGAAGTAACGTAGTTTTCGGGAAAGAAGTAATTTTCTACAAATTTGATTTCCAGACCTCAGAATTAGATTCTGAGGTCAACAAGCATCTGAAAGCACACAACTTCGTGTGACAAGTGTGTTTTTTCTTTCATTACTATCTCGCAACTTCGACAACCAATTGAGCTCAAATTTTCACAGGTTTGTTATTTTATGCATATGTTGAGATACACCAAGGGAGAATACTGGTCTTTGACAATTACCAATATATAGTGTCCAGTGTCTTTAACACACATAAGAAACATGTGGAGAAAGTGACAAGGCGAATATGTACATGCGACTTTAACACTATAGTCGTGACTAATTTTTCATTCCCAAGATGCATTGCAGCATAATGTTTGAAATGTTGCGATTTATTTTTTGCCTGTCAAGAACATCCAACAAACGATCAGTAAAAATATTAACATTAATAAGGAATAAATTGAAGCAAGTAAACAGTGAGAAAGTTAAAACAAAAATTTAACTTTCTGGAATAAATTCTCAATTACTATGCTCCTACCAACTTAATGGCATTTCCAAATAAGTGAAGAAAAATATACAATTGGCGACGAAAGTTGGCAATAAATTCACTGCGAGATGACACATTTATATAATTTAGGAATGCATCTTGCTGTTAATCATTTTGCCTGGATATGGCAAGATGTGGAAAGATAACCAAACGCCTGCATAAATATTGTGATATTTATCAACATTTCATCCCCATGACAACGGGGTTGGAATGACCAGGCGTGCACTCTCAGATTCACCAGACTGGCTATAATTTTCCCGTTTCTTTTCTTCTTTTCTTTGGGATGCCTTCCCAGGCTAGACTTGTGGACAAGTCTTTAATGGTCGCACGCGGGATCCACAACTCGACTATCTCACCTCGTGGGACCATTAACGACTATGTCCACAAGTCTATCCCATGCCTGTACGCTTCAATTTTAAAAGGGTAAGGGCATTTTCTCCTTAATAAAGGGCACCCCTATAATGAGGAGATTGTAAATTTCTACTGGAGCATTTCAAGGGCACCAAGGCAATGACCATGGGGCATGGAGGCAATCGCCTTCGTTGCCTCAATAAAGTATCGGGCCTGCCTTCCCATTAATCTTTGCTCTTCTTATTTGCTATAGACCTTTTAATTGCAATGTCCAAAAATGCAAAACAAAATTAGATGGCTAGAGATTGTAACAACGTCACACAACTATTCAAATACTTGAAAACAAAGCAACCAATCATGGGAGATACTTGATTTAATTTAATGCTTCGTATAATGAGTGCCTTGCTCAAGGGCTCAAGTGTCATCACCAGGACTTGGACCCACACTCTGCTGAACTAGACCCCTTGGCCATGACACGCCAGTACATGCAGTACTCCAGAGTCTTATGTTAGCATAACAAGTTTATGACTAAATTAACCCCATTGCTCATAGTTGCTCAATCATAGCGCTGATTCTCTTGATAAAATAGTAAATAAATACTACGATATTCGCCCATTAAGAAGATTAAACAAATGAAATACAATGCATAACTGTGGTTCTATAATGACATCAATTGACATTTATATGCCCAGACCTAGAGACATTCACAGAGTACACACACATCACCATTCATATCTTGCATGCTCTTTAAAAAAGCAATGAATAGATAGAGAGGGGGGAAAGGCAAAAGACAACATAATATTGGATGGACCTGTTTTTATTGATCAGAGATAAAAAGGAGTTTGTGTATGTAAGAGGCAAGCAGCTAATTGCCATTAGGGAGAAGGTCATTCGAGGTCAAGTAGCTTCAGAGGAGGGAGCCAAGGAGGGGATGAAGACCTTTCCATAAGGGGGTCCTTAAGATGCAGATTAGTGTATCCTTCTTATACTCTTGGGGTCATTATAGACCAGGGCCAAATTTCATAGAGCTGCCTAAGCACACAAAGTAGCTAAGCACAGATATGTCTACCGGAATAAGGTTACCAGCCAATGGTGACTGGTACGTACCCTGCTCCTTTCTGCTAAGCAGAAAATTGATAAGCAAAATTTTCTTCTTAAGCAGCTCTATGAATATGGGCATAGAAGTCATATCTTGTCATACTGGTAAGTTCCAAACATATTTGCTAAGCAGCTTTGGAAGGGATGTTTGGGAGGGGGGAGCTCGAGTTCTTGAGCGGTCCAAGGGACATCATGGACCAGAAGTCATCTCTTGTCTTGATGCTGAGCATCAAACAAGCTTGCTAGGCAGCTCTGGAAGGGAAGGGGGAGGCGCTTGAGTCCTTGATAAAGGGGATGACAACTGGGAAGAAAACCACCTCTATTGCTTGCACAATGCGGAATGCACCTCCGCAAACCTCCACCAACCATTTTAGGAGTCAATTCCTTTGTTTACATTTTTGGCTCCCAAAATGGGTGTAGTTTTTTTGTTTTCAATAGTCTGGTTTTGCTTGTGTTTTAATGATTTCTTTTGTATGATTTTAAAATGTTTGAGTGCAATCACCTTTTTATATTGTATAATTATATTTTTATCGTTGGCAGGGGTCTGGTTTTACACATCTTTTGATGACAGTTTTTATACTTTTGTTTTAACCTTGACAGCCCCTGTACAACTTGTAACTATTGTGTATGTCTAAAGATTTAAAATAAATAAATAAATAAATAAAAAACAGGATATGGAGCGTGTAAGGGCGCTAAGGAAAACAACCACTGCGTAAAACAAGCAATGTAACTATCCACTATATCTGGATAATGAGTATACCTGCATGCTAATGGACAGCCCCCATAACTTATATCAATACAGTACACAATTAACAGAGCTAATGCTGTAAAATGAAATAATACTGTTAAAAAGGGCTGGATAATTTGATAATACAGCTACGTTGTACCTTGTTAGGTATTGATTATTGGAGGATTCTACTCAAGTAAACTCTATTTATAGACTTGTCTTCATCATGCAGGGGAAGATGGGAACAGTTAGCAGGAATTCCCTGGACTTTAAAGGATAGGGTCATGGAGCAGGCAAATGTGAGACCGATTAACTCACTCCGCGGTAATGAAGTTCACAATGGGAAGTCCCCTCGTTCCACTAAAGCAACAGTAGTTATTCCACCTCATTTTCTACCATCTGGGGCCGCTTTCACAAAGCAATAAAATCCATCGCAAGTCATAATGTCAGTATTACCATAGTGGTTTTGTATTGTGACACCACCCTTTTCTTAGCAACTACGATTGGTTTGCAGCTAAGATCAATCTTGGCTCTTTGTGAAGTCGGCCCCTGCCCATGTAGAAGATAATAAGCATGACAGTTCTTTTCAGAACTGAGAAGTTTCCCAAATTCCGAAAAAATCTACTCCGCAGTAGTAGAATATAAAGCAAGACAAATTCTCAAAAGAACATAATCTACTTGGCAAGTAGACACCACACATGGTGCTACCGCACACCAAATATATAAAAGGCCAAGGAATTAATAAATGTATTTAAAAGAAATGGATGGCCATTAACATTTATTTTGTGAGAAGCACTGCAGCTGTTGGAAGTATAAACTAATTTGAGAATGGATTCCCTTCAAAGTTATTATGGTTTGGGTAAGTATTCACCCGTAAAAACATTTTAATCTGAATAAGCAATTTATGCATGAACAATTTCACAGATTTCTTACGGTTGACTGAAAATAAGAATTTCCATGGTGTCTCTTTGTGAATACTGTGGCCAGAGATGTGGTTGGTACCCACTGTCACCTAGCTTTTCTCAACAAGTGGAACTCTCACAGGGCTGAGCCAGGTGCTCTAGCAATGCAAAGGTTGAGGTTCGAATCCCACCTGAGTAATTTTCCTCTGGAAAGTACTGAGTATACAGTGCTTAACACACATCAGAGTAAGGGTGGAAACAAAATTATATTTTTTATCCTGACTAAAAATTAACATCAATTACTACAAAAATCCCAGTTCTGTTTCAATGCTAACTTAAAAACACTGGACACTATTGGTAATTGTCAAAGACCAGTCTTCTCACTTGGTGTATCTCAATATATGCATAAAATAATAAACCTGTGAAAATTTCAGCTTGATTGGTCGTCGGAGTTGCGAGATAACTATGAAAGAAAAAACACCCTTGTAGCACGAAGTTGTGTGCTTTCAGATGCCTGATTTTGAGACCTCAAATTCTAAACTTGAGGTCTCGAAATCAAACTAGGGGAAAATTACTTCTTTCTCGAAAACTACGTCACTTCAGAGAGAGAGAGCTGTTTCTCACAATGTTTTATACTATCAACCTATCCCCATTACTCGTTACAAAGTAAGGTTTTATGCTGATAATTATTTTGAGTTGTTACCAATAGTGTCCACTGCCTTTAATAAGATAATTAACAGGATGGTTGCCTTGCGTCTTGAACGAGGATGGGAAGTAACTCACTCTACCCTAAAACAATGGGCTTTCCCTTTAATGTAACTATATACCATGGGTACCTTGGGGACCAGTTATTAAGTACGGTTCACACTCAGAATGAACGTGAATATGAAGTGAATTTGATATGTGACATGAATTTATTGCAATGGATTTACTCCGAGATGTGAACTGGGTTCAACTTCAGCGAGTGTGTCGCTGTTAATCTGTTTTCACATTACACAAAATGTACTGTCTCGGTGGTGCATAGAGTATGTTATTAACACTTAGATGTTAAAGGCACTGGACACTCTTGGCAATTACTCAAAATATTGTTAGCATAAAAAATTACTTGATAACAAGCAATGGAGAGCTAATGATAGTATAAAACATTGTGAGAAACGGCTCCCTCTGAAGTAACTTAGTTTTTGAGAAAGAGGTAATTTCTCACTCAAATATTAGAAGACTTCAGGTCTGAAGCCTTTTTTGGGGGGCATCTGAAGGCACACAAATTTGTGCAAAAAGGGTGTTGTTTCTTTTATTATTCTCTTGCAACCTCGACGACCGATTGAGCTCAAATTTTCACAGGTTTGTTATGTTATGCATATGTTGAGATACACCAAGTGAGGAATACTGGTCTTTGACAATTACCCCTTAAATTAATGACCAAATAAACTGACTTGTATGGAACACTGTAGCTGTTGATAGTGTAAAACATTCTGAGAACAGATTCCCTTCAAAAGAGAATTTGGTTTCAGAGAAAGAGATTCAACAAAATGTCAATTTGAGAACAGTTTCATGCGGAATCCTTACTCAGATTGTGTTTTCCAATTACTGATTACTCTTCCTGCATGTATATTACTGCTCCAGATTGTCTGACATTTCTAAGAACGCTATACCGCCTCTTGAAATGAATTTTCCACAGGTTAGTACAAATATGTACGAAACCCATGTACTTTAAATGTAATGTCATCGGATGTTTTTGTATGTTGACATTTTTTGAACTGGAAGAGTGTTAAATACAAGAACATTTTGCAGCAGTTTAATTTGAGGTTTAGACGCTTGTAATTATTTCATTTTCGTATTAGACTCTATCTGTTAGAAAATAATTGCATCACTAAAACTGAGGTCTAAAAATCAAATACATGGAAAATGACTTCTTTCTCAAAAACTTCAGAGAGAGCTGTTTCTCACAATATTATGTACTATCAACCTCTCCCCATTACTCGTAATCAAGAAAGGTTTTATGATAATAATTAGTTTGAGTAATTACCAATAGTGTCCACTGCCTTTAAGATAAAAGGTCTCAAAAATCAGATATTTGTGATGGATTTTCCTGGCTTAAACAAACAACTTTGCATTTTAGTCAGAAATTATGACAATCTTGCACAGGTTGACCAGCTGTGTTTTATGTCTTGTTCTTTTTCATTTGTTTATATTTAATATTATACATTGTCTGTATTTTTAAGATAAAAACTTTATTTCTTTTGACCCACTTTCAAAAATTTAATTTTTAAAACACAAATATTCTGAATGACCCCTAAGATTTGTCCCTTTGTTCATTGCCTTGGTGCCATTGAATTGCTCCAGTAAAAATTTACAATTTCCTAATAGGTTGCCCTTTACCAAGGAGAAAATGCCTTTCAAAAACAAACCATAAACAAGCATGGTTGTTCATTTTGATTAGGGATGCCATTTCCCAACATTATCGCTACTTCGTACAATGTACTTTGGCAGTCCTTGCCCACGCTGAGATGATAAGGATTTCACAATCATTTTCCATTTAACCATTAATAATCACGACATATATCAGAATAAATGTGACTGTAATGTCAAATATATTTTTAAATGTACATTTCTACCGATAACAAATTAATAACAGTAATAAATAAAAGTAACCAAATCCCACAGTCAGGCTCGAAGGCAACATGTTCAAAATATTGGAGGGACAAGTTGTACAAATTTATGGCGTGTCGTGGCCAAGCGGTCAAGTGCACTGGACTCAAGTTTTGGTGTTTCTAAATCAGCAGAGTGTGGGTTCGAGTCCCAGTCTTGACAATTGCGTCTTTAAGAAAGACACCTAACCATTATTGCTTCGCTCTACTGATGGGACATTGAAGAAAATACAAAACCACGCAAGCAGCATGGTAAAACTTGGTTAAATTCTGACATTAAGTGGTTAAAACATGTGACCAAATCAGACCATATGCAGATAACAAATATTATCTTCAAATCCGCGCTAATCCTCCAATCAGATTTGCAGAATGGAGTGGTGATAAAAACCTATATTGCACGGCTAATATCACTTCCTGCGTCTTGTGTGTTCTATGTCACACCCCAAATTTGCTTGAAGATAAATACGATACCACACTGTGCGTCTGCGTCTTCGGTCTCTTTGGATAAGGGATGCAGAAGTGCTATATTTTTCCGTATTCCACTCGCGCTTGTGTGGTAACTTATAATATCCTGAGGCACTAAGGTACAAAAAAGTAAATATCTTTTTATCTTTCACACAAATATTCCTAAGAATGCTTCCACCAAAATGACTCAATAAAAATTCCCCGTCCCTACCAGTTTATATAGTTCAGGGGTTAAGTCCTTCTGAATTGACAGTGCAAATGAAATTGATAGCATAATATTTCACGGCGTGGAATTTCTATGATAAACATTTTTGAGTACCAGTAAGGGCAGAAATGCAACTTTAAAAATTAATCACAGATTTCTACAAACTAAAAGGATAGGGCTGAGATTATTCCTTTAAAAAAATTTGTTGTGATGAGATGATTGTTTTTGCTAACGGAATACTTGTTTTTCGACATTCGTGTTGAAATTTCAGAAAAATTTACAAACACACAAAGCTTTTTGGACGGCAACTTTAAAAATTTATCACAGATTTCTACAAATCAAGAGGATAAGGCTTAGATTATTCCTTTATAAAAGTTGTGGTTAGGAGAGTTTGCTAAAGGAATACTTGATTTGTTGACTTGATTTGATTTGAATTTATTCGAATAAAAACATGTCAAAAACACAAACACAACAACAGGAGAAAAGACGATGAAATAAGACAAACCAAATTAAAAAATATGGCACAAAAACATCCAAGGATAACCCAATAAATCCAATATTATCTCCATTGGGGTCCAAAACCTTCGGCAACAACATCAGAAAGAAAGGGAAGTAACAAAAACAGACAAACCTAGACAAGAGCAACAGGAAGAGACATGGCAAACAAGCAAGAAGAAAAAAAATAAGAAAAACAAATAAATAAATAATAATTTGATTGTTGAAATTTCAGGAAGATTTACAACTATGTACTGCTTTTGTCTAGACAGAACTCTTTAAGTACATATTCTTAAAAAAAAAAATGTGTTTGAAAGAAGATTCCATTTTCTAAAGGAATACTTGATTTTTCATATTTCAATGTTGAAAGCTCAGGAAGATTTACAAATAAACAAAAGCTTATAGACTAGACAGAACTCATAATGTACATATTGAGAGACCAAACCCAAGAACTGACTCCGCGGTAGTACAGTTAATTACGATCCTATAAGCCAAAGTAGTAGTCCCAGCCTATTTCTATACCATCCGTCCAGGTAATAGTTAATAAGCAGGACAGTTCTTTTCAGAACTGAGAAGTCTCCTGAACACCCGAACAATCTACTCCGCGGTAGTAGAATTAAGCAAGACAGTTCTCTAAGAACAAACTCTACCTGGCAAGCAGATACACATATGGTGTTACTGCAAACCAAATGTATATTGATACCTCACAATGCAATGCCTCAAATCCTATGTTATGTACATATTGCTTTAAAAAATTGTGGATGAGAGATGATTCTTTTTTACTTTGGTTGTTCATACTTCATTGTTGAAATTTCAGGAGGATATACAAATATACAACAGCTTAGACTAGACCAAACTCTTAATGTACCTTTACTTATCAGATCAATTTTTCAAGGAAGTAGCTCGTACCTATATACATTTTTCCCAGGCCAAGCACCTCTCTTTTGACAGCAGGGAAGTTAGCTCTTGAACAATCTCAGTCTTGATCATTTTTTTTTTTACCTGTTTAACTGGAAGTGTCTATGACGTCAATGTAAATCTGTAAAGGCTACTTGTGACGTACAGTATGATGGATCTGTAAGCCACACGTCATTAGCAAACATTACCAGATTCTGGAAATCCAGGGGCTTCGACGCCTGCCTTTCTGCTCGATAGTTTTTTTTGTTCTTTTCCGTTTGGGGAACCTCAAACAGGTTGACAAAGATTTTAAAAAGTCCTCAATCATACCCCACAAAAAAAAAAAACGGAGAAAAAATAGTGACAGCTGGAGAAACTAAAGCATCTAGTTGTAGAGGAAATTAAATTGGAATCGGCAACTACTTTAGAAATCCTCAACAAATTATTGCTGTGGTTTATTTATTTGCTTCAATATAATGAAAAGGGAGAAATTGTTTTATACAAACAAAATGCTTTTAGTCACTTTTCCTTTTCACAGAAATCCAACATAATTCATGATCAAAACCTAAAGACACTCATTTTGCTGCACAATAAATCATTGCAAGTCATGCAAGTTTGAAGCAAAACCTGTTATGACCTTTTAAAGCCATTGGACACTTTCGGAACAGAAAAAAGAAAGTAAAAGTTCACAGATTTACAAGTAACTTACAGTGTTTACAGAAGGTAATGGTGAAAGACTTCCCTTGAAATATTATTCCATGAAATGCTTTACTTTCTGATAAAACATTAAAACAATATCAATTCTCGATATCGAGAATTACAGATTTCTTTTAAACACATGTCATGACTCCGATGAACATAAATTTTCACAGGGGTTTGTTATTTTATATATAAGTTGTGATACACAAAGTGTGGGCCTTGGACAATACTGTTTACCGAAAGTGTCCAATGGTTTTAAACAGTACTTTGACATTACTATTACAAGTCTTGGGTTTCGTTCTTGAAGGGGCACAGCAGTTTATATCTGGTAAGGGGGCACTTCTATGAGAACTTAAAACAAAATTATATTGGAACTTTGCAAAGGGCACCACAGCAAAACCACAGAGGCCCCTCGACATTTGCTGTGGGAGACGTGGGTTATTCCGAGGTCTGCCTTTATATATTAAAAACAAACTCCCACACATGCAATTACACTTTTTTCTTCAGAATGAATATATCTTGAGCTAGATTTACTTACGCTGATATTGAGGGCCTCCTAATTCCACCAGCTCGACGTTTGACCGAAGCACAAAGCAGGAGATCAGAAAAGAGAAATAACCATCGGTCTTTCCTGGCACCTTTTTGCTGTAATGAGAAGAAAAGATGAGCTTTCAGTAAAAATAATAATTATTTCTTAGATAGCGCATTTCACAAAAATGATTCAATGCGCTTTGCTCATTGGGCCTGATAACATTCCTTTCATCTTTCTAAGCTCCCTGGGGGTATAAAGCCCTGAGTTGCCGTGGCTTTCTGAAACACAATATCAACCTATGACCCTCGCAGGTACCCATTTATACCCCTGGGTGAGGAGAAGCAATTATGGTTAAGCATCTTGCTCAAAGACACAAGCGTCACGACCGGGATTCGAACCCACACTCTGAAGACTCAACCACTAGAACTTAATTCGATGCTCTTGAATTGGATGCTCATAACCAGTAGGGGTGTCGTGGCCGAGCGGTTAAGAGCTCCGAATTCAAGCTCTGCTGATTCTGTTCAGCAGAGTGTGAGTTTGAATCCCGGTCGTGACACTTGTGTCCCTGAGCAAGACACTTAACTATGATTGCTTCTCTCCACCCAGGGGTAAATGGGTACCTGTGAGGGCAGAGATGGTTCGTGTGATTGATTTCACGAGGCTGTATACTCCCCACCAGGGAGCTGAGATGGTTTAAGGAGTGAATTAAGGCCCAGTGACCAGGGGTAATATCTTGAAGCGCTTTGAGACATCCGTAGGGAGTGAAAAAGCGCTATATAAAAACTCAATATTATTATTATTAACCACTCGGCCATGACACCCTACATGTATGTATACAAGTCATCATCTCTATCATTTAAATAATAATAAAATAATAATTTGGGGGGCTAATCATCCTTACTCGCAGCCAAGAGCTGAATTGCAAAGGACGCGGCTACAACATGTTCGATAAACAGGCATGCAAGGGCGCCTCTGGCAGCCAGCCACATCAACCCATTATGACCACGGAGCACAGCCGAGATCGAAAGTGTTTGCTTTTCCCGGAAAGCCCTCGTGGCACAGAGAACCAAAACACAACTCAACTCACATACATGGCCCTGGCCGGGAATCGAACCGGGGTCACCTTGGTGAGAGGCGAGCGCTTTACGCACAAGCCAACCATGCCACATGCCTATACAGTTTAAGTTTTAGATGTGGGAGGAAAACCCCAGAGAATTATTCCAGGGAAAACCCAAGCAGTCAGGTAGGGACTGAAAACCCAATCCACATAGTGCCCCGGCGAGATCTAAAGAAACGCAACCACCTTTTGAACAGACATTTTTTCACAGGTTAGCATTATTGTATACATCTACATTTGTAACGGAATAACACAAATGAACTGTTAAAAAAAACCAAAGGTATACTTTGCCTTTAACGCAAAAAACTTACATCAATGACCCCTAACTGGCGAATGAACTTCCTATGAGGTGATACCAGCTCTACATGTCCATCGATCATTCCCTCCAGGCCTCGTAAAGCCTGCTCATCTTTGATGGCCTTGTCTGCGACGTTCTTGCTCTCATCGATGGCCGTGGCGAGGGTCTTGACCGTGTTGAGAGCCTGCTGTAGACTCTCCTGATCAGGGTGGTCTTCTGGGGTTTTGTCTATCAACTCCTGAGAGAAGAACACAACGAGAAATAAAAATAATGAATTTATTTTTAATCAACTTATATATGCTAATGTTTATCATGATTTGAACTGTGAAGTTAATACAAGTTAAGCATGTACTAGCTTCTTATCCACCTCTTTAATCATTTGCAGACCACAGTGGTCACAATTGACCGCAAGATCTAATCTACTTCCACTGATCTAAAAAGGTCAAAGTAAAGGTCATGACCTGAATTGACACTTTAAAAATTTCCCCACGTTAAAAACTATACCTCATTTTTCAAAAACACAATTTCTGATTTAGAGTATTTTTTCAAACACTTTTACAAGGAATAATTGTTTCCAAACATCAACAACAAAACCATTATTTGGCATAAGGTGATCATAAAAATAAATGGGTTCTAAAGAGAAAAAATATGCTAAAACTGGTTTCAGCGTGGTTTACACTGCATTCATTTGGCTGTGTACAAACAATTAGACTAATAGAAAGACAACTCCAGGTTCTGATAGTCAAGATAAATACCCCTCTCCCTGCCAGCCAAGGTAAACAAAATCCTCAACATACAAAATCAAATTACCAAATGAAAAAAGGGATCAAGATCAAAAAGACTACACCAGGAATCATATCACAACAACACTCGATCTAATCTCGGAGAAGTGATCTGCAATGTTATTAATACAATGGTTATCGGCGCAAGCCTTGTCACGCCTGTAGACAACCCGACATTTTGATCTCAGATTAAAGGAAAACCTGGCCTTGGGACGGTCGAGTTGGTCTTTGAAAAGCGTTTGTAAACTTTCCAACCATAAAATGCATGGTTGGAAAGATGTTTTACAATGATCTACACAAATATGCCTAGAAATAGCGTGGTTTTCGTTTTACCTCGTCGACTAACGCGGTCAGCCATTTTTAAAGTCAAATTATTTACTCCAATAAATGGCCGTGTTAGTTCCCAAGCCAAAGGAAAACCAAGCAATTTCGAGGCAAATTTGTGTAGATCATTGTATTCTACTTTTAAAACATCTTTCCAAGCGTATGCATTTTATAACAAATGATTACAAACGCTTTTAAAGACCAACTCTTCCAATCCAAAGCAATGTGTCCCTTTAAAGCACAGGTGCTTCGTCTGGCCATGGAGGAAACATACATGGCTTGGTATACTGATTGAGATCAACCTCTATCCCACGATACAGTCTGGCACCTTTTTTTATTTCTAAAATTTTTGAGGGAAGGGGGGGGGGGAGGATGTTGCTGTCCATACAGTCAAGTATTTGCTCTTGACAAGTAACTCATTTTGAACATTGTTTACATTGGAAGCAGGAGACAAACACTGAATCTGGTAGGGGGGAGGGGTGATAAGAAACTGTTATCTGATGAAAGTGGAATCTGTGCCATTGAAAAATAAGGGGGTACGACAAAAAAGAATGTCTGCTTTTTACTTGGGGATTTCCGTTTCCTCATCATGTGGGTTCCAGAGTCTTGTTAAAGGTACTGGACACGTTTGGTAATTGTCAAAATCCAGTATTCTCACTTGGTGTATCCTATTATATATGCATCAAACAGCGAAAGTTTGGACTGGTTATCGAAGTTGCAAGAGAATAATGAAAGAAAAAACACCCTTGTTGCAAATTTATGTATTTATGTTTTTATGCTAACAATTATTTTGAGTAGTCACCAATAGTGTCCACAGTACCTTTAAAGAAACTAAATACTCTCCATGCAGTCCCATACTGTTGAATCGCGACCCCATTCAGAACTCCGCTATCATGAAAAGCAACAACATGACTGTTTACATAAATGGAGCCGAGGGATCTCCACAGAATTCCCCCTTTTTTTGTTCCACTTGAGTTCAATCCATAGTGATGGAACTTTGTAAACTCTGCTTCTGCTAGATGGTGTTGCGAGGGCTTCATCATCCATAAAAAGCTTCTGCATTTCCTCTCTCTGATTAGGGATAACAGCTTAATATCAACAAGGAGTGTTTTTGTTTGCTTAGTATAAATCGTTTGCATGGCAACGGCTGAAGGAGAAAAAGCTCCATCTGAAATGCTGTTCTTCTGTTTCCACGGTGACCTCAAGACTCTAGAAGGAAACCAGCTTGTGAGGATGTTGTGGCCAAACTACGGCCGTCTTTGGAATTAATGGTCCTCATGGAAAAACAAACGGAGGGATTCTTGGCTAGTACATTTAGAAAAGTTACGCTTTTAAAACTTGCAATAAACGTTTTTTGTTTAAAAACTTAGGGGCATATTGCCTTCAAATCCCTCAAAATGCTGCTCTTAAGAAATCACTTCAAGAGTTGTTCATGCCAAAGAACACCTGTTTTAAAACCAGTAAATTTGCATCTTAAAATGTAACCAGCAGAACATACAGTCCGCCATTTTGAGTAGTTACAAATTTCGTTCAACAAAAAAGCTGACCGTGTGCTGTCAAGAAATCACACACAAAAAACACACTCAATCTCAAGTGGTACTCATGTGATTCAATATACTCTACTTGGAAAATGCTTTCCAACCATATTCACTTTAAATAAGGCGCCCTCAATAGCCCAATGCGACCAATCCGAATGCAAGTACATGCCCCTTTAATTCAAATTTGGTGGCTGAAAAGGAATTCAGATTTCAAAATTGTCATTGCGGTTTAAATTGAAGATGATCTCCATCTGATACTTCATGGAGGCAATGAAGGCGACTGTCTCCATGCCCCCTGGTCATTGCCTTGGTGCCCTTTAAATGCTCCAGTAGAAATTTACATTGATCTTATTGGGTGCCCTTTAGTTTACCAAGGAGAAAATGCCTTGGTGCCCTTGTTCTTTAAAAAACCAAGCATACTGGCCCTGCGTACACATGTATATCTCACCCAAAGTGAGAAATAGACAGGAAAATATAAACTCCAAAACATGTACATGAAAATCTAAATGTTTCAGATTATGCAACCAAAGGAGCTTTGACCGCGGTTTAAAATCAAGCACGTCTGACGTTCACTGGTTCACCGAGAGTTCATTGCCTTCATGTAATAAGATGATGCACATTAACAGACCTCTCCAGCAGATTACCGGTGATTGCTTCATATTGGAGGAATATAAATCATGAGCGGGAACGTGGATTTAAGTCCGTAGTAAAAAAGAGTTGATTATCTTTGTGGAAGTGATGCACTCTATAGTCCTCCTACTATTCCATCTGATAAACACAAAATCGTTCTGGCAGATGACCTTTTTTTTCCCTCTCTGAAATCTTCCAAGGTTTTTGTCAAAGAATGCAAATTGCAAAATCTTGACATTTTGTGTGGCCTACATAAATGAATAGTGTGTGGGCAGACCATATGAATGTACTTTGTTGGGGCAAATAAAGTGCTTAAAGATGCACAATCCAAGCATTTGAAAAAAAATCCTTTAAAAAATCTGAAAAATACCAAAATTGACATACATTCAGGCCTATGAGTATAAACACTAAATGACACATTTTACATAGCGCCCTCTTTTAACTCAAGAAGGTCAGGATGTGTCACATGGTTAAACATTCGCTCGTCCCCAGCGCCTTGCCTTAACCAAAGGCCCTGGGATTGGCAAACGTATTATGCACGCTCATTGTAAAGGCAAGGCGCTGCTCAGTCCCATCATGCATCACACTCACATTGCACGCATGACGTACTTCCTGAACAAGAATCTGTGCAAGCTGATTAGCTCATTCCAAGCGGTTCTGGATAGACTGGCCGCTGGGGCCAAGCGAAGTTTAAACATGGTTACCCAGTCTCCTCTCAGCCAATCAGAGTGGATAAACTGTCCCAAGTATTTCTGATTTTTAGGGTTGAACAATAAATTGACTAGAGTGGGATTCGAACCAACGACCTGGCGCAAGTATTTCTGAATACATTTTTTAATCTACCCTATGTACTTGGTTTGCGGTACTGCGGGATGACCATGTGTATATTGGTGTTACCGCAAACCAAATATATAATGATACCCTACCATGCGATGCCTAGGCAAAGTATTAAAAGAGGGGAGTGAAACTATTGTTTGATAAGACATGAAGTGAGATTCAATTAAAGACCAAGTGAAGAGGTTTTTGACATCTCAACATCAAGGACATATCAGTTCTTATCACCTAGGTTCGAGATCTCAACCACAAGCTGATGCCAATTTATTTTACACTTCTCAAAATATATTGCAATCTATTGACTCTGTACAGCAAATTTTTAGTATTATTATTAGTTCTTTTTATCAAAGAATTCAAAAGAAAGATCACATTTTCCTTTTAATTGTTAACTCGCATCGGGCACACCGACTATCTTAGCGATAAGCGTGACTGGGTTCTTTGTATGTCCATTACACAACACAATAGACCTATGGCTTTATCCAGATGTCAGCCTTGAGCCTGGTTCAAATTTCCTGCGAATGCGAAATGCAATACGAAATTTTGACGTCACAAATTTGCAACAAATTATTCGCATAGGTTGAAATGTGCTCAACTCCTTGGGAAGATACTCTAGGAAAACAGCTATGTGATGTTAAAAAATCGCTTTGCATTTGCATTCGCAGGAAGTATTAACCAGGCCATATTCTGAGTATCTTTGACCTGCACACATAGAAGCAAGAGAATGGTATCAACAAAAGATGGGTTGCAATACACATCATTGACCAATGGAAAAGTGCACTCATCAACTTGGTGGAAAGACGGCGTTCTGGGTGCACGGCAAAGTGCAGAGTCGGAGGCACTCGTCGGAGAGGTGGCTCGTGGGGGCCAGCGGCGTTCCGTCCCCCATGAGCGTTTCGTGAAGACCCGGTCCGTTATTAAAGTACGGCCAAGGAGGGCTGCGGGGCTCTCGGCCGGCTGCAGTGGGGGCCCGGCCCAATGGTAGCCCTTCACGCGTGCACAATTCATCAAATATGGCACCTGATTACGCCTATTGCAATCCATCTATTGTATCAAAAATATGTTTTAAACTCTGATCTTACTTTGAGGAGTAGTTCATATCTTGGAATTCTCTGAATAGGTTGAATGATGAGGTCGTCTAGATTCAATCTCTCCTTGTGCTCCTTAGTTCTCTCCTGCAACATCAAAATAAAAAGTTGCATATAATTATTCAAAAATCCGAAAATCTTCTTGAGCTCACTTGGTCAACCTTTATCTGGCCCATACTCTTTCACTGTATTCTTGAATACGCAAAATGAGAATTTCTAAATACAAGGGGTGGATTTCAGAAAGAGTTAGGACTAGTCTTATCTCGAGTTAGGACCAGTGACTTGTCCTAACTTAGTACTATCCATGCAATTTGTATATGTCCTAGGACAAGTCCTAAGTTAGGACTAGTCCTAACTCTTTGTGAAATCGACCCCAGGGCTCATAATTAACACTGGAAACAGGCCTAAGGCCAGTGTTTTTAGTGTCCAGCCAGTAAACTTATTTTTTTATTTTTTTATTTATTTTTTATGCAAGTCCTGAAGGCCGGAAGGCAACTTCAAAGTGTGGGCTACAATCAATTTTTTTTCCGGTGGCTGTTTCCACCTACTCCTGGGGCTAAAACAGGGTTACTCCCTGTACAGTCCATATAGATGTAGGCTTGGGTATCTTCCATCAGAAGCCTGGCTGGTAGAGCAGAAAGCACTACTTCCCCAACTTTTACAAAGCAATCACGGTTAAGTGTCTTGCTTAAGGACACAATTGTGACGACCGGAACTCAAACCCACACTCTGCTAATCAAACACCAGTGCTCTTAACTGCTACGCCATGACACGCCACAATGACCAGACTAGACACAGCTGCTGTAATACCTCATCTCATCTTTAACTTTTAAAAAACTTATGTTCAAATGTTGGCTTTGAGTCTGATAAGTCTAATGTCTCTACACAGTTTTCTTTTATATTCCTTGTTCATTTTGTTCTTTACATTTGATGAAGACGCTAAGTTCCATACAAGTTGTTCATGTTTTTGTTTTCTTCACTTCAAACTTTCAATGACCTTTCAAATAAAACACCTCTGAACAACAACTTGTTGTGACAATCCTTCTTGAAATTAATTTTTTAACAAGAGCAGGGAAAAAAGAAAAAAAAACAATCCAGCAAATGGAAGATGAACAGTTCGAAAGCGAAGATGAACAGTTGGAAAAGTACAGCGCTCATTACGGCAAATACATTCACACATGTTACTTCTGAAGATGAAGATGTTAGTGTACTTCAGCATGCTAATCAATCAAATTACTTGAAACACTTGGAAAGAAACCGCCCCCCCCCACCCCATCAATGGCTAACGCAGGCATCGGCTAAGACTGAACTATTGTTTGCACTTTAAGATAAAAACCTTTTATTAAGGTTCAAAGAAACTTGGAAGAAAACACAAACTGTCCACTTTCCAAAGTCAAAGTGGATGTCAAAGGTCACTGATGTGGAAGCCTTTGTCTTGAGGAACGATGTTGTGCTTCACGATGGCCACTCAGATCCCTCGAGGGCGCTCATTACTCAAAAGAGATTTACACATAGACTTTGTCACAAATACCAGTTAGGATAAGGTGCTAGCTGGTCTAACTATTACCGATCAAGTTTGATCGCTACCTAGACCAGCATGCACCTCATTCAACAGTAAGCGCTTGCGCATTGGGTATTTGCAAAAAGGTGTATGGTGCAACTGCAAAACCTTACCCGATTCTACTCCCACCTTGCAAACTTGAAAATCCTACACGACATTGCAGAAACACAAACCCTGCAAGTCTGATATCTTAAAAAAGGACATACTTTCATTTTGGGATGATCTTTTGTGCAAACTACCGCAGATGAGACCTTTCCTAATATAAATTCTTCTCATGTGTACTGGACGTTTAGAGAAACCCTCAGGAACTTCTGATTAATAATTGGATGGTTCTTCAAATCTTCAATCCATTGAGAATGAAGGAAGCAGCTTTCTGTTTAATGTGACTGAACTATGTGGCTGCACTTCCAGAGACACTTCAGAGACATTTCAGAGAAGGGAAATAATTAATGAGAATCGTCTTCAGCCCGGCACTATGCAATGATATATTTACCTCAAGAAACTTGTAGAAAGCTGGCTTGGCGGAGGCTTTGCTGATTAATTCTTTGGCACGATTGAAGTTATTGGTGAAGGCAGTGTATGTGTCAAGTACAGGCTGCTTTGCCATCTGGAATGAAAAAACCGTGGACAAAAGATTGATGATTATCCAATAATTGAAGAATTATTTGCACTCGGTGTCTAGCTAAAGTAGGACTATACAAATACAAGCACAAATTAAGTTAAATACAGGGATGGTGCAGCTACATAAATCTAAAAACGTTAGAGCATTGGATTTGGGATTCTTTGATTGAGTTACTTTGAATTCAAGATACAACCCGCAAAAAATATCCTTTGGAAACCTTGTTCACAAATTATGCATTTTTAAAGACAACCTGATGGGCTATTATTATAGTAAATAAAATTAAAATAAATTTGAAAAAAAAACATGTCTGAGAACATTAAAAAGTATCCTTTTGTTTTCATTTATATAAAAAAGGGAGGATTTGGCCTAATAAAAAATAATAATAAGCTGGCATTTATAGAGCCCCATTTTCCAAAGATTGCAAAGCGCTAGGATGTGTCTAACGCAAGTCCAAAAACAAAATCAAAAATGGCCCCAAATCACTATTGACAAAACAAGTCTAGAGCACTTCTAGTCTAACCAACTACCTCCCATGGTCCAACTGACTGGTTGGTACCCATGGATTGTTGGTAACTGGGCTCATCATGCTGGGTTTGGCCACAGTTCGCTCATTATATATTAACCAGCAGTGATACCCTAATGACCTACTTTTACAACCCCGTCCAGCCCCCCCCCCCCCCCCCCTCCAGAGGAAGGATTTTAAATAAAAGATACCAGTTAGCCAACATTAAAACACTCTACTTAAGATCAATTGTTTACTTCTACAGTGATAAACAAAACAAACTTATATTGTCTAATTTATTACCGCTCTTTGACAGATTTATTGAAAGAGTACAGTTATTCTGACACAACTTTAATTACTTTGTTTTAAAATTTACACCTTATCATAACATAAATATTATCAACGGAACAATAGCTTAGATGGATTTCCTCTTATAAACTTGAGCTGGGCCGAAGTCATGGCTACGCATGCTTACCATAAGCAAAGAATCCGTGCTTACGGAAGCAGGGAATTTGGTGCTTACGGAAGCGTATTTCACAGGTTAGCAGGGAACCTTTGCTAGTGTGCTAGGCATTCTTCATTTACATAGCTGAAATGGTGATGGTAACTAAGCGCAGAATTCAGCAGTAAGCAGAGACATGAAATTAGGCCCCGATGCTAACCCTCTGCTCATGTAACAATACTTGTTTAAGGGTGTCCATTTTGTTTTATTTGAATGCTAAATTCTTGAGGTCTTCAAAGTGAATAAAATCACAAGTCATTCCTATTACCAGTGTTGTTTAACAAACTAACTAACAGCTAACTGTGACAAGAAAGCCGTCATAAACATAGGAAACTATCATCACAGCATTATTAGATTCTTTACTGATATCAGAGGTGGGGAAATAAAGGCTTAGATACCGTTTCCAAGCAACCGTGGAAAGCGCTGCTAGCTGGAAAAGCAATACCGAGTTGTGATTAGCTATGCAGGTGTGTTTAGGGTTCAACAAATTCAGATTAAAAGGGAACATTTACACAGGACATTCTGGTGGAATCAGGCCCTGGTTCTCTGGCTATTTGCTGAACACTCTAACAATCTATCTCACTCAATCTCGGCTGTTTGAGGGCAATTAGCTGCTAAATGTTCCATTTACATTCCAAAGCAATGTGTGTTTCTTTCTCTTCGTTTGAAAGTGAACAATCAAAACTTCTTCTTTATTCTTAAGGACTCCTGTTTCAAGAAAATTTGGAAGTAGGAACAAAAATCTGGAGGGATATGTCCGTGCATGAAGAGTAATCTGTAGTTGGAATACACAATCTGAGAGATGTTACTGACAGTAACACTTCTCATATTCAAATTTGGGGGCATAAACAAATTATATCTTTTTTGATGACCCGATTACTTCAAAATGAAATGAATCTCAAAAAGCATACTATCAAAAGCTGCTGTGCTTCTAACCCAACAAGTTTTTATTGCCATGAATTTTAAAAGTGATTACCAAACAAATAACATTAAAGGATTTGGGTACTTTTTCAAAATGTCCATAGATTTACATTAAACTTACAGGGTTTGAAGATAATGATAGTGGAAAGCTTCCCTTCAAATCTTACTTACTGAGGTGCTGCAGTTTTTGAGAAATGAGTAAAACAATGTCATGAAAATACGTTTGTTAATGCTTAAAATAATTTTCATCTCATGAGACGAAAATTATTTTCATGACATTGTTTTACTCATTTCCCAAAAAATACAGCACCTCAGCACGTAATATTTTCAGGGAAGCTTTCTACTATCATTATCTTCAAACTGTGTAAGTTTAGTGTAAATCTGTGGACGTTGTGTTTTTTGTCCTACAAAAAATACATACACCCTTTAAAAGGCACTGGACACCTTTGGTAATTGTAAAAGACTCACCTGGTCATCGAAGTTACAAGAGAATAATAAAAGAAGAAACAGCCCTGTTGCACAAATTTGTGTGCTTTCAATGCCCAACAAATATTTTAACAGATGAGTGAGAAATTACCTCTTTCTCAAAAACTATGTTACTTCAGAGGGAGCCGTTTCTCACAATGTTTTATACTATCAACAGCTCTCCGTTGCTAATTACCTACTAATTTTTTTACGCTAACAGATATTTTGAGTAATTACCGATAGTGTCCAGTGCCTTTAAAACAAAAACCCAAGAGGTACATGTACCCTGAAGATCGTCCCCTTCCTCCCTCAACACCATTTAGGTTCAGAGAAGAGTCAAGTTTAAATTTAGAATTGAAGAATGGATTAGAGGATGCCATAATGATTGATGACAGGGTTCCAGCTAAGGCAGGCACCCGCAAGGTAACAGCGATGTTGATAAACAAGACGCTCCAATCCGTACCATCTTTTAAAGACAGTGGACACTATTGGTAACTGTCAAAGACTAGTCTTCACAGTTGGTGCATCTCAACATATGCATAAAATATCAAACCTGTGAAAATTTCAGCTCAATCGGTTGTGTCGGTTGCGAGATATAAATGAAAGAAAAAAACACCCTTGTCACACGAAGTTGTGTGCTTTCTGATTCTTGATTTCGAGACCTCAAATTTTAAACTTGAGGTCTCGAAATCAAATTCGTGGAAAATAACTTCTTTCTCGAAAACTACGTCACTTCAGAGGGAGCGGTTTCTCACAATGTTTTATACCATCAACCTTTTCCCATTACTCGTAATCATTGGAAAGGTTTTATGATGATAATTATTTTGAGTAATTACCAATAGTGTCCACTGCCTTTAAACAAAATCCAGCAGGCCGTAGAATATGAGGCTTAAAGGGTTTGGGTACTTTTTGTACGACACAAAACACAAGCGTCCACAGATTAACATTAAACTTGCAAGGTTAAATGATAATGATGGTAGAAAGCTTCTATTAATTAAAATATTACTTGCTGAGGTGCTGTAGGTTTTTTGGAAATGACTAAAGTAGTTTTCCTAACAAAAAATTGTGTACACCTGTAGCATTTTGCATTATGCAATGGAGGTCTATTGGTTTCTATAGACACCATTGTGCAACGCGGATCGCACCTCCAAACAATGCGCATCATTTTGAAAGTAAAATTTTTTGTGAAATTTGTGCATGATTTAGACTCCCAAAATGACAGACAGGATACATGTAGGTGCGGGTAAGTGTGCTGGGCGTCGTGCAATGGGTCTATAATCAGGCCCCAATTTTATAGAGCTGCTTAAGCAAAAAAGAGCTAAGCACAACAAAAGTTTGCTCACCAGAACAAGGTTACCAGCCAAACTAGCATGTCACATGTACAATTTGTGACGGTATCCTGCTCATTTCTGCTCAGCAGACAATTCTTAAGCGATGTTTTCTGCTTAAGCAAAAATGGGCCCATAGCTCTGATCTAAGTGGAGTCTTGCCTCAACTCTGTTTAAGACTTGGCCTAACTGTGTATACATGAAATGACCTTCGACCTCATGACCTTACCGATGCACTGATGATGTCACCAATCTTCTGTGTGTCGTGCCAGTGGTTGATGCGCATCTTGAGCTGTTGAAGAAAGTTCTCATGAGTGTTGAGTATCTCTGGGAGTTTGTAGAACATGACGTCAACCGTTCCAGGATCACCGCACAGATGAGCGTACTCCGGGCTCTTCAGCTTCCTCATGTAGCCCTAAGAGGGAAAGAGAAATAGAAGGAGGAAATTGAGGATAAAGAGTTATTATAAAAATACTTCATAAGGGTTTAAGGGCCAGTCACGCTGCATCGATAACGAAAGCGATAACGACCACGACGCAAAGAGAGCGCTTTCTATTGGTTAAATTGCTCCGCACATAAAACACAGACGCTTATTCAACCAATCAAGGGCGTGCATTGTTAGCGTGATTGTTATCGTTTTCATTATCGCGATCGAGGGCATGCATTGTTAACGTGATCGTTATCGTTTTCATTAACATCAGGCTGCAGTGTGACTGGCCCTTTAGTTCGGGCTAGCCTGAAAGTCTAACGTCACGGTGTTGCAGCTAGACTAAATTTAGTGATGGGCTCTAAGTCCAATTTAAGGGTGAGTGGTTCAACAAAATTCTTCATATTTAAGACATGTTAGATATGGCGCCATCATTGTTGAAGCGCAATATGGGGAATTCTGTGCTGGGCAGCAAAGTGTATTTTGGTCAGATTGCTGGGCAAAATTTGTTGGTTCTCTGGGCAGGCCCGCCCAGCATCCCCACGGTGGCTACAACCCTGAACGACGCACTCGTGAATAATGCCAGATACCAGCCTTACTGGATGCTGCAAAATGCACCTTTGACCTCGCATGCATTTCACACAAAGATTTGCAGTCAATTCACACGTACATAGTGCAATGAATAACTACACGACAATTTGCGAGATTTATTTTATTTTATTTATTTTTTTGAGGGAGGGGGGACCAATGATCATTTCCCCATTGACTTTGACTTTGAAATGAGGACACTGCCTGTAAGCATAAGATACATTCCCAGCCCTGGTTACTCAATGCTTGATTAAAACAAAAAAATAAGGCATAACTGTAGCAGCAGTTTTGCCAACATCCTACATGTTGTACCTTATCTTTATTTGCATAAAATACAATCAACGAAAGCTTCGCAAAAAAAAAAAAAAAAAAAAAACAAATAGCTCCCTTGAAGGGTATAACAACCTTATGTTTTACTGTGTATGCTAAAAAGTGTGTTACCACCTAAGGCAGTGGCAGCAGACATGGTTTTTTATTTTTATTTTTTTTATTTTTAAATTCAGACTTAGGTTACACAGGAGCAGACAGAAACCCCTTGCGGCCACCTTCAGCATAATAACATCAGTACGCTAAATATAGCATCTTGACCGAATCAATGTGACTTCCCAATTAAAGAATTTATTCACAATTTATGAACATTTCTAGCAGTGAAATGCATAATCTGATTTGGGTTTGGACGGAGAGAAGCCCTTATTTAAAAACCTTGCAGGGGCAAATGTTTCTAAATTTAATTTATTAATATCACAACTATTTATCGATATCATAAAGAAGTGCTCCTTAATGGTTTTGGGCTCTCAAAGGAGTTTTAGGTTAAAGCAATCGCACAACATCGGTAAACAGTATTGTCCAAAGGCCCACACTTCGTGAATCACAACATAAAATAACAAACCTGTGAAAATTTAGGCTCAATAGGTCATCGGAGTCGGGAGAAAATAACGGGAAAACCCACCCTTAAAATAAATCTGTTATTCTCAATATCGTGAATTGATAACTGATTTAATATTTTCTCAAAAAGTAAAGCATTTCATGGAATAATATTTCAAGGGAAGTCTTTCACCATTACCTTCTGTAAACCCTGTAAGTTATTTGTAAGTCTGTGAACTTTTAATTTTTGTTCTGTTCAGAAAGTGTCCAATGGCTTTAAAACATAATTCCCTGACGCTGAAGTATTTCCTTATATGACGAGCTATATAGTCTCACATTTTTTGTCTTCTTCCAAAACTTGAGGACTAATGAAGCTGAAACTTCTACAGGTAAACTATATTACATACATGTACATGTTACATCTTCACTCACAGTGAGTAGGGATTTATGTCATGGCCAAAAACAAATTGATCTACAAAACCGAACCCCCTTTAAAAGTACACGTGTGCAGAAAAGCCCCAAGAAGTCACTCAATTTTGTTCAAACTTTCATCTCGATCTCGATCGTCGTCCGTCCGTCCGTTGTAAACCTCACCTAAAAAAAATATCCACCAGGGGGTTCGTGGGAAGAAAATCCCTGGGGAAATCTAGCAGGATTTTCTTGCTCCCAGAATACCAGGGGATTGATGACTGACAGGACAAACCTCTACTCATGGCAGCAACCAGCGTTAGTAATCAGCGTGTAACAGCAATACTGTTTTGATTACACTACTAATGTCATTTGTCACATGCATGAATCGCAGTTCACAATTACCCTCTGTACGACTTCCTAAAGCCCCTTTTCACACGAGAGCAAATTAGCAAGGGTCCCTTGCTAAATTGTAGCACGGTTGTAAAATTTTACAAAATGTACCTCGTGTGAAAAGACAAACAATTTTTTCTACCGTCCAATTTTCTTGCAAAATCTTGTCAAACATTGCTACATTTTACAACCATGCTAAAATTAAGCATGGGACCCCAGTTAAATTGCTGTCAGGTGAATAGCACTTAAGAACACCTTTTTAACAAACTTTTGAACACAGTGTGCGGTTTAAATCAAATTAGGGACAAAGGCAGAAAGTGCAATCTCTGTGTTCACTCTGTAATATCTGTGTACACATCGAGAGCAAACAACTTTAATTAATCCCCAATGTGAATTAAGATTGAGTACATTGTACTGGTGTGTTTAGTAATTTCTACATTCAGGCCTGGAATTTCATCTTTGAAAGAGCAAGGCCTTTTTTTATTTTGCAAAGGGCGCGTCCATTGGAAAATCTTAAAAAAACACATCATTCCTTGCCTATGAAGTTTGATATCTATAGAAGTATTGTAGGCTTAGAATAACGTTATAATAATAATAATAATTTGGGGGGCTAATCGTCCTTACTCGCAGCTAGAGCTGAATTGCGAAGGACGCAGCTACAACGTGTTCAAGAAGCAGGCATGCGAGGGCGCATTCAGCTGCCAGCCACATCAACCACGGAGCACAGCCAAGATCAAAACTGTTTGATTTTTTCCTGAGGGAGGAAAACCGGATGGTCTAGAAAACCCTCGTGGCACAGCAGAGAACCAACGCACAACTCAACTCACATATGTCCGGCCGGGAATCAAAGCGGGGTCACCTTGGTGAGAGGTGAGGGCTTTACGCACAAGCCAACCATGCCACCCTTGTTATAATAACCCTTTCACCATTGACGAAATGGGATAGATTTCTGGTAGCGATTTTGACTTAATTTTATTTTGTTTAAATACGATGGAAAACTTTGAAGGGGCACCAAGGCCAAGATCAGGGGCATTGAAAGCCATGGCCTCCATAGCCTGCGTGTAATTCGAGCCGTGTACATTGTACAACTTATAAGATTTATATTGAGCACCAGTATGTATTGATTGTGTTATGAATTATTAGCACCTCTGTGGCATGCGCGCCAACAGGCGTATGGCTGCGAGCGCCGAACATCCTTTCAGGAAGTGTTTGAAATGAGGCAAGTTGAAACTTCCATTGTTGAACAGAGAATATGAAAGCAACTCAAGCCCGGTTCATACTTCCTGCGAATGCGTTGCAAAATTTGACGTCACTTTCGTCACAGGGCTATTTTTGCTACGAACGTTTCACATGGGCTCATCACATCTCAACTCTTCCGAAAAATTCATTGCGAAATAGTTTGTGACGCCAAAACTCGCATTCTCATTTTCAGGAAGTATGAACCGGGCTTTAAGTCTGCTTGAGCACATCACTGAAATGAAATATATGAAGTGCACTGGGAAGTCATTAATAAAATAGGCACTTGGGTTCTGGAGCTGACATTTCTCAATGTATCCTTCCTTTAAGCTGTTTCAGTCTACAATGTACTAAATGTGAATGGTAGCAACTCAAGCATTCATGGCCCAAGCTGAACCACAACGTCATACTGAAAACCCACAGGGAAAGCACACCTTGCAATCTATTGCAGGCCGTTTTACCAAGATGGTTGGTAGCATGGCGTTGGGGGAGAACAGAAAATAATCACGCATTCGTCCTAGCCTTACATGCCTTAGGGCTCGCGTATCCTGCCTTTAGATTAGAAAAACACATCTATTTGGTCAATGACTTATGAGGCTGCAGCACATTGCCCATTTATCCGACATGACTTTAATGAATCCAACAGCCCAACAAAATTGGTGAATCCACAAGCCACGATGAAGAAGATGCTCTCGCTAAGACGAGGGGCGGCCATGTTTTCTTAACCCTCAATTATCAAGTGAACAGACTGATTGGACAGGGTCTCACGGCTGCAGGACCGAATTCAGACAAATCATCATCTGACCCACAGGCTTTTTCTTTCACATCATGCGTCAGAAAGCTCCTTGATAAAATGGAAGGAAAAAAGTCGACCGTCGTTTTATTGTCACCATGTGATGACATTTCGAAGGTGAAATCTTTATATGAATGAGCGCTTGTGAACAGGGTACATAGGTTTCCAATGTTTAGTGTTCACCTACAAAACTAAACAATCGATACAGAGTATTTGGAATGAGTTATTGTTTCTTCAACAAGCTGGTCAACTTCAAAAACATCATTCAAAAATAAACATTCACGTTAATTTTGAAAAGGATTTTACAAAGAAAGCTTGCCAAAAGCTTTGCATATTAAGCTTTGCATATTAAAATTTGCATATTGTTTCTTAAAGAAAAATTGATGCCTTGTTCTTTTTAAAAAGAATACTTCCAGGCCAGACATATTGGTAAACTGCCCCTATCTTGTGGCAATAACTGTCACAAAATACCTAGACTGGTACCCTGTCTTTATCCGCAAGGATATAAAGACAGGTACTTGCTTTTCGGAACCAGTGATTTCATTGGATACACTCATTTCATTGGCTAAACGTGCAGTGACATAAGCTGTCTATATCTGTGTTTTGATTGGTCCGAGGTGACGTTTTGGCAGCTGCACATTCGGTTGGCAGCATTATGAATGTAGGTGAAAGGTGATTATGGATGGGGATTGTCCTAGACTTGATTCAAAAGCCTCAAAGTGTGATGTCAGATCTTCAGGCAAGAGAATATTTAAGTAGCACAAACTGAACGAGGGCGCTCTTCGAGTGGCCATTAAAACAGTCCCATTAATAGTAGTGACCTCATCAAATCCATTCTAGACTTTGAACGCACAATGCAATTGTTGACATTAAATGCAACATATATCGACACTTGATCCAAATAGTAATAACAATCAATTTAAAATCTCTGCAGCAAAGCAGGATTCTAAATATGACTGTTCCTCCTCCGTTACCTGCTCAGCCCCCCAAAAAAACTACAGTTGTCCCAGCCAAATTTCTACCTTCCGCCCAGGTAGTAGGTAAAAAACATGACAGTTCTTTTCCGAACGAAGTCTCCCGAATTCCAAAAATTTCCCGTGGTAGTAGAATATATAGCAAGAAAGTTCTCTAAAGAACAGCATCTACCTGGCAAGTAGAGTAGATACACCCATGGCGTTCAGTCCTGGGATTTCATCTTTTGAAAGGGAAAGGCCATTTTCATTTTGCAAAGGGCACCCATTGGAAAATCTAAAAAATTCAATGGGAAACTTTTGAAGGGGCACCAAGGCAAAGACCGGGGCAAGGGAGGCCTGTGGCCTGCATGTAATTCCAGGCCTGGGTGTTACTGCAAACCATATATATTTAAAAAAGCCATTAAATATTCCCATAAAAAACTTCCCGTAAAGATCACACCGATAATGACATATTGTATACCATACTTGAGATCACTTAAAACAAACTCTCAAGCCATTCCTTTCAAAGAATGCCAGAACAACTCTTAGCTCCAGGCTTTTCGTCTCTTCCCGAAAACCCTATCTCAGGTCACATAAGGCCAAGTAAAAAATAATACCAGTTAGTTGTCCGCGTTTTTCCAAAAAGAAGATGAGATTTTTAGTTTGTTTTCCTTCTTCTTTCAAAGGTGCCCGTCAAGCATTGTTATTTGAAATGGCCGACAATTCTTAAGTTTAAAGTCACCACTTACTTTATGTTACTAGTTCTCAAAAGATTCGTAAGTTAAATCAATAGTACACCGAAAACATTTCTTTAAAAGAAAAAGAAAAAGAAAAAAAGGATGCAGCCTCAAAAAAAGGATGAGGGAGGAGACGATCAACTGGTATTTATTTTATCTGGCCTAATACCAGGAAGACTGACCACTTCGTATTTCATAATAGGGTCTATTAAAAAAAACAGCCCCATCTACTGAGAGAATTCTTGTTACCACTGGGGCCGAATTAATCTTCATAAAAATTGTTGACACAGTGCCAAAACAGTTTTTCTTTTTATTATTCAAATTTCCACTATTTAACTTTGGAGGGTGTTAGAGGATGTTTCAAGATTATCGTGGGCGGGTCAACAGCGGTTATGCAAACACGGATTGGGGTCTAAGGGTTATCTTTATCAGATAGTCTCGGCTCTTTGGCTCCCATCCAACACTTTATTGAACATATTTATACAAAATTATGAGGGGGGTGGGTTGAAATGAGGGAATGAAACTGTTGAGTTTGGAATTAGTTTACTTCTATAATAATAAGTGTTGACTAATCCCGTCTACTAGAGATTGAGTAACTTTGGTTGCATTTAGTTTACTGTTTTTTTGTAGCGATGACATGGGATAGATAAGTTAATCAGACAGAGACTTTTAAGGCTTAAAAGCCTTGTTCCCATTGATATATTCTTCCGCTGCAATGTGGAAAGTTAACTGACTGGCTGTTGTGTAATTCTACCATGCGTTCTCACCTGGACTAAAATTCCGCATCAGTTAATTCACAGTTCGAACTTGCAATCACATTTGACCTATGCAGGATATGACGTGCCTTTGACATAGTTTGGGCGCGCTGAATTTTCGCGTTTTACAGCGTGGTTGCGATAGGTTTACAGCGCGGAGCTGTTCCCAATTGACTTTTTAGCGGGTCTTATAAGTTACCGTGGCGGGAGTCTTCCATGTACTCTTTCGGCCTGTTGGTTTTACATCACGGTCGGCGTAAGTTGACAGGGAGGTCAGTTTACTATGTGTCCCTATTGAATTGAATTTGTTCATTCTATAGAAAAAAAACGCGGTACTTAATTTAATCAAAGTGTCTACTGGGAACTTGGCAAAAGTAACCAGCTGCAACAATAGACCGATCCATTAGGCTCCGCCCACGGCGCACGTGTGAACAAGAACACGTGAGCCTTTCCAATGCCATTCTGCACAACTCTGCTGCGCGTGCCAAGCACACGCATGTCGGACCTTATTTTGTCAGACTTTTGGTTGCGCAATGGGCTGTGATTGGTCAGTGCGCAATGGGGCAGAGCTTAATGGATCAGTCTATTTCAAAAGTGTTCTGTGACTACAAATGACTCTGTGATAAAGTGGTCTGTTGGTGGGGTGGATCAGAGCACTGGGCACAAGCTCCGGTGTTTCTTTTCAACAGACTGTAGCTTTGAGTCCCAGTCGTTTGGTCGTCAGGTTTCCTGTTTTGTGTAATGCACCCAATGCACTTATTGGTGAATTTCGGTGTTCAATCCTAAATAAAGCATGTAAACATTTCAATTCAACTTGGGGGGAAAACACTGAGAAGGTTTACACCGTACATTTACTTACTCGGACTGAAACATCTCCAGAGTCACAACCCAAGCTAAATTTGACCTCCATCCAGCCCCCCCCCCCCCAACAAAATGAATCAAATCAAATCTCTGAACAACCAACACCTCCAATGCGCCTACTGGCTACTACAATAGAGACCTACTAAAAAATTTCCCTTGACCCTAAGCCTCTATAACTACATCCCCCAGGTCCAGCAATTGGCCATAATGCCCTCTTGATCCCCTCAATCCCAATCCATAAGCCCCACATGTCACATGTAAGACCCCTCTGACAAATGACCCCTGTTTGAACAACCTGAAAAAACACAACCCCAGGTACATCATGTACCAATTTTTTTTCTGCACCCTGAAATTGACTGTGTCGTTATGCATTTCATTGGTGTAATTTTGTTTTCTAAATCATATTCAAAAAAGGAATCCTTAAAAAAAAAGATTTTTTTTTCTGCACTCTGAAACTGCCACTGTCGTAGAACTTTTCAAATTTGTGATTTTTTTTATTCTAAATCAATTCAAAAAAGGGAATCCTTAAAAGAAAAATATGGAACATTTTTTTTGAGAGGGCAATTTTTTTGTCTGCACTCTGAAATTGCCACTGTCGTAGTGCTTTTCAATAGTGAAATTTGTTTTCTAAGTTGGTTCAAAAAAGGAAATCCAAATCTGGAACATTTTTGAGGATTGCAATTCTAAGCGATTTTTTTATGCACTCCGAAATTGCCATTGTCGCAGTGCTATTCAATAGTGATTTTTTTCTTCTTCTAAATTGATTCAAAACAGGGTTTCCTTGAAAAAAAAATCTTGAAATATTTTGAGGATGGCAATTCTAAACTGCAGAAAAATAAATACCCAACAGTGGCGGTTACCAAGCAAGCTGAAGGCTCCTGACATTAATGGCCCGGTACTCGGTCATGCCGCTGCAAATACATTGGCTCAAGAGTCTCCCTTGTTGAGTAGCAACTTATAAACTTGGATCAAACGATCAAGTAAGACGGTTGCTTTGGCCGGACTGTTATGATTCTTATTGCAAATAATTAGCTTGGTTTCATATGGTTGACAAACTCAATCAGATTATACCGTCTTGAAGAGAATGGGACACTGCGGCCTGGAAAAGATTTGATTCTTAGCAACGAGAGGATGCAACGAGAGGATGCAAATACAAGGGGAAAGTTTGTGGGTGTTATAACCTAAATTGTTTGCTTGAGTCGAAATGTCTGGCCATTAACTATTTGTTTGCATTTGCTACAGCTTCTAGAAAGTTATCACAACATTTGCTTGCAAAAACTCATCTTATCTACATCCTTAAAAAAATTGTTAATTGTCAAAATTCTTCATATTTATTTAGCTAGCATTTGTGTTCATGCCCCAAACACCGCTAAAAGCCACTTTAAATATGAAGCGCCAAAAGACTGGATATAAGAATTTGAAGTCCTCTTGTAATTTTGTTTTTATTATTTGAGTTTGGCACGCTGGGCATAAGTGCAAGGCCTAATTCATATTTTGTTTTCTCATGCACACAACACATTTTCTCATGCACCCAACAAATGTGTGTTTTTTCTTGAAAAATCAAAACTCCCCAAAATAAAAGAAATAAACAAACAAATGTTTTCCAAGTGCCCAATGCCATCCCTGCAGCACCTAACAAAATTAATTTTGTTAATGTGTTTTTGTATACACCCACACCAAACACCAACCCCTACTGATAGCCCATTCAAATTTAACATTAATTAAAATACTCAAGTTCTGTGAAAGCTGGATTGTACGTTGTTATCGCTCTAACAACAACAAAACCAGACACACACACAGAAGCACACAATTAAAAGAGGAAACAGAAAGAAATTTGTTTTAAAAAACTCACATTGACAAGGGTTTCCAGCGAGTACACGTAGAACTGTTCCGTCTCCAACAGAGTCTGCATGATATGAAGTTTGATATCCTGTGGGAAACAAAGAAAACATTTCGTCATAACCATTATCCCCAAAACAACTATCTCTAAAACTCCAATTGCGCTAACTTTCACCAGCTGAGAACGCTACAGTTTTTCTTCTACTAGTAAAGGCTCCAATTCGATTTGTATCTTCTTATATGCTTGAGTGGAAACATAAATAGAGATAGTACATGTCATCTCAAGGGAGAATGACACTTTACAATGGAGTGAAAGGAACTGTTACACAAGGGGTCTGGAGCTCTCAAAGATTTCACTTAGGTTTCAGGAAGGTCATGCAGAGAAGCACAACATGCAGTCTGGAGATTTCACAGGAAGCCATTTATAACAGGAGTTAACTTTGCTTTAAATCTGAGCTGTAGATAAAGAAAGAGGGGAGGGGGGGGGGGGGAGGCCGGAACTCTTTGGTTGTTCCCTAGACTACACAGTTTCTTCATACCTAGTTTGATATCATTAATAATGGGGGGAATGGCCCCATACTGGTAATCTGTGACATTGGTCTGCTGGTGTGGTTGGAGGTTAATGCCTTTTGTTATGACCCATGGGAGGAAGTCTGCTTGGCAACAAAACCCATACTTGGGGACTCTCTTTGACCTAATCTATAAGTTCCAGGGCAGAACGGGGCACCTTTGGGGGCGGGACACTTCCTTTGGTGGCACCCTTTACATCGGCAATGTTCTGAAAATGTTCAATTGATGTAGACCAGAACCCTCACTCCGTGATGAGTTTCGGATGGCAATAGAAATACTTAAAAGCCATTATACACTTTCAGAACAGAAAAAAAGAAAAAAGTTCAGATTTACAAATAACTTACAGGGTTTACAGAAGGTAATGGTGAAAGACTTCTCTTGAAATATTGTTCCATGAAATGCTTTACTTTTTTAGAAAACATTGAAACAATTATCAATTGTCGTTGTCGAGAATTTCGGATTTATTTTGAACACATGTCATTACACGGCGAAAAGTGCGGAAACAAGGGTGGGTTTTCCCATTATTTTCTCCCGACTCCGATGACCGATTGAGCCGAAATTTTCACAGGTTTGTTATTTTATATATAAGTTGTGATACACGAAGTGTGGGCCTTTGGACAAAACTGTTTACCGAAAGTGTCCAATGGCTTTAAAGGAATGTTACAGAATTGGTAAGAAACAAAAATCGTGAAGATCACAGATTTACATAAAACTTACACGGTCTAATGAAGATGATAGTTGAAAACATCCCTTGAAATATTTCTGTCTGAAATGTCATATTTGATGAGAAATAAATAATCTAACTTCGTGTTTGGAGTTTATCGTTCAGTGAGCGTTTTATTCATTTTTATTTTGGCATCGATGCAATGCAAAATTTGTGATAAGTTTTCACTATTCTCTCGTGACCCAGATGACCGATAGATCTCAGTTTAATCTTAGACATGGCACCATCTCAGCACTGTAGTGAAGCATTGGTATTTCAGCAACAGATTTCATCCACAGCCTAAAAACCTCAAGTTTCGACCCAGACAAGACACAACTTGGCAGTATTGAATCAAGAAATCATGATGTCTTCAACATGGTCCCAGGTTCAATCATAATATAAAAAAAACCAGCACAATTCCCTCCCGACTAACAAAAAGGAATCCTTCTTATGTGAACAAGCCGGATTTCTAATAATAAACACTGCTCGGGTGCTACATAAATAAAAAGCAAATGTTGGGGAGGGACCACAGGAAATTAAGCGTTCATTTCCAAACGCTGTGACATTAAATGTTCAATATCAGCTTCCACGTCTGCAGATGACTTAGCACTTTGAATTTGATGAATCTGGGGCGGAATTTATCCGACCACTCCACTCAGTCTCCATAAGTTTTATTTAAGGACAAACATGTAAAGCCTCACATACAAAATAAGCTGACTAAGATTTCATGTAGGGTTAAAGGGTTTGGGAGAGAAGAAAAGCAGACGTGTATACAAATGTGAGCTTTCATCTGAACTAGTTACCTCAAGGACGGAGTGAATCATTAAAATGCTGTTTTCCCAATCATGTGGTACAGCTTTAACTGTTTGATAAGACTGTACCTTATCTTGATTCAAAGACAGTAAGAATGCTCACTCTGTAGTTTTACAAGTTTTATAAATAAATGTACCTTATCTTATTAATTAAAAAAAAATAGAAGCAGTACAATTGTTGTTTCTTGGTCTTTTTTTTTGGGGGGGGGGGGGGGGGAGTGGGGGGGGGTATGGCTGATGGTGGTTGGGGGGTGTTTGTTGAAGGTTAATAAATTTTGTTGATTTATTACATTATTTGCCAATACATTTTAGCCAAAGATGTGTTTCTGCACTGCTACATCTAATATTCCCAAAATACGAATTCTTTTTTTTTAATTCACACAAAAAAAGTCTTGTGTCGCTCCCTAGAATTTTTTTGTCAACAGCCCAGTCTGTTTCAAAACTAAGTTTGTCCCCAGTACATCAGTTGGGGCAACCATACCGATTATGCATAACCAATCAGCCTAATCCTTCCATAACTGTGCATGGGGGAATTCGGGTGTAAATGATATAAACTGCATCCTAATAGAATTGTAGCAATAGTTAATCCACCACATCAAATAATAACCACATGCTGTATCATCAATCTTAGACCTCAAGGCCCACTGCCGAGATTTGACAACCCAATATTCACCACACATCTGATTGTCATGAATTATATTCAATATTTATGGCTTGATGACTGACAGTTTGTTTACCCTCCAAGAAAACCCATAATAGAGTATCTCACTTCGGCGGAAAATGATTAAATGCACAAATTGTTCCATCAGGCCTGACGCTTCACGGAGGCAATTGCCTTGATGCCCCTCCCCGGTCATTGCCCTGGTGCCCTTAAAACACTCAAGTAGAAATTTACAATTTCCTCACAAGGGGAAAATGCAATGGTGCCTTTGCCCTTTCAGAAAAACGATCCAGGCTTGTTCCATACTTGAACAAGCAAATGGAAGTTCCATAATTTGTTCTTCAAAGACTTGACTTGTGCCTTTAAAAAAAAAAGGTGAAAATCACAGAGCGATGTGTTCAGGAGAGTGGCTATGTATACCAGTACTGGTAAACAACACATTGTACATGCTAAAATAATGTTTGTCTCCTGAGACAAAAATTATTTTGTTTTACTCTTTTCTCAAAAACAACAGCACTTAAGCAAGTAATATTTTGAAGAAAGCTTTCTATCATCATTATCTTCAGTGTAAGTTTAATGTAAATCTGTGGACATTGTGCTAGTGTCTGAAAATAAGTAATACCCAAAGTCACAAGGGTTATTTGGTGTTAATCAGTGGTCATGGCGTTTCCACCAAACCATGACCAAACTCCCGTGGACCTCACACGCCAAACACAGTGCCACACTTTCAAGGGTTCCCAGAAAGTGAATATCCCAAACACAATCCCTGGACAATTGGAAACTTGTATAAAACCTTCACACTACCGGGTTGTGGATAATTAGCTTAACTAACACAAAGACCCTCGCTGAGACTGAGGAGAGGAGTTTCAAGAATTGGAAGAAAGGAGCAAGGACATATTGCCCTAAAAATACATGTCATGTGTGGGGTTGAATAACTGACTGGCCAGTCATTAAAACTAACCAATGACTGTTTAAAAAGAGTCAAGACAAACACCAACAACAACATTGCTTTATACATCGTAGATTTAACCAAAATAGTTCGACATGGCATCCATCTTGGAAGCTTGGTTTATTCTTGTAACTGTACTCAGTTTCCAAGAGAGCATTGCAGTGTACTTCTAAGATGGCGCTACAATGAGCTATTCTGTACAGTGTCAAATGTAGACCTGATACTTCAAGGAGGCAACGAAGGCGATTGCCTCCATGCCCCCGGTCAATGCCTTTGTGCCTTGAAATGCTCCAGTAGAAATTTACAATCTCCTCATAGGGTGCCCTTTACCAAGGAGAAAATGCCTTGGTGCCCTTGCCATTTCAAAAATGAAGCATACATGTCTGTTGTTTTTAAGAATAGAGCATTCTGATGCGACAGCCTTTACATGCACCTTCTCGCCTTTTCAAGTCAATTCCTTCCAAATCTCTTTGAATGATCCGTATATATTTTTACCTCTTCCCCTGAAACTGTGGAATTTCCCGTGGCTTAAGTAAGTATTAAAGGGATTACGTCGGCTTTACAATTGGCCAAAACAGAAATAAAACACAGGTCTCAAACAGCTGACGCCTGTTTGACAAGAAACTGAAAAAAAACCATTCCATTTGAATCAAGGATGTGAAAGAAATTGAATAAGTTTGCAACATGAAAAAAACTCTGGAAGTAATCGGCCTTAAAGCCATTGGACACTTTCTGAACAGAACAAAAATTTAAAGTTCACAGATTTACAAATAACTTACAGGGTTTACAGAAGGTAATGGTGAAAGATTTCCCTTGAAATATTATTCCATGAAATGCTTTACTTTTTGAGAAAACATATAAACAATTATCAATTCTCGATATCGAGAAAAACAGATTTATTTTAAACACATTTCATTACATGGCGGTACGTTCGGAAACAAGGGTGGGTTTTCCTGTTATTTTCTCCCGACTCCGATGATCAATTAAGCCTAAATTTTCACAGGTTGATTATTTTTTATAAAAACTGTGATACAAGATATGTGGGCCTTTGAACAATACTGTTTACCAATGTTGTGCGACTGCTTAAAGAAAGTCTACTGTTGCAAGTACCCTTTAATTATTTGTATTTCATTTAGTTTTGTTTATTCTGGTTGTGAAGCCACATACTCTCATAAAAGCGAACTTAATAATTTTACTAGCCAAGAACCCCATGGAGAGAAGACAAGGAAGGAAGTTTCAGTTTTAGTTGTGGGGAAAACCCCAAAGAATTACTCCAGGGAAAACACACACCATCAGGTAAGGACTGAAAACCTAATCCACATGGTGCCCCGGCAAAATTCGGACCGGTGTCCTAGAGGTGGAAGGTGAGAAGAGATACCAGTGCGCCAACCCGACCACTCCCGGCGGATGAGAAGTCAACAACTTATTGAATGTATTTCATGGGTGTCTGCTCTATATTCCGACCGTGCTCTATGATTCCGACACCCCTGTGCTCCAACAACCCTATAGTTTATTCGCTCAGGTTAGGTTTAAGGGCAGAGTTAGGTTATAGGATAAGGAAAATACGCTGTCAGAACATAAGTGTGTCGAAACATAGGAGTACATGTATAACCACTTCATGTGTACTGATGGGTAAGTCAAGACATCCACATAGACTTTTCTATGTGTTGTAACTTCAGGGTTGAAAGCTGCGTTCCACATGTGTTTGCAATTGACCTAAATTCTCCTGTTTCACCATTCCAAAGCAATTTCTAACATAATCCTAAACATTCGACATACACCTGTGAAAAGTAAGCCAGAAGCATTAAGATCACAGCCACAAATCCATTAGGTAACCCCCTTCTCAATGTATTTCCTGTAGTCGTGGCGTGTCATGGCCGAGCGGTCTAAGTTCAACGGACCCTAGCTTTGATGTTGCCAGCAGCAGAGTGTGGGTTCGAATCCCGGTCATGACACCAGTGCCCTGGAGCAGGGCACTTGAACATAATTGCTTGGTAAAGAGTAGGGAAGGTTGTGCATTCTGCTCTGCTGGCCAGGCTCCTTGTGGATGATACCCATGCCTGCAACCTTATGGAATGAGAAGGGGTTGACCCTGTTTCAGCCCCAGGTGGCAAAATGCCCCTGGTGACAGTTGATTTGGGTCCACAGCCCAAATCAGTTAAGTGTAAGCCCTTAACTTGAAGTGGCCGTCTGGCCTTGTGATGTTGGGCTATTTCTCATGAATGTACATGTAAAAAAGACACAAATTCATGGAACCTCAACAACAAGCAACTAAGAAATAATGTTGAGGTGGAGTATGTTTGTAAGAAAGATGAACCTCGATCTTACACACAGTGGGAAGAAATAGGATTGAAAGAAAGAGACTAGTTGTAGTGGTTGAGGCAAGGACAAGAGGTACATGTAGAACATCAACCAAAGGTAGACAATGTCTGTAGCAGTTGGGTGTCGTGGCCGAGTGGTCTACGGCGGTGGACTCATGTTGTGTATTTTATTGAATGTCGGTTCGGATCCTGGCCTGGTCTGCAGTCGTGACACCAAGGCACTTTATCATAAATGCTTCTCTCCAACCGGGAGAACAAATGGGTACCGGCAGAGCTGGGGAGTAATTACCTACGATGGACTGGCATCCTGTCCAAGGGGAGAATAGAAATATTCTCAGTCATTTAATGCCAAGGAATTGGAATATAAACACCCTGATGAGCCATATTGACTCGGCACAGACTTAGTAAAAAACACACAGTGTAATCGAACCATCAGAGAGGAAGAACCTAAAACTACACTGTTCTAAGAAGCAGCACCCCTCCCATTTGAAATGCTACATGGTGAGGGTTTGAATCCTGGTTGTGACACATGTGTCCTTGAGCAAGATGCTTTATACTCTAATTGCTTCTCTCCACCCAGGGGTATAAATGGGTACCCGCAAGGGTAGAGGTTGATATTGTGTGCGAAAAAGCCTTCTGAGCGCGCGACAGCTCAGGCTGTATACTCCCTAGGGAGCTGAGAATGATTTAAGAAATGTTATTGGCCCAATGACCAGGGCACTAATGTAAAGCGCATTGATAAGGTTATTGTAAAATAGGCTATTTTAAGAACTTAATAATACATACAACGTCAAGGTGTATAAGTAGGTCACATTTATCACCTCCGCAGGACCCCTGCCCTGCATTTCTTGTTTACATACTCCTTACACATACCTATCATGACTTGATTTGATTAGACTAATTTGATTCTTGCCCTTGATTTCATCCCCAGGTTTGTGGAGATGCAATCTAGCCGCAAAAAACTAGAGCACCGCGGCAAGAACAAAGCAATCTGCCAGTCTGTCCGTCCAGTGACCGGTTTATGTGTATTAATAGCGGTCTACATATTCCAGTCATCCACATAAGAGATCTAACGGAGAAGGACTTATAATAAGTGCACTGCGCCCAAGAAAGCTCTCCATCTGATCTGACCCTGACCTTTGACCCTAGGAAGCGCCTTCGTTGGCCTGTTAGATCCAGCGGTAAAGAGGTGTGTAATATGAGGATGTGAAAATGACAGAAGAAAAGTGAATTAATTCAATAAGCAGAAACTAAATATCAATAAGCAGAAACTAGTTATCATGCATGGCTTTAAGATAGCTATCCGTTCTTCACAACGTTCCATGATGGAATATTTTATGGGTTGTTTTTTTGGTTTTGGGTTTTTTTTTTTTTTTTTCAATTTTGTATCCTTTTTTATCAGAAATGGGGTTGATTTACTCTGGGTCCGCCTGACACTTATTATTTTGTATTTTATTCTGTGTAATATGATTGTTTGTATTGCAATGTTTTTACTAATTTCTTGCTACTTTTTTAACTGTTGTGTGTTTTTAAAAAAACATATTGCTATTTTTCTCATGTTTTTTAATCCTGCATTTTAATGTTTTTCTTGACTGTACAGCGCTTTGAAACAGTGTTAAAGCGCTTTATAAATGCATTTAAGTTAAGTTAAGTATAATACAACCATGGAGGAAGGAACTATGGTTTAACCACCAATGCCGACATTCGGTTTTTGAGAAATCTTTGATCGAAAAAATAAGTTGAGCTGTTCACAGGGACACCCTTGCTTTCAAAATGAATATTTTGAGAAATAAAATGAAAATGCCACATCCAGTTCTTGGTTCTGTTTTCTACATGATGTAAACCATTGGACCATCCATAGTTTTCACTGATGTAAGCCACATGTTAGCTATGAAGGTGATTATTAATTATGATATAGTAGCAATCTCACTTGCAAATCCATCCATCATACTGGCAAATTAATATTGCAATTTTGAATCCATCTACACACACAACACGTAGGATTGCAAAAAACATCCAAAGGACATCAAACTCTAGTCTCCCCCTCACCCCACCCCCATCCATTCAGCTCTTCCTGAATAATTACTTCTACCAATTCTATTTCACTCCTCTGTCACCCCCTCTTTCTTCTCTGCATGCAGTCTCCTATAATCACTGCATCTAAGGTCCCAACTCAGAAAGCCAAACAAAAATCTCAATATATGTTTACCCCTTGAGTGTGATGGGGGGGGGGGGGGGGCCCTTGTTAAAGAAGTGTGAAGGAAAACAACAACAGCGACACTTTCAGAGAGTGGGTACCACCCACATCTCGCTTGTTGTTGTTGGCAAGCACTGTGAGTGGCCGCTGGTCGAGGCTGAAGTGCCACTTTGGCAGAACAAAAGACGCCTAATTCAGTTTAGCATCCGAAGAAGAGGAGAAAATCTTCAGACTAAGTGTTTGTTTATCATCTTTTAATGACATTTGAGGAAGGTTAAAGGAAAAACTAACGGTTTATCTGAAGTAATAGTCTCAAAGCCTCGTCAGTGGTTGAGGAATTTGCGTCGGCGAATCACCATTTCCAGCATCCTTATAAGAGAGGTATAATTTTCAAATAAAAAAAAAAAACCAAACATTCCCTCCCTTGTGGCTCAACAATAAAACCCCATGAAAAGCTTAAACAGCAAGAGGTGATGAAGTTAGTGAGCAAAATTGTTTACCCTGCCCCCAAAACAAACTTATTGCCAGAAAGTTCCCTAGCTGGGCGCCCCATGGTTTTTTGTCAGCGCACCAGGTTCTTCACCATGCCACTGTAAACATTACAGTTGCAAGTTTTCCTCCATAAATTTCCCAAAGCCCCCAAGGCCCTCCTCAATTGTCTACGGTTGTCAGGACGCATTAGCCAACTCTTTACATCACTTATGTCCGGGGATCAAAAGCCAGGTTTTTTTTTATGGCTAGTTGTCATCACGACTTTGTCTGGTATGGTCAGGAGTGACTATTTTTGGATTTACCAGAAATTTATGAATAGACCTACAAATACAAGGATCCACAACAATTCCGGATAAGAATCCACAGTTTTCATTTCACACTTCCTTTTAAAAAGAAACTTCTGAGAAATAAGGTTTTTGAAACTATTTTGGGGGGCGTAGGAATCTGAAGACCAAAGGCTCATAACAACTTGTCCGTTGGCCTTGAGGTTATTGGAAATGAATAGCGTTTCGTGGAAGAGATAGTTGTTCCTTCATTCGTTGCCAAACGAGAAAACAAAGGGAAGAATCAAAGAGTCACCTTTTCAACATCCATGATGACAAACAAAACTCCGTTCCACCTTAACATGTTTATTCTGACTATTCTGGACATCAACACTGTACTGTACTGGAATGTGGGCAGCGGTCCGAATTGTTCTCCAGTTGGACAGTGTCCAAAAAGTAGAATCAAACAATACCACTTGTTCTTGGCCTGCTTTCAACAGGAGGAAATTTGTTCTGTTACTGTATTCATTTTGTGAGCGAGCAATACTGACCTAACTCACACACTGCTTACCATAAAAACTCTTTGCTAATACTGGCCACGGAATCCTATGCTCGACAGGATCCTAATGACAACCAAACTAAGACGTTTGAACTGGACATGCTAAATACATATTGTTCTCCCTTTGTATGTTTAAGATGCTACTGCTACATGTAACTGTCCGAAGATGTGTGTGGGGGACTAAACAAATCCACCCCCTAATCCCATTCCCTACCCCAAGACCTTCCTGGATAATCTCCTCTCCTTGATCTAAAGATCTCCTAAACCTAAACCTAAACCTACCCTTCCAGGTACTACTATCGGGTGTCCTTGCTCTATGCTATAACTAAATCCTGTATGCACATGAACATGCTAAGAACAGACAACTGTTGCTAACCATAAACAGTTAACCCAACCAAACTTCCATCAAGTTTCTCATTTTTTGTAATTGTTGCCCCGCTCATTTTACTGCTCAGCAAAGAAAGTTGCAATGCAACATTTTCTTCTTTACAGCTTTAGGAAATTTGGCCAAGCTTTCCATCCAGCTCTAGTATTGGCTCCAAGACCTTCGCATGGATTATTTCCCAGCCTCGTTACCATGGGCTGTGTCACACACTAGTTTTTGCGTAAACCATTTTCACTACCATAGGCACCACACCGCCCACTAGCTTTGCGTAAGTCTATTCTTGAATCTATTTCCAGCTTACTACAGGCAGTTGTCAACCGAAATGACCTCACGAAGAAAAGCGTGCCCTTTTTCGGGTTATTCTCACTTTACGTTACATATAACTCTATTAGTTACGTTATGAGTATGATAGTGGCCTCTTGGACCAAGACTAATCTCGCTCCCAAGGCTCCCCCTTTCAGCCCCCCGACCCCCCCCCCCCCAAACCTGAGATGTTGCTCCACACTAATTGAAGCATGTCTATTCATGTATACACTGCGGATCAATGTGATTAGCGGGACTAGTACAAAATATGTACACTCCAGACTAGCTGGCAATTATGATCAGTTCTGAGCTAACATCCTATGCTAAGTCTACTCTTAAATATACCACAAAGTCAATATAGCGACTTCATTTATTACAACACTGTGGCTGTTTTTCGGGCTCGCAATCAAAACAACTTCTCAATTCATTCCCACCTTGTTTACCTGAACACCAATCCCCCAAGTGCTGAGAGGGTCGGGTCGGGGCGGTCCGAGGGTCCACACACAGAAAGAGTTTCCCTGAAGATGTGAACCTTTCAGATTAAAAAAAAAATCGGTCCGAACTAAAAAGGGGCTCCTCCTCAATCAGAGATTCTGTAGTCACTGATCCCATTAGACAGGGTTTGTAGCTTACAGGTAAATCAAATAAGTGTTTAATACAGGAATGCCTGCTATGCCTGGCGTAGGGGGAGCCTTCAAAATCTGCAATATGGAGGCTAAGGTATAGTGCTGGAGTTAAGTGGGTCACTGTGTATTAAGGGTCATATTCCCTGGTTACGCATTAAAGGGTTTGGGTATTTTTTTGTATGACACAAAACTCACAATGTCCACAGATTAACGTTTAACTTACATGGTTTGAAGATAATGATGGTAGAAAGCTTCCCTTAAAACTTACTTCCTGAGGTAATGTAATCTTTGAGAAATGAGTAAAACAATGTCTCAAAAATAATTCTCGTTTCAGGAGATGGAAAATTATTTTAGCATGTACAACGACTCTCCTGAAAAAATCCCTCTGTAAATTTTACTTTTGTTTCTTTAAAAAAAACTGAACACGTTGCCTTGGATCGGTCGAGTTGGTCTTTGAAAAGCGTTTGTTATAATATGCATATGGGTAGAAAGATGCTGTAAAAGTAGAATACAATGACCCACACAAACATGCCTCGAAATTGCACGGTTTTCCTTTTACCTCGTCGGCTAACACGGTCGGCCATTTATGGGAGTCAAATTTTTGACTCCCATAAATGGCCGACCGTGTTAGTTCGCACAGTAAAAAGAAAACCACACAATTTCGAGGCAAACTTGTGTGGATCATTGTATTCTACTTTTAAATTATCTTTCTAACCATTACAAACGCTTTTGTATAGACCAACTCGTCCGATTCAAGGCAACGTGTTCCTTTAATGAAGTTGAAACTTACAGGTAAACTATATTACATACATCTTCATTCACAGTGAGTAGGGATTCATGTGATGGCCAAAAAACTTGATCTACAAAAGGTATCGAAACCCTTTAACAGTAGACAACTACAGAGCGGAACTTTTGTAACTTCTGTTTCCCTTTGTCACTGTTATCAAGGAAACCCATCTGTGTGCATTACTTCCTAAATAACCCCGGATCGATTCGACCTTAGGCCGAGTCAGCACTTTCTTTTCCTTCTTGCAAAATATTAAGAGCTCTCCCACAAATCTTAAGACCTTAAAAATTACCAAAGTAGCAACAACCCTCCTGAAGGAATTGAAGGAGACTGGAGAGGGGGGGGGGGCTACAAAATGAGTGGGTTTATAATCCAGAGGATTTGATAAAGAGGGCAAGGACGGCCAATTCAGTTTGGGAAACTATCAATATGTTTTGATAAATTCTTTCCTTCTTTGAATGAGTGTCATTATCCTTGGGTGTTTTTTTTTCTCTTCAAAACTACTGTTTATGATCACTAATCTTAGTACCAGACTTCCTGTGGGTTTAATTCCCTGACGTTACTCTCTAAATGCAAAAGAGTGAAAAAGCACTCTTTGAAGAGCCTTATGGTCTTTCACTCTTTTAGATTGAATTTTGCAACTTTTTGAGTGATTTTTCACTCTGTCCTGGAGTGAAACCTCTCTAAAAGAGTGAAATAACCACCACTCTTTTTGAAGAGCCGTATGGAGAACAGCTCAAAATGTAAAGAGTGGTGTTTTTCACTCTTTTACCTTTAGAGAGTATAGTTTCACATGCATAAACCTTGTGAGTAATTTCATAGAGCTGCCTATAAGCAGAAGATTATCTGCATAAATGAGCAGGATACCAGTCACAAATTGTACACATGACATGGTATTTTGGCTGGTAATCTTATTCTGGTAACCATAATTTTGAAATTAATAATCTATAAAAATTGGGCCCTAGCCTTGAGGGGATAAATTAAGTTAACACACAGCACCCACAGCAATTGCTGTGTTGCCCTGTCCTTGCTGCAGGTGCCCTATCCTTGCCGTGGTGCCCTTTAAAAAGCTTGAATACAAATTCCCATTTTTCCCTCAATGGGTGACCCTCTTACCAGATACAAATTTGGCAACTTGGCAATTAGGTTGTGTAGTCTATTGGTAAGTCATCTGCTTTAGAATGGCAACGATCATGAGTTGAAATCCCACCCTAGTACTATGCGTATGACCACTTATTTTTCTTCGTCACAGGAATCCGCAATACTGAGTATACAGTGCTTTAAACACACATCGCTCGAAGGCCTGATCGCTCGGTGTATGGGTAAAAGCAAACTAATAACAATCTTTCCATGTTCCGATGAACGTTTCACTTGAAAATCTCCCCGACTATAGAAACTTTGTCGCTATTCTGTTGAATGAAATTCTCCCTGACTTTTATTGAAAATCTCCCTGATTGCAAGATGCAAATGTTGACAGCTCTGCTTCCTGCATTCCCACAACTTGCTATCCCTTTCTCTAGAATACCAAAGTTGGGATCAAAACCCCCAGTCTTTGGTTCATTATTTACTAATCAAGACAGACCTTACTGACGGCTAAAAATAGCACTTGATGAGTGATTGGTGGTCAAGTGGTTCATTCATCATTGCTTCGCAAGAGGCTAGAGAGTTAAGGATGTGGATTTTCTAGACATTTGACTTCAGGTTGGCTAGTCTTGATGCAAGACGTTACAATTCACTATTACTCAACTACTTCGATCTCGATCCACTTCTCCTTGCCGCGCAAAGTACTATCGAACGATAGCTGGAGCTGTTGGAAAACTTCAAGATCACACCACAAATCAGACCACACCCAAACAGTTCTTGCAGGCGGGATTGCAGCTTACAAAAACGCCCTCTATCGGTGGATTAGTCCCGATGTGTGTAGCATTGAGTGTATGGGGCCTAGGGTAATGCTATAGAGGTTGACCGACTCAAAAAGAACGTCTTGCACCAAGACTACATGTTGACAGTACATCATTATGTCATGCTGTCCTGTCAGGGAAATTGTGTAAACGTTGAAAAAGACAAGTAATTTACATAATATATTAAAAGACAATGAAAACTTTGCGCTACCAGTGTCTTAGCAATGGTTGGTACCGTATTTTCCTGCGGATAAGACACTCTGCGAACAAAGCGCAGGACCCTAAAATGACCCCCAAAAATTCAAACATCAGCAGACAAGGCACACCGCCGCACAAGGCGCATGTTTAACCGCACACAAAAGAACACCGGGCGCAACCCGGTGTCGGTACATTGACACAAAGACGTAATTGTGTTGCCTTTAGAACCTACGTATACCGACCTTCATCCAATCAGCCAGCGCTGTCAATTGTAATATAAAGTCCGGCCCAATCAGCGGTCCACGATGGTCCACGCACTGTCTGAAGTTAATTTTATTTGCAATATGAACCCAGGCCCTCCCTGGACCTCAGACGTCCAAAAACGAGGATCCCTGCTGATACAGATAACATTGCAACGACAGACGTAGATGTAGATATAGAAGATCGGTTGTTTTCCTCTACAGGGCACACCAGACAATACTCTCTGCACACCCAAAGTACTGAAATGTGTCACTTGAGACTTGAGAGTGAAGGTCAAAGTTGAATTACCACATCATCAACAGGCCAGTATACACAGTGGGTCATTTGTGACAAATTTACCCGGTAAGCTTAAGGACAGACCCAATTCGTGGTGCTGCTTAACAACGCTGGCATTTTGTGTTTATGGTCCCAGAAATTAAACCCATGATGAGAACTCTAAGCACAGAACTTCCAGCTAAATGATATGTCATCTCAAATTAATCATTCAACAAATTTCATCTCTAAATCTACAACTTGTTGCCAGAATGTTGCCATTTTTGTTGTAGTACTGTTAGTGTTTTCATGGCAACACAAAAATCTTGATAATAAAGCTGTCCCTTCTTTTCTGAACATGCAGAACATTCCAAAGTGTCATATCAGTGCATATCTGGATAAATGCCAGTGATAGGAACGCTGGTCTAAATATTGACCAAAATCTTGCCGAGTTCCAAATTTAGATTTTGAGCAAACACAGGGTCCCGCTCACAGAGGCTGTATCTCTTATTCTATGCAAACATTACGTGTTATAAGTGACAGCTGTATCAATTCACTCAGCTTTGATGGTTTTAAAATACCTGGAAATATTTTTAAGTGACTGCAGGATTTTCCATCTGGGAGACATTGAAATTTTAAGAGCATCTCATTCTTTGTCCATCGTTTAATTCTGTGCTTAGAATCTCATTCTGTGCATAACATCTCATTCTGTGTTTTGCATCTCATTCTGTATTTTGAATCTCATTCTGTAAAGAGTATTTCATTTGGTGCCCTGGGTGTATCATTCTGTGCCAAGTGTCTCATTCTGCGCTCAGTATCTCATTCTGGGCTCAGTATCTCATTCTGTGCTTAGCATCTCATTCTGTGCTTAGCATCTCACTTTGTACTCAGTATCTTATTCTGTGCTCAGTATCTTATTCTGGGCTCAGTATCTCATTCTGTGCTTAGCATCTCATTCTGTGCTTAGCATCTCATTCTGTGCTTAGCATCTCACTTTGTTCTCAGTATCTTATTCTGTGCTCAGTATCTTATTCTGTGCTCAGTATCTTATTCTGTGATAAGCATCTCATTCTGCACTCGATATCTCATTTTGTGCTAAAGCATCTCATTCTGTGCTTTGCATCTCATTCTGTATTCAGTATCTCATTCTGTGCTAGAGCATCTCATTCTGTGCTTTGCATCTCATTCTGTGCTTAGCATCTCACTCTGTGCTAGAGCATCTCATTCTGTATTAGCATCTTGTTCTGCATTAAGCATCTAATTCTGCATTTTGCGCTTCTCATTCTGTATTCACCATATTATTCTGTGCAAAAACATCACAATTTGTACTCAGCATCTCATTATAAGCCCAGGATCCCATTTTGTGGTTAACATCTCATTAGAACGGTGCTTTGTGCTTTACAGCATCTTTAAAATAATCAAACTAAAATGAGATCACTCCATCACCACCATAATTGAATTCAGTTCACCCAAACATTTATTTCCGTCCTAGAAAAGTTACAATCCAATAACAAGACAGATGGTCAATTAAACTGCTGTATATTAAAGTACGTATGTGCGGACTGCGGTAGGAATGTAACACAAGTAACCTGAGACCATCATGGAGACAATGTTTAAACAGGACAAACACTGGAACTTTCCAAATTCATATGTGTAGTAGCAACACTTCATGTGTACCGGTTTACAATGGTTCAAATTACCCTGTTCATAATGCTGAGATGGGTGTATCAAATATCTCCCTAGCACCCACCAACCATTCGGTCGATTTCACCTGATGTAAATTACGTACATGTAAACATGGTATCAGACCTTAACATGTATGTTTCATTTTTGCAAGGGTAAGGGCACCAAGGCATTTTCTCCTTGGTAAAGGACACCCTATGAGGAAATTGTGAATTTCTACTGGAGCATTTCATGGGCACAACGGTAAAGGGGCATGGAGGCAATCGCCTCAGCAAAGTATCAGGCCTGCGGGTATCACTTTAATCCAACACAGTGCAGAGTCTCCAGACTAAATTGTACCAGTTGCAGACTTGAACGCTAAATGTGGATCACATTGGGACCACGAGGTTTGTCGTGGTGATAGTCGAGTCATGGTGGTGGCGTCATGATTCAGGTCTCTGTGATCGAATACTGCTCTCGCGACATCACTGCTCTCGCGCGAAGCTGCTGGCTGCCGACTACTGCACGGCGCGAGAGTAGTAGTCTCACAGGGGCCAGCAGTCTCATGAGAATACTGCCAGTGTTGCGGTAATCACGGAGAGAGTCGGAACGCTATCACCCCAACAGACCTTCCCACAAGTCTAATCGGGACCTAGAAACAGTCTACCTCTCCTGACCCAAAACCTTTAGTAAATTTTTCCCCCACTGCCACCCGAGAGATTCCTCTGCAACTCTTGAGGACAAAACTCACAGAGAAAATCGGTTCAGAAATTATAATACAATTGTATGCACCTTAGCCCCATTGGCCTTTTCATTCACCCAGTAAAGTTTTACATTCATGTGGTATGTACTTTATTTGTCTGAGGCGCTGTAGTTGGTGCCAATGATGAATGTATACCTTTGTTCCGTTAGCCCCACTTGTTCACTCGGTCCACACATTCTATTTGCTTAGCTACAAAAGCCCTGTATCAGGTATTTATATTCATCAGATAAACGAGAGAATAAAATGCAACAGGGGGGTCAATGTACGGTACCCAATTTGCACAGTTGAATTCTTAGAGAGAAGTTTCTCTCAACTAAAGTGCTATCACACCAGCAGTTTAACAGGGGTCCCTTGATTAATTTTAGCATGGTTGAAAAATGTTTGACAAGATTTTGCAAGAGAACTTGGACAGTAGATTTTTTGTTGTCCTTTCACACGAGGTACAATTTGCAAAATTGTACAACCGTGCTACAATTTAGCAAGAAACCTTTGCTAAATTGCTCTCGTGCGAAAGGGGCTTTAGAGTGAGTTTCTCTGAGCCTCCTCGACTAAGTAGTGCTGGTGGGGTCCCCTGCTAAAAGCAGAGGCTCCCCTGGCTTAATTAAGACCTAGTGACGTCCGCTACTTTCCTTAGAAGGTTATTCTCTCACCGTGTGACTCTCCTGGAAGATGGTTGTTACACAAACCACTCTGGGCAACCATTAAGGAATCAATTTTTGTTATTGCTGGGATATTTTTGTTTTATCGCTGGTTAACTTTTTTTTGGGTTCATTCTTTTTAAAATCCCGAAGTGCTCTGGAGGCGTTTTTAAACATCTACCTCTATCCATGCAAGACTCTGCGTTTAAGTGTCTTACACTGTACAAGGTCAAAAGCCTTCCCTGTAGCGCACATGTGCGTAACGCTATTCCCATCTAAGTATATGCAAATTAAACTTAAATTCCATTTGCACTTGTAACATAATATGCCAAAAAGGCACTACCTAATGACATGCACTTCATCATACTTGTCAACCGTTTGGTTCTTGACTGTATAATGTAGGTTATTACTTTTGTTTAAAGCTCCATTTATATTATTGGCACAAGTGTTGGTTGAATGCATTCAGTGTCATATTAAAGATACCTTTGGTTTTTTTGAACCGTTTGATTGTTTGAAAAATCCATTATACAATCAAACTAACCAGTGAAAGTTTTATTTCAAAAGGTGGTCATGTTTTGGAGATGTCGTTGATAAGTGGTTATGAGTCCACGCAGGAAAAAATAAATTGTAATTGGAATACACGGTCTGAGATTCGATTCCAACAGTAACGTTTCTTATTTTCAAAATCTTTTTCCATAACCACATTACTTCAAAGTGAATTGATTCTCAAAATGATAGGACTACCGAAAGCTTCTATTGGCATTAATTTAAGGAGTGATTACAAAACATATACCTTCCCTTTAAAAGGCACTGGACACCTTTGGCAATTGTCAAAGACCAGTATTCTTACTTGGTGTTTCCCAACATAACGCATGAAATAATAAATCTGTGAAAATTTGGACTGAATTGGTCATCGAAGTTGCAAGAAAATCATGAAAGAAAAAAACACCCTTGTTGCACAAATTTGTGTCCTTCAGATGCTTAATAATAAAACCAATACCAAACACATCAGGGTAGAGAAGGTATTGGTTTTCATGTTCTCTACAGTATGAATTCCAGGCATACGAACTCCAAGCTTTAAAACTATAATTTGTAAAACTGTGTTCCTACCACTCCTCAAAACATACAGTAACATTGCTCTCATCCATTCATGTATTCCAGATTATACTACCGGGCTGTTTTGTCAATTTTCATTCCACACACAAAAGAAATTTCAAGTTGAAAAGGTCAACTTTTATCCAGGGAAACCGATTAAGTTTTATTTTTACACAATAGTCGCACAACTGGCAGACACATCAGCAACTGTACTGATTGATAAAGTGCGGACCACTGAAAAGCATTAATTGACTTCCATTATAGTGAAAATTGGCAGATCGAGTTTTGGAAATTGGCTAACTTGGAAGGGTTATAAAAACATGTACACTCCTTAGCTCCGTGAAAACCTAGTGTCTAACTCAGAAGAACTGATATGTGCGGAATCTCATAAGTCAACAAATAATTTTTCTTCACCAAGCATCACCTGTCCAAGCCAGACAGCTCCACAAGTTCAGGGACAGCAACCTACAAAAATTCAAAAATTCCGCAAAGAATTTGTTCTTTTTAAAGAGAAGGACAGCGCAACTTCTAAGAGTACTGCTATAAAAGCATGCAAATAATTTGCTAAGTGTGCACTTATCATAAATATTTGTTAACCAGCTATAAACATATCCAATGCATGGTATTCTGGTTGGTTGTTAATATTCTATCTGATCAAGACTTCAGCTCTGTCAATCTATGAGCCTTTTTTTTTTTTTAAACCACTAGGCAGGGAAAAGGACTTTCAGCACAAAACTAAAAGGAAACAAAATGGGAAAAACAAGTAAATCACATTTACTTTTAGTAGTTACTTTTTACCGCAAAAATAACCTGGAGCAAATTTCACAGAGCCGCTTATACACAAAAAGTAGTTTAGTAAGTTAGCACATTAAAATTAAGGTTATCATAAAAAGGTTACCAGCCAAACTACCAAGTCACATACACTATGTGACTGGCACCCCGCTAGTTTCTGCAAAGCAAAGAATTATTTCGTCAAGCAATAGTTTCTGCCTAAGCAGCTCTATGAAACTGGGCCAAGCAAACCAGTTATCTACCAATGTGGTACTTTGTCTACTATGGTGACCTGTTACCATCATGTAAAACCTTCTCATGATCAGCGAACATTGAGCATTGACCAGCTCCGTGAAATTTACCCCAGTCGCAGTGAGCTAAATTGATATCCAACCCTAGAAACAAATGTTTTATTTTTACAAACATGAGCCGACGACGAATGCCCAAGGGAAGAATATATTTCTGAGTTGGGGAGACTGTGGGTAAAAAAAAAAAGCAGCACCATGCTCGGATTTCACGGCTCGTTATAACTTCAGGATATCAATGATAAGAAATTTAAGTATGGCAGTATTAAGGTAAGCAAAAATGATAGGGTAGCTACACCTTGTATATCACATTAAAGGTGGACATGAATATAAATGTGGTGTCATTCAACTGGAACCTGAAAGTTTGTCTTGATAAAAGTTCTGTAACATGGATTCCTTGAACCCCATGTCAGGCCTGTATATACATGTATGTACTTGGTTTTTGAAAGGGCATGGGCATCAAGGCATTATCGCCTTAGGGCACCCGATGAGGAAATTGTAAATTTCTACTGGAGCATTTCAAGGACCATGGAGGCAATCGCCGTTGATGCCTCCAGGAAGTATCAGGCACCCCACTCCCTTAGTCCAGATTCACATATTGTAGCTGCTAGCAGAAATACTACTTAACTGATTTTTTTGCTTAGCAGTATCAGCCAGGAACCAGTCACACAAAAGGAAACCTCACACACAGGAAATGTTTGGCTGGTATCCTGTTTCTGCTCAATAAACAAGGATTTCTTTAATTGTGGAAAAAAAATATTGCCTGAATTTCTTCACCTGGCCAACATAAAAAGTCTGAATTCAGCCAAAAGTCTGAATAATCTCATCCCTGATTAAGGCATATAAGAAACAGTTTACCAAGTAGACCTAGTAAGTAGACCAAGTCGACCTACACAAACAATGTACTGGACTTCATGTCACAGGCCTCAGAGGTTACTCTCCAGGGTTGCTGAAATGTGACCTTACACCAAGAGTTCACACGACAAGTTCCCTCACACATGCAACCAGACAAACACCTTGTCCTCACAGCTGACTTTACAAATTCTGCAGATTTATCAAAACACATCCATCTTCTTCAAGGACGAGCTAATCATAAGATTAAATTATCGCACAAAAGCAAGATTTGTGCGTGTGAATGACTGTCTAACGATATCAAAACACAGACCCCCAAAAATTAGGATGGCCGACACAATCACACCTGCAGACTAAACCGAAAAATACGCCTCAAGTTACAAATTTGGAGCCCATTGGACAAATAATAACACAATCCCCCCAAATTGATAGGGCTGGGTTTAAATTTGTCTAGAGTGGCACCTTTAGAAGAGAAAGGTGTGTTTGACCTCAGAATATCCAGACAGGAACCCTGGTCAGTCGACACTTTGCCTGGGAATAACTACCCCCTAACATTGGGAGAGATCGAACGAAATTGCCAACTGAAGAAGTTAGCCTGGGGCTCAGGGTTTTATACTCAAGATCTTTGCTGAATCTCCTATACCTTCCAATTGATAGTGCAGAGGGGCTATACATCAAGGAAGATTTCAACAAAAGCTTTCAAGCTTTTTTGAAGTGCATTTCAGTTTTTGGTTTTTGTTTTTTTTACCATTGATCCAGATGAAACATCAGGCCCTATCTTTTGAGGAAAATAAAGAGTCTGCTGTTCTTGCTTTGAAAAAAATAATACAACAACTTTTAAAATTATTGAAATGAGTGTATTCTTAAGTTATTCTGGGCTTTCTGTTGTTTTCTAAGCAAGTAGTGAATATGTTTTAACAATGTCAACAGCTAGTTATTCATGATGTACCACACATCGTATACAAACACTATTAGTGTCTTGCTTGTCAATGAGCTGAGCCCAATTTTATGGCTTTGCTTACCAGCGAATTGGTCATCATTCTCCACTTACTGTGCAAGTGCCTAATTTAAGCGCAAGCTGTGAAATCAAAGAATGACTACAATAACTCAATACCTTTGCAAGCCTGTATGCTTCATTTATGAAAGGGCAAGGGCATCAAGGCAGTTTTCTCATTACCTACATGTACATGTATGAGGAAATTGTAAATTTTTACCTGAGCATTTCAAGGGCACCAAGGCAATAACCAGGGAGCAAGGAGGCAATCGTGAAGTATCAGACCTGACACTTTTAAACAGTCAAAATTGTTGGCAAAATCCTTAAAAAACTAAAAAACCACTATTCTGTTTCATCTAGAAATATTTCTACTGAAAGCCAAAGCTGTCGGGTTGGTGTAGTGGTGTCTAAGCCTCGCCTTCCAATTCTCTGGGACCCCGGTTCGAATCCCGCCGGGACAGTATGTGGATTGGGTTTTCAGTCCCTACTTGACTGTGTGGGTTTTCCCTGGAATAATTCTCTGGGGTTTTCCTCCCACATCTAAAGCTGAAACTTCTTCATCATCATCCTCGTTTGGTTTTAATAAAAGTGTCAATAATATAAATCCCCCCCCCCCCCCCCCCAAAAAAAAAAAAAAAAAAATAATCAAAAAAATCAAAAGCAACTTCACACAATACCGCACAGTTTTCCACCCATTGTTAAAAAGAAATCCCTTTCTACACCACACCACGCCTTCATAAGAGAAGAATACAAAGTGGTTCTTCTGACAGATGAATACTGGCCCCTAATCACCGTCCTTCTGAACGCATACAATAACTCGCGACCATCGAGCGTGAAACTATGCAATGGGTCAGACGGCACACAATAGCCGCCCTTCGTTAACGACGAGACCTTGATTACACGGACAACAGAGGAGACGATGCCAGAATCAATTGGTATAGAAACCTAACCATCAATATTTACAACCTAATTGGAAATTGGAAATAAAGATGTGACAGATTTATGATTGACGAGGATCACTTTGCGTGTATTATCAGTTATTATTTTGCCCCGAGGCAAAGTAACCTAGCCTATAGATGTTTAGAAACAAGGGTTTATCTGTAATTTCCCCTAAATGCATTGCAATTTTTCCCCATTCAATTCTTGAAAAATACATATTGTTTATAGATAGATTGCAATACGCGTCATTGACTGCCATCTTTGATGTAAAACAATGGAAAAGTGTACGCGCCACGCACAACTCTCAGCCAATGATAGCTCTTCAGGCGTGCACAATTCATCAAAGATGGCGGCCAATGACATCTACTGTAATCCATCTATTCAATATTTGAAATTCCGTGAAAATCTTTTTGTTAATACCTGGCAAAGGACAGCATTTGATGATTCACTTTAAAGTCGATGATGGATAGTTTAAAGGTTAAACCTTTTACCATAAAGATGACAATGCATTGACTGTTAATACCCAAAGTTGCCCAAGGCCCTGTCAATTGAAACCACTACAGTTCAAACCCCTAAAATGAAAATAATTCCTCAAAGGGCATGAAGATGCGCATGATGGTACAGATAGTAATACAACTTACAGACGATGTGACCTCTGACGTCACTCGAAAACCATAACATGATTCGCGCGCATACCGCCGGACAAAACCTTTGTGTTTTGGCAGCCAGCTAGAAAGTGTATGCAATCTTACCATGACTACGCGTCTTTTTGCCCGGCGAAACATGACGTATACAGTGTTTTGTCAACAGAGGGCGGTTTGAATGTAAACATAGGTCACATCGTCTATATACTGGGTGCTTAAATACAGCGCTTTACCACACCCCTAGGGGCATATCAAAGCGCTCAGTATTTTGTCCTGCAGGGTACATGTATGTGGAGCTATGAGACATTTTCCTTGATAGCACCATGTAATTGTTTACAAGGTGTTGTGGTGCAATTTGCTGCCAATCGGACTAGGAACACCAGGGCGAACCCCTTCTCCTTAAGATAAGTGCACTGGGTTAATATACTGTATTACACAAATCACAGGTCTGAACAGAATCACCAGAGCTACAGTCCAGTGTTCTATCTGCTCTGCCTTAACGCACCACAGATGACTTTGATAAAGACTTGTGCACTGGAAGGATTTTAATAAATCATGACAATAATGTTAAACGATGGCACGGCAAAAACATGAAAATGAATAAAATTATCATTACGATGACTAATAATGAAATGGATGAACACGATGCAATATTATCATACATGTATGTTAAAGGCACTGGACACTATTGGTAATTACTCAAAACAATTGTTAGCGTAAAAACTTACTTGGTAATGCGTAATGGAGAGCTGTTGATAGTGTATAAAACATTGTGAGAAACGAATGCCTCTCAAGTAAAGTAGTTTTTGAGAAAGAGGTAATTTCTCACTCAAATAATAAAAAGACTTCAGCTAAAGCCTTTTATTATGCATCTGAAAGCAACCAAAGTAATGCAACAAGGGTGTTTTTTTTTTTTTGTTTTTTTTTTTCATTTTTCTCTTGCAAATTTGATGTCTAATTGAGCCGAAAGTTTCACAGGTTTTTTATGTTATGCATATATTGGGATACACCAAATGAGAATACTGGTCTTTGACAATTACCAAACGTGTCCAGTGCCTTTAAATGATGACACAGAGAAATATGAAAATGAATAAAATGATCATTAGATGACTAACAATGACATGGAGGAACACGATACAGTATAATCACAATGTTATCGACAGGCTGTCTCTCTTCATAACAGACACCGTATTCCAAGCCTGCATGCTTTGTTTTTAAAAAAGGGCAAGGGCACCAATGAATATTCTCCTTGGTAAAGGGCACCCTAAACTGTAGATTTCTACTGGAGCATTTCAAGGGCAGCAAGGCAATGTCCAGGGGGCATGGAGGCAATCACCTTTGTTGCCTCCGTGAAGCATCGGGTCTGTTATTCAACTATACACAGTACCCGTTCCCATTTATAAAAAGGGAAAAACTATAAACAAATTCTCTGACATATTTGGTCTACGGAATCAATCTCCATAGAACCACAGCTGACAAAAGTTCAACCCTCCCCAAAAAAGAGTTACAAGCGAAGGAACTCTTACTTTACTACGACTTATAAACAAAACAAAGGCCAGTGCAGGTTTACTCCCCAGTCTTAACCCTGTCCATCAAAACCCTCAAACCTAAAGGGGGTGACGTTGAAGGCTCCCAGAGGGCACACAGGTACCAACGGAGGTGTCTCAACCAAAAGCTGGTTTACACCCCCAGTATTTTCCTCTCTTCTTGTGTTGCACGCATTCCCCAAGAATGAAATAAACAAACCCAACGCTCTGTGACAGGGTAAACTGACAGGCCTCGGAATTCCATGTTTTTTTGTTGTGTTTTTTTTATATTTTTTTTAGGGGATAGAGGTGGGCGAGACAAACAAACTCTTGGGTAACATTCCGGGAACAGAAGACAGGTATGCCAAGAGAATGCCCACCTGAGTTTGGAGAACAATGTTTAAGAAGACTGAAAGGTGGTGTTGAGATTTCTTGTATTCAACACTGCAGGGTTAACAAGCCTCACAAGAGAGAAGACAAGAAGACGTCTAAATCAATTTATCCAAATGTGGAATAACATTTGGTTGTTTTTGAATTTCCTTCAGTTACATTTAGAGGCAGTGGACACTATTGGTAATTACTCAAAATAATGATTAGCATAAAACCTTACTTGGTAACAAGTTATAGGGAGAGGTTGATGGTATAAAACATTGTGAGAAACGGCTCCCTCTGAAGTGCCATAATTTTCCACGAATTTGAAATCAAGCATCTGAAAGCAAACAACTTTGTGTGACAAGAATGTTTTTTCTTTCATTATTATCTCGCAACTTCGACGACCGATTGAGCTCAAATTTTCACAGGTTGGTTATTTTATGTATAATGTTGAGATACACTAAGTGAGAAGACTGGTCTTTGACAATTACCAATAGTGTCCACTGTCTTTAAACAATGTAAAATACATCTCGAAAATGATAACTATGAAAATCTTCTGGACAGGGTTTCTGGATGAATAGCTTTCATTTAACTAAAGTTTAATTAATTGTTATATTTATTTTGGAAGGTTTTCAAAATTCATTCATAATTCAGTTCAGTTCATTCATAAGCCTTACATGTGTAGTGTAGTACAAACCTGTGCAATAAGATTATTTATGTGCAGTGGCTGCAGATGTTAAAGGAATTATTAAATAAATAAATAAATAAATATTGTGCAACACCATCAATGAATCAAGAAATCTCTTTATATCATCAGATCTTAGGTCATGGTCACAGGAAAATAAAAACGAGAACATAAAACTACTTTAAGAGACAAATTGCTCAGATTCGCCCAGTTCCTTCTTAGCAAATCTTACAAATTTCTTGTAAGTTGCTAATCTTACAAATTTGCTAAGCATAGCAGAAACAGTATCTTTGAAATGTATGTAGTAGTTTGGAGTCTCATTTTGGCTTAGGGAAGAAGGTTGTTAAGCATCTGGGGTCCAGAACTGTCCAGGTCAGATTTTCGAATTGGAATGACAGATGCTCTGTCTGCAAAGTTTATTTATTCTAATCTAAAAATTCATAAATATTTTGACAGTAGAAAATCTTCAGCCTTCAATGAAGGTAAATGATATGCATGGTAGGCCTGATTTGTCTACACTATATCAAAGTCGTGTCAGGAATGAAAAGTGTTCTGCAAAGGGGGAACTTCCATTTTAAAATCTCACAGTCTATGGAAAACCTTTGAAGGGGCACCGAGGGCAAGACAAGGGGCAACGGAGGTACTGTTGCCTCTAAGTAATGCAAGGCCTGAGTTGAAGTCCCACAGGCACCCAGGGGCACCGAGGGCACAGAGGCAAGGGCACCAAGGCATTTTCTCCTTTGTAAAGGGCACCCAATGAGGAATTTGTAAATTTCTACGGGAGAATTTCAAGGGCACTAAGGCAATGACCAGGGGGCAACAGAGGCAATAGCCTTCGTTTCCTCCGTGAAGTATCAGACCTGTTATGGGGTCGATTTCACAAAGAGTTAAGACTCGTCCTAACTTAGGACTAGTCCTAGGAGATATACAAACGTGTGGCTAGTCCTAAGTTACGACGAGTAACTCGTCCCAACTCGAGATAAGACTAATCTTAACTCTTGAAATCCACCCCAGGTCTCATCTCCATTTCCTCACCTCCCCTATCTACAGTGTAGCTAGCCAACTGCCTTAAAGTTGAGCTGCGAAAGCAGCACACATACATGAAACAGTCGTACGAACTCCATCAAGTATAGCCCTTTAAGACACTATTCAATCAAGCAGTGCCTGGGCATCCTTGTTTACAACCATCACGCCTTCAGCTAGAGCAACCCCCTACCTCTCCCACCACCAACACCAAATGATACAGAGTTGTTACACCTGAGGTTATAAGAAGCACACCTACGACATCCCCCAATAATCATCATTCGGAATGAACCCAAAACCCACGGCTAGATGTCGACATCTACCCTCCGACCATCCATTCTCATCGAAATTAATTCCAAACATTCCCATCTGACAGAAAGTCCCTGACAGACATGTTTCTCAGGCCAAGCAGGTAGAGATGTTTTTCTTCTTTATGAAGTGTAGTTTTTTTTATATTTTATTATAAGTACCTGGTAGGGGGCCATGTTTGTGGTTTCAAATAATCAAGACACAAGGTCGTTATCAAGATAAGTAAACTGATATTTTGCCCAGAAGGACTTCCCGGAGGAACACACTACTCTGCACACTGAATTATCAAATTGATTTTGTTTTCTCAGACACACAAAAAAAGCTAGCAGCGTAAACATGATTGTAAAGTTTAGCACGCGATAAAAAAAAGTGTGCATTCTGGAGAGTTTCCTGTATACCTGGTTCCCGTCTGCGTTAAACTTTTTGGCATTTATTCACCAGTTTGCTGAAGTGAAGAGATTCTGGGTTTTTTTATTGGTTAACACTTACAATTCCTTGAATTGAATTCTTTGTGGAATTGTTCACAGCGGGGTCATTTCCACATTAGTTTCGCCAGCTGTGCTGCCAAAACAAATAAATTCTGATAAATTGAAGCCGTGCTCTTTGGTGTCCAAAGAATACCTTCACTGAACCTAGGAGGCGTTATAACAACCCGGCCTGATACTTCACGGAGGCACTGAAGGCGATTGCCTCCATGCCTCCTGGTCATTGCCTTGGTGTCCTTAAAATGCTCCAGTAGACATGTACTATTTCCTCAAAGGGTGCCCTTTACCAGGGAGAAAATGCCTTGGTGCCCTTGCCCTTTCTAAAATGAAGCTTACAGGCCTTGTACAGCAACTGATGGGACATGAACTACAGTAATTCCTTGTCGCAAAATCAGGCACACCAACCAAATGCAAACACTACAATCAAGTTGAGGTACCTAAATCTAACCCTTTATCTCACTTGTGATCGTATGAGATTCCATTTAAAGGCATTGGACACTATTGGTAGTTACTCAAAAGTATTGTTAGCATAACAATAGCACATGACATTGTTTCTAACATTCTAACAAAAATACTATATTAATGAGTAAACTCATCACCATCAGCAACTTTACTTTAAACAGTTTATAAACTCCCATATTTTATTACAAACGAAAAACAATAGCAGTGAAGAAGTTTTTTAATTCCTTCCAAATCCTTCCTGAAATCTCGTATCTCCTGAATGTACCCACACAGCCGTTATCAAATAGAATAAACGCTGTCAATCATGCAGCAGTAGTTTGAGTAATCACATCTCTAAAATTTATCTCAATAATGTAACAAACCTTGCCAAGTCAGATTAAAGGCAGTGAACACTATTGGTAATTACTCAAAATAATTTTAGGCATAAAAACTTACTTGGTTTCAAGCAATGGAGAGCTGTTAATAGTATTAAACATTGTGAGAAATGGCTCCCTCTGAAGTAGCGTAGTTTTTGAGAAAGAACAAATTTTCCACGAATTTGATTTCGAGACCTCAAGTTTAGAATTTGAGGTCTCGAAATCAAGCATCTGAAAGGACAAAACTTTGTGTGACAGGGATGTATTTTCTTTCATAGTTATCTCACAACTTCAACGACCAATCAAGCTAAACAAAATATTTTATGCATATGTTGAGATACACCGAAGTGAGAAGACTGGTCTTTTGACAATTACCAATAGTGTCCAGTATCTTTAAGTAATCACATGCCTAAAATATAATAGCTCAATGTAACAAACCTTGCCAAGTCAGATTAAGTAGCGAGCTATTCAAAGAAATATCTCTTTCACTGCGCACATTAATCCATCGTTAGACAACATGCCAAATATAGCATACAGCTTTATTTAGACTTAAAACCGCACGCACGATTTACTGCATTAGAGCGAGGGTTTTTCTAACTGCGGGTTGGTGACCTAAAGCCAAGGGATTTATTTTCTTTTTTTGCTATTTTTTTTTCTCGGAGTGAGAACGGGTTGGATTTCTTGTCGCTACTGAAGGGGTTCTTAGACGAGGTGAGGTTAGCGTGACATGAGTTGCAGCAGGGGGGAATACCAGGCGAGGAGAAGGGCTTTCTTTCAGAAGCTAAGGCACGTGTTGGCACCCTGCCTGGGCGATCAGAATCAGTGGGAAAATATCCCAGGGAAATTCACACCTTCGTTTTTGAATGTACGAACGTCGGATTCACACCCAATGTGGAATCAACACCGAGGGTGTTGGGAAAACTGTCAAATGTAAAAAATAAATAAAAAAAGAAAAAAAGAACGACGGAAGAAAAATTATGATCGGAAATTGTGCACAGAATTGTCTGGTATTATTTCAGACAAACAAATGTTGTTCTCCCGTGAAGTTTGCAGGCAGCAAACTTAAAAAACTTTTTTAATTGGACTTTGTGTCTACATTCATTTCCAGCTCAACAAATCAACCTTTAGGGCACTGGACACTATTGGTAATTACTCAAAATAACTGTTAGCATAAAAACTTACTTGGTAACAAGCAATGGATAGCTGTTGATAAAACATTCTGAGAAACTGCTCCCTCTGAAGTATCGTAGTTTTTGAGAAAGAAGTATTTTCTCATTAAAATATTTGAATTGAATTCGAAACCTTATAGCTGAGGTATCGAATTCAAGGCATCTGAAAGCACACAACTTGTGCGACAAGGGTGCTTTTTCTTCCATTATTCTTTCACAACTTTGACAACCAATTGAGTTCAAATTTTCACAGACTTGTTATTTTATGCATATGTTGGGATACACTAAGTGATAATACCGGTCTTTGACAATTACTAATGGTGTCTAATGGTTACTTAATGTACCTAACCTGTTAAAACCTGTTAAATTTGGTGTCACAGCGACAACCTCTTTTTTGGGGGAGGAGATTTTGCACATTCATTCATAATGGCCAGATTTAAATTGCAGTCATTTGAAATAAGAAAAAGTGAATGGGGCATCTTCATATATTTCCATTCCTTCAACAATATTTTAGACAGATTTATTTCTTTGGAGGATTGGTAGTGCCATAAACCTTTAGTGACCTATCATATTGAAACTTGTCATTTTATTTGCTGATCGCCAGATAGAACCAATGACTGAATTTTTTTTATTTGATCAACTGATGGTCAAAGGGGTGGAGACATTGACAAGTACACGTTTGAAGTTTTTACTTTAGCTCATTAAACTGGAACCAGTTATGAACTCTTTGAGTTTCATCTTTTCATATTATCTACAAGTAATTTTACCTGCAACATCAGGCAACTTTCTATTATAACAAAAAATGAGCATGTTGGTTTTATTGAAAACTTAAGGTTCTTTTACCAAAAACCATCACAAATCACAGTTTTTACGATGACTGATAAATAATCAATACAGACCGGTGTATTATTTACAACCAACAGACGGTGGCTCTTTAAACAGAACAGCCAACCCAGCACTTATCTACAATATTCTACACAACACATCGTCTTCGCTACTGAAATACATTCACGTACATGTACTTCAACATCTGCCAAATGAATTTCTCTCCTCTCCAAAATGTTTCAACTTGAGCACGTTTTTCTGAGTGAGAGAGAAAGACCCTAGCTAAGGCCAATTAAAAAAAAAATACCAGTTGATCGTCCAGGTTTATACAAAAACAGACGATGCGGGTCTTTTTAATTTTAATTTTTTTATTTCTTTCAAAAGTGGCCGCAAATCATTGTATTTTAACCTTGCCACCAATTCTTCAGTTTAAAGTCACCACTTACTTTATGTTGTTACAAGTTCGTAAAAGATTAGTAAGCTAAATGAGAAATACACAGACAAATTTTCTTTTGTAAAAGTTATATACCAAAAAAAAAGAAAAAAAAAGTGGCCTACAAAAAAAAGGGATGAGCGGAGAGGACGATCAACTGGTAATTTTTCTTATTTGGCCTACGAGAAGAGGGTGTTTCCTGGGGTTCATGTAAAGACATATAGCAGGGGTCTGCTTTCAGCATCGGCACCCCCAATTGACCTCCTGGGTCCCCACCCCCAAAGGAAGATCAAATTAGGGTATTAGCACTTCATTGAATACATTATGCTGAGCTGAATGCAGTCAAAATGACAACCAGATGTTTATTTTTTTTTCTTCATATTGACGGCCCATTTGTACAATAAACCAGAGAGGGAGGGCAGGTCAACCATAATGCTTGGTTGGTCTCTGAGTTGATTACAAAAAACAAGATGTCTGTCTCTGCGCTGTGCCAGAGATTGAAACATCTTCACGAACCTTTCAGGGATGGTCGGATTGCTTTATTTTTGAAAGGGCAAGGGCACCAAGGTATTTTTCCTTAATAAAGGGCACAGTGTGAGGAAATAGAGGGCATTAAGGCAATGACCAGGGGGCATGGAGTCAATCGCCTTCGCTGCCTCCATGATGTATCAGGCTTGGGATATCATGATGTACATACACTGTAGATGTACAATCATGTACGATGTAAAGAATCTTGTCCATGCTATTTTAGAGATGCAGCGCTGTGGAAGAATTCAGAGTGCTATTTTCCAGACTGGCCTCAGAAATCAGGCCTCAAAATTAACCAAAGCACCCAAAGCGATTCCAATACTTAAGAAGTAGCTCCACAATACCTTGAAGAAAGTTGTACCTTAAATCATGATTAAAGCGCCTTGAGCGTCACTGAGTGATGATATCAGTGATACATCTAAGAAGCTAATATTATCATTATCATTATTACTGTCATTTTATTGGAAAATGGTTTCAAATTTTCAAAATGTGACAACCTTTACAGGTGGGCCTATGTTCATCTAAAAAGTCTTCCCCAAAAATAAGCAAGAACAAACCAAACAAGGATTGATTAATGTGTATTTTTAAACCGATTGTACACATCACAAAAGAAAGAACAGACAAACAACTCATCTAAAGATATTTTTTAAAAATACAGCACATATCCAATCAATCTCAACTAGCCAGAAATATTATTTTTGGCAGTCAATCACCTAATACCTGTCGACCTTCCAGCGGACTCAATGCAACACAACCTGCTATCCGTTCAACAAGGGTTATTTTCAGCATTTTCTCCCCTAATTAATGCAGTACAAAGCCATTGGCCTCATTTTCTTCCCAACTTATGTCCAAAAATGCGCACATAACATAAATATCTTCCCTTGAACAGATTAATCAAAACACTTCAATAATGTTGATGAGCTTCCCACATGTTGCAGTCTTCCCATTTTTTAAGCAGCAAAATATTTGTCCCAGCTTGAAGAAGCTGTAAATATCCGTGGGTGGCTACGGTTCGGATCTAGTTTCATTGAAAAACATCACAACTTATCCTGTGAACAAAATGACTCGCTTTTGTTGACAAAAACATAACTGTTACTAAAGAACTCGCAAAGAAAGTTGGCTGCGGCAGTGCTCATGAAAGTGCAGTCTTTGACATTCTGTGCTTTGTGGCCCATGGTCATTGGATCTCTTTCTAATATCCATTGATGATGAAAACACTGATGTACTTGATGAATGAAAGGGGCAGGGCTTAAATGCCTATCTTGAGAAGTGTTGACTTCATCTTGTGACTTTATGAGAAAAACAGAGCAATTTACGATTGAAGCCAATCGCTTTTGAAATAAGCAGAAGCTCGTATAACAAAATATAGAAGTGATATCATATCATGTTTTACAATCCTCAAATCTGTTTTCTCAGTGAGGGTAATAATTACCATACAAACTAAAAACTTACTTTGTTAGAAGAACTGCAAGTGTTGATAATGTATAACATCTTGAAATACAATTCCCATCAAATGAGCGTGGTTTTAAAAGAGGGGTTCAAAAACTTTTAAATCTGAGATTGCAAAAATGGTCAAGCATCTAGCTTTAAAGACACTAGACACTATTGGTTATTGTCAAAGGCCAATCTTCTCACTTGGTGTATCCCAACATACGCATAAAAAAAAACTGTGAAAATTTGAACTCAATTGGATGTCGAAGTCGCAAGATAATAATAGAAGAAAAAAACATCCTTGTCACACGAAGTTGTGTGCTTTCAGATGCTTGATTTCGGGACCTCAAAATCTAATTCCGAGGTCTCTAAATCAAATTTGTGGAAAATTACTTCTTTCTTGAAAACTACGTTACTTCAGAGGGAGCTGTTTCCCACAATGTTTTTTACTATCAATAGCTCTCCATTGCTTGTTACCAAGAAGGTTTTTATGCTAACAATTATTTTGAGTAATTACCAATAGTGTCCACTGCCTTTAAGGACACAAGTGTCACGACCTGGACTCAAACCCACACTCTGCTGATCAGAAACACCAAAGCTTGAGTCTGGTGTTCTTATCTGCTCTGCTACAACACACATGTTTTGGTTCCAGTTTTGATTCATCATTCTTACACTTGCTAGAGGCAGACAGGGACTTGTCAAGCATGAATGCAAAGAGGCAAAGGTGAAAATCTGATTTTCAAATCTAAATTTCAATATCGAGTCGTCGGATAAGTGCAACAACCTGGGCTAGCTCCGATATACTTGAAGTGCTTTCATCTCTGGGAAAGATGATCAAATTGTTATGTCAAACAGCAACAACATGCCATACCACAACATTTGTGCAAAATGTTTAATATCAAAACATGTCATCAAAACATGCACTGGGTGTGTGTACACAGGTTCTCAAGCTCTCCTGGACATTTTAAAGGGTTTTGATACCTTTTGTAGATCAAGTTTTTGGCCATGAAAATGAATTCCTACTCACTGTGAGTGAAGATGTTTTACGTAATATAATTTACCTGAAGAAGTTTCAGCTTTGTTTAGTTGTCAAGTTTTGGAGAAAAAAAGTAAAAATCACAGAGCAATGTTTTCAGGAGAGTCGTGTAAATCACTGACACAAAAATTATTTTTGTGACATTGTTTTACTCGTTCTCAAAAACTGCAGCACCTCAGCAGGTTATTATTCAAGGGAAAGCTTTCTCATATCATTATCTTTAAACCTTGTAAGTTTAATATAAATCTGTGAATATTGTGTTTTTTGTCGTACAAAAAGTACCCAAACCCTAAAGGAAATATTGTCACTTACATGTACATGTAGTTCTTGCAAATCACTGGTGCCCAATGACATAGGCCTACCTGCTTCAGTAAAAAACTAGCAAAGCAAAACAAAATTAAGCTTAACCAGAATATGGTTACCAGCCAAAATACAATTTGTCATTATACCTGTGTCAAATTTCTGAAAGAACAACTGACAAAATGTAAGACAAGCATAAACGAGGACTCATTAAATGTATAGTTAATTAAACACCGCATGAATTGCCCTTGGAGATTGTTCCATCACACTATGCTATCGCACCGAGGGTGGTTTGTGTTTACTTCATTATCTGTGCACATTTCAGGACCCACTCGCGAGGTGTAGACTCTGTACATGCTGTATGCAATAAATTTGTCATGTGGATTTGCAGCCCGAGACTTGAAGGTCAAAACTAGTCTGACCCCATCCAGCTCATTGAACCAGTATTCATTATAGGTACATGGTATTCAGGGAACATGACCAAGATGGTGCCCATTACATGCAGGCCTGGGCCAACAGTGAAATGTATTACTTATCGACTGGTTGTACCTTAAATAGTTGCGACTTCGACACTAATCACAACTAATTTTTAATTCCCAAGATTCATCGCGGCATATTGTTTGGTGAAGGCTCAATACAGTAAAATTCAGTAAAAAGGATTGAAGGATTTGAACATTCATGAGCAACACAATTGGTTCACCCAATCGGGACTATTTCGTAGTAGTTGTGGCAGCACGATTAAACGAATAGTTGAAAAACGGTAGTCGCGACTCCACTTAGCAATCACTAGTCGCGACTACCACACTAGTTGCACTAATCTAAAGGTCTATGGAGTTGGAATTTATTGTACGATCCCTTTAAGACCAGAAGTGATCACCAGCAGATGAATATCAGATGAATTTGACTCTCAGCAGATGGCAACGGAAGTCCTGATATCATAAAATATTTGGGCAATCACCCCCTGGATTGCAGAGTCCGATATTGGTAGGGATCTCCCCAGGGTAACATTTCAACTTTAATGCGTCTACGGCTATACATCAATGATAACAATGGCAGACATATATTACAAGTTCATGGGCACTGCAGCCGATTTCACGAAACGCTAGGATTAATCCTATCTTGAGTTAGGACGAGTCACCCGTCCTAACTTAGGATTGGTTCAATGCGTCCTACGCTTTTGGATACGGAACTTAACTCGCTATGAATCCTAAGATTAATCCTTAGTTAGGAATAGTTTGGTGAGTCCACGGCTGGTCACCTTTGGTAATTGTCAAAGACCAGTCTTCTCACTTGGGAGGGGGGGGATATTCATGGCATTTTCTCATAGTAGGTAATAAAAGGGAGCCATTTAGCCTAGATACAGAATCAATTAACAACTGGGTTTTGTTAACGGAATATAACACCAGTAAAAGAGATGTGTTTGCCAAGAAATACACACACCACTGGTTCTCTTATTATGCCACAAAGTGATGACTGATCACCCTATTAACAAGAGAAACTCTGCACACACAGAGGTGCGAAGTATACACAATATACGATATAACCTTGTCTGCTTTAAAGGCATACTATACATACGGTTTTCGGAACCGTTTGATTGTTTCAATCCTACCTAAATAAAGGTAGATGTACATGTATACAATAAAACTAACCTGCGAAAGTTTCATTTCAAAAAAGTGGTAGCATTTTTGAAATATCACCGAAAAAAATCCGGAGCAAATTACGTCCACGCAAAAAGAATACTCCCTAAGACACGATCTGAGACGTGTTACTGACACTAACACTTCTCAGATTCAATTTTTAGGGTATACAAACAGATATCTTTTTACATAACCACATCACTTTGAAGTGAAATGTTTCTGACAATGTATCATATGCCTCTCTTAATATTTATGCATGAGGTAAGTCACAATGCTAACTCAAAAAGAGGCGATGGGCGCAGCCACTGCAAGTGATGGGGGCGTGCGCCCATAGCCTAATTTTGGGCCAGAATTATGACGTCATTCATAAATATTAAGAGAGGCGTATATTTTTTAAAGCAGCAGTAGGCTTCTAATCAGTGTTCTAGCCAGAAGTACAACCAACACATTTCGCCCAGCACTCTGGGCAAAATACACTCTGCGGCCCAGCACAGATTTCCCCCAGATTGCACTTCAGCAATGATGGCCGCTTATCTAAACAAGAATAATTTTGATGAACCGCTCACACCCTTGGTGGACTAAACTGAATTTAGAACCCACCACTAAAATTGGTCTAGCTACAAAACTTGTCTAACCAAAAGTTTGTATTGCCATTGATATTAAAAGTGATTACCAAACGTATACCTTCCCTTTAATATATTCACACCATTCATTCATTATTACCTTCACTACATCTCCAGCCCCTGCTCGGATGAAGACGCTCCATGCTTCTTAGAAAACGAAGCGAGATAAAAAAAAATGAGGAGGCGGTAAAGAAAAACCGTAATGAAAGGAAAACATTGAATGGCATCGTGGGACACAACAGGCAGGAGGGGATTGTAGTGGCAAACTGCCATATGTTTCTTTATCAACAAACAACCTTTAGAAACCTGTCGGGTCTAGCATGTGTGAAAGAAAATGAAATTTGTCAGCAACAACAAGGAGGTGAGGAGGCGGAGAATGTCAATTAATGAGACTTTTCTCGGGGCTCCAAACATCTCATCAAGGTTGATTAATATTAAATGGCTTTGGATTTGACATGATGAAGGTTGTATCACAAATACGAGAAGATCTTTTACGCAAACATTTTATGGTGTACAGGATTAGGAATGCATACCTCTAAATATTGGTTCAGCCATCTTGGGTTTTTTTCTCATTCAAATTTTAAGCAACTTTCAAAACTGAAGCTTAGGCTAGATTGCCACATCATCGAGCGATGAAGTTCAAAAAGGGAGGACCTTTAAACAAGTTTTTTGTTTGTTTCTTTTACCGTAACCATAGCCTTAACATTAGGGATCACAGAATTTTGCACCAAAAAAAACCTCGTAAAAACTCATAATTTTACGAACATACATGTAATTCTTTAACAAGTATCTCTTTAAAACTAGGCACAGAATGTGTACAATCCATTCAACTTTTGTTTGACACGAGATTAACATTATCAATTGAATGTTTCTTATATCAACCCCCCCCCCCCCATGCTCTCTTTAGATGTCAGACAGGCCTGTGATCAGACACACAGTGCACATGTCTAAGTACAAATCACACTTGTCTAGGCGCAAGTTCAGAAGGTGTCAACCCTAACACAAGCATTGTTTGGCTAGGTGTTGGAGTAAATAAACATATAAATCAATTTGAAGCCATTTTTATGATGTGTGTACATGTGGTGTATTCAATCTGCAGCTTGCATCAAAACAAAAAACCAAGGCCACTTTTTTTGTACTGAATTGTCAACTGCATTTAGTAGGATCAACAAGGCTCAATGTTCAGCAAGCAGCTAGCCTACAGTTTTGCTCTACGGTTCTTGATGGCAGTTGTGTACAGAGTAAGATATTACAACAACAAAACTCCTGGACAGAAGCCAATGTCATAGGTTGATAAGAAATATTCTGGTTCCATTTTATCAAAGTCTGTCCAGAGCATAGAGTTATATATAACAACTAGAGAGGCGCACTGGTGATGCTTCTTGCACAAACGCGACAGAACCGCAAGGAGACACGTGCGCCATTCTGCACGCGCGTTGAATACGAAGTACACGTTGGAGTTTGTGTTTATTGAACGCTGACGCGATTTTATCAACTTTATCTCGCCAGCGCGCATGCCAGGCACGTTTATAGGCCAGTGCTCCCTCTAGTTCTTATATATAACTCTATGGTCCTGAGCCAATGAATATGGCTCATCAGGTTTCCTAAGGCTGAGAATATTTCTATTCCCGTGGTCTGGACAGGATGCCAGTCCATCACAGGTTATTCCCCAGCTCTCGCTGGTACCCATTCGTACTCCTAGGTGGAGATAAGAAACTATGATAAAGTGTCTTGCTCAAGGAAACAAGTGTCGAGACTGACCAGGCCAGGATTCGAACCCTCCTTCTGTAAATTGCAGAACAGCTTGTCCAAGACAACTCTTATACACACTCATTATCACACTGGAAACTGAAGGCACTTTGGAACAAAACAAAACACTAACTGTTTCCACAATACCATTTGCTGAAGTGACACCCGACTTTCTTGGCATGTATATATGTACATGTACAGAATATACTTCATTGAAAACTAGCAAGTACATTGTAGAACAATGGGCTTTGGGACCAGAATCAGTCCATTTTCATACTAACAACAATGTACACTTACATGTCTGTGCTATTTCCACATAATCTCACATTCCCGTGGGGCCATAACACACCGAATAGAAAAACAACAACAACAAGTACGAGCTAAAAATAATCTGAATAAGTTAACAGGGCAGTGACTACCGGTTGAGCCTTCGGCAAAACAACATTGTCAAATCAACAAATGAAAAGGAAAAAACCCATAAATCTACCAGCCACATCAATAGCTGTTACATTCACAATAGTGATGACAGGTCCAATTGTGTTGTCATGACAAAGAAGTACTCTGTCAGAAAAAGTATGATTAAAGACCCGTCTCGCCTGTGGTTTTCGGCAAATTGGCACGTGTAAACAAATTCTTATTTTTTTGCCTTCAGAATTTTACTCTTTTTTTTCTTTTTTAGTTCAGTAACTAGAAAGACTGTGGTGATTTTTACTTGGACTTGGAGCACAATCCCCCTTGTGTGCGACATGTGTTAGCAATTACTGCATACAAAGTCCTACGCACTTGAATCTCAAATTAAGATGAATTTACCCCCAATTCCCTTTTTGTTACCTTAGGTAACGACTCTCAGAAAGGAGAACCCAATTGAAGCAATGGTAGTGTTTTGGGGATATTGCTGAATATCTGGAGCGGTAATGTTCACGCAGGTACATGTAGAACAGCCTGTAATTGGAAAACACAATCAGAGAAAGGTTTCACGCAGAAACAATTCTCAGACAGAAATGTTTTGAAATCCCTTTCTCTAAAACCAGTTACATTATCAACACAGGCCTGATACTTCAAGGAGGCAACAAAGGCGATTGCCTCGATGCCCCCTGGCCTTGGTGCCCTTTGTCATAGGGTGCCCTTTATTTTCAAGGAGATGCCTTGGTGCCCTTGCCCTTTTCAAAAAACGAGGCATACAGGCATGACAGGCCTGGACACTGACCATAACAGACCTTTATCACAGTGTGGTCATCTTGATTTTACTCCATTGCAACGCATTGTAACCAAACTAAGGCTGGACGAAATTGTAGTCTGGTGCCATGCGCAATGAATGTTAGCATTCATGACTGTTAATGGAAACAGGGAACAAGACCAAGATGGTGACAGCGTGATAAAGGTCTATTGTTACAAAAACCAGTTGTCTACATACATGTGTCTCAGTGTGTGATCCTCACCATCATTGCACATCTACGTGGATACTACCCAGCATACAAATTGGTTAAAACCCAAGACAAGCAACATTCATCATCTCTACAAGTAAATCGATGCTGTACACCATTCTTCAAGAAAACCCTCTACCTCTACTAGTGACAAAAAGCTGCACCTTACTTCAGATCACCTTACCACACCTTATCCCCAACATCAATTATAATCCAATACTGCACACTACAACATTGCAACCCTTTCTCAAGTAGCATGTTTCGCAGCATCACCTTAAAGACACTGGACGCCTTTGGTAAATTGTCAAAGACCAGTATTCTCACTTGGTATATCCCAAAATATGCATACAAATAACAAATCTGTGAAAATATGGACTCAATTGGTCATCGGAGTTGCAAGACAATAAGGAAAGAAAAAACACCCTTGTTGTACATAATTGTGTGCTTTCAGATGCATAACAAAAAGGCTTCAAGCCTGAAGTCTTTTAATTTTTGAGTGAGAAATTACCTCTTCCTCAAAAAATATGTAACTTCCTAGGGAGTCGTTTCTCACAATGTTTTATGCTACCAACAGCTCTCCATTGCTCGTTACCAAGTAAGTTTTTATGCTAACAATTATTTTTGAGTAATTACCAATAGTGTCCAATGCCTTTAAGAGCATACATGTATCACACAGATCATGTGAAATATTGAACGTTTTTTTTCCCATACACATTCAATGCCCCTCAACCGGAGGACTTTGTCGTCCAGCACTAATCGCCATGCTATTAAGTCTGTGGTTACTTCAGTGCTCCCGACACACGCTGAAGCGTGATTTTTATGATTAACTTTCCCGAGTGCAGGGAGAGCATTTTGGCGCCTTTAACATCGATTCGCACGCTAGGAAAAGAGACGGGTGCGAAATGTAATAATGTTCAAACTACAAAACTTTGATCGTGCTCATGTAGACCTATCTTTATGTGGACATCACATCCGCACGGAATGCTCTCATGAACTTAAGTGTCCGCAATAAAAAAAATAAAAATAAAACAGAAGAAAAAAACCACAGCCCAGACATGTCTAAAAAGTACATGGTGTACAAAAGGTCACTATCTTCTTTGGAGTCCCATGTCTGTTGTTTTCTTGTGTAGTAAGTAGGTCATTGTCCTAACAGTAGCACGGTTACCAGCCAAGGGGAGGTGTGTTTGTCTGGAGTGCAAAGGCCGAGGACCAATCGACCCTCCGGCAGGCGAGGGGCTTTTTGATCAAGTTTTTTTTTTTTTTTTTTTATTATTTTTTTTATTGACTTAAGTTTGGATGAAGCAGACACGGCTGGCAAATCATCATAATCAGTTATAACTCCAGATCAGGCACCAAATTCAGAAGAGCTGCTTAGCAGAAAGAACTGCTTAACAAGTTTCTTCTAAGCAGAAATGTGCAGAATACAATCACAATTGTAAATGTGGCGTGGTAGTTTGGCAGGTAACCTTATTCTAGTAACCCTTACTTGTTGTGCTTAGCTATACTTTTTGTGCTTCATTTGAATAGTGTAAATTTTGTTAAATCATTACATTTACTGTAATAACTCCATTAATCAGTTTTCATTAACCCATCTAGAGGATTTTAAGATCAAATTGTTCCTTCTACTTCACCAAAATGTTGGAGCCCCTTTCCTGTAAAGGTCGACAGAGCTCAAGAAAGATACCAACATAAAAAAAAAACACTGAACATTCAAGTATTTCTCTCGTCGTGCAATACAAGAAGAGCTGGGGCAGACCTCACCGGTATTTCAAGTCAACCTTACAAGGTACATACCTGAACCACACGTTCGCCGCTATCAAAATAGAAGGAAGGAAGTCTAACAGATCTTGCCCAAGGAGGTTTAGGAAGCCGATTGGCTTAACGACTCTAGTTATATCGAACAAAACTATTGATTACAAGAAAGTAGGACAATTCAGAGCAGGAGGTTTATAAGGCGTTTTTGGTTTTCATCTAAACAAGTTGTGTCTATGAATTTTTAAAACTCTCCCGGGAAAAGAGGGAGGAGGTAGAGTCAGGGGAGTGGATTCAAATTCAATATGTTGTTGGAAGTTGTTTACTTTGGCCTCCATAGATCATGTACAATACTGTAGTTCTTATATCTCTTATATTGTTGCAGTACCCGCTGCTAAAACAAAGGATTCGAACTGCCTCTAGCTACCGGGCAACCTCGGCTGTCTAGTTGGTAAGACACTGCTCTAGAATTGCAAGGGTCGTGGGTTCGAATCCCACCCGAGTAACATGCCTCACAGGAATCGGGGAAAGTACTGAGTATACAGTGCTAACATGGGTACAAACCAAAAGTAACACTGAACTTCTTGTTTCTGGATCTGGATCTGGATAAATATCCTCAACGCCCTAATTGGAGCCAAACAAGAAGAGAAGATGATGAAGAAATTGAAGTTTTAGATAAGGGAGGAAAACCCCATAGAATTATTACAGGGAAAACCCAATTGCCAAAAGAAGCTAAGTGTATTGTATAAAACAAACAAAACAAAACCATTTTAAAATTCTAACAAGTGATGTAGTTTGGGTTGTTTCCAGATTGAATCTAAATACAGACTAAAGTAATTCCCAAGTCAAGAGAAAAATAAAACGACCGGATTTAAAAAAAGCAACGACTCAAACAAATAAACATGGAGGAGTATTTTTGAACTTAGGTACCCTACATGCCATAATAAGAATGTGCGGAATGTATGTGCCTCACTTCATGTGCAGTGTCAGCCATAAATGCGCTACCAACATAACCCCGGGTTAGACAATATGTAAAATCTCACGTACGCCAAAACATTGTTGAAATTGGCGGCACATATCCACAATTCAATCAATAGGTTTCTTACAATACAAACTGAAAACTGTTTTGAAGATGATTTATGGCTTTACAATTCCTCACATAGGAAAACATTCTTCCATACGTCACAAAAGTAATATGGTTCTGCCATTGTGGGAGTTTGCTATGTTTAGATGGAAACCAAAATAGTTATAGTTTCACCTATACACAAACAGTTACCTTAAATACATAAGGACAGCAGCTTACATAAATTTATGACAAACTTGTGAAACTTCAAAGGTTTGTTCCAGGTGATGTACATGTAGCAAAATAAAGGGAATTAGTGTGTATGTATTCAAGTTTTTAATGTCAGTAATTTTCTGTTTGATTAGACTAGAGAAACACGAATATCAACAGATCAAAAAGACTTACAGCCAGGAACAAATATTTTAAAAAACTGAACAACTTAAAGTACATTCTGTATTTGCATAAAAACTGAACATTCACCGAACTGTGCTTTCCACCACAGTGTATTTTTTTGTTTCAGCAAATCGGTGTTTAGTTTACAGGCCTGTATGCTTCAATTTTGAAAGGGCAAGGGCACCAGGGCATTTTCTCCTTGATAAAGAGCACCCTATGACTATGAGGAAATTGTAAATTTCTAGTGGAGCATTTCAGGGGCAGCAAGGCAATGACTAGGGGGCATGGAGGCAATCGCCTCCGTGAAGTATCAGGCCCTGCATTAAAGCAAGAGTGTACATTATTAAGACACTTGCCTCTTTAATGCATTTTAATTTCACATCTCATTTGACACAGTGTAGCAAGAGTTTTTTTATTTTAAGAATTTTGACTTCCGCTCTCTCTCAGCAGTCCGCAGCCGGTGAGGAATTTCCCATTGAGCGGACCCGTCCGGGGAGCAATGAAAAATGAACATGAGCACATTATTTAAACTGGCCAGCTGTTCATTGCTTACAACTGCAAGTGTGTCTGGGTTTCCATGGAGCAATTGGTGACAATGCTAAAATCATAATGACTGCAGACATGAGCAAGTTCCAGTGCGCTCGTACATGACCAGCAATGTACATGCGCAGTGACGCAATCACTCAAACGACTCATTTGGAAACCGACCTACATGTAGTCAACCATCGGTACCGTGGTATTCAACACTCCATTGCCTTCCGCCGTTTCGCTACAGTGTCACTGGTTCCCCTTCGCCCTTTACACATGTCAGTATGGAGCAGGCTACTGGGACCAGTGAAGAAACCATGGTCCTGAGGCTGGTTCAAAATGGTCGACCATAGTAGTCAACCAATGGTCGACCAGCCTGGGTTCCATTCAAAATAGTCAACCTTTAGTTAACCATGGTGCACACTCGAACTTGCTCCATCTTTAATGGATTCTCCATAAACCCGGGCCCTGATATTTCACAGAGGCAACAAAGGCGATTGCCTCCAAGCCCCCTGGTCATTGCCTTGGTGCCTTTGAAATGATCTAGTAGAAATTTAGAACTTCCTCATAGGGTGCCCTTACCGAGGAGAAAATGCCTTGGTGCTCTAGCCCTTTCCAAAACGAAGCATTCATGCCTGTAAAACTCATACCTGTACACCCCATAGGCTACTCTGTACTGAGTGCTTGACGTACATGTACAGTGCATTTTAATCTCACCCATAAAAAGATTATCAAACGAGTTTCTTTTCATATATATATTTTTAATTATTGGCAAACCACTGAGAAATAATAAATGAACTTGTGCACTCTGATCCGGTAGCCCAAAACCCGTGAATTAAAATTTTCTGAGAAATCTGAGCACTTGGTCGTCTCCGAGCCACCGAGTGAGTTTCTATTCATTGGAGTTTGTTTACACATGGATGTCTGCACACTCCTTCGCAAATGGATTTCTAAACAAAATTTTGCTTCGATGCAGCAGCCAGACATCAAACACGCTCAGATTAAAAAGTCGGAGGGTTTCAATGTGACCCTGTCAATGGGGGTGAGCACGTCATTCGGTGATGGGTGAAGCAATTCGGGTGGGTGTAACGTTACGAGTGCATTCACGCACATGTACACACTCACATTTTAGGGACCTCTGTACACAGAGAATCACCCACACAATTTTGTTCTGTGGAAAGGTCTGAACCAATAAAAGCAAAGTTCAATCTGTACAACATAGAAATTAATTTCTATGTCTAGGAATTGTTAAGTTTTTAACCTTGATACTGCTAATCCATTAAGAGGTGGACATGTTCTTATAATTAGTTATGATTCATAATGAGTAACAGGTATTGGATTTTTTTTTAACACCCTCAGTCCAAATATTACTCATGTCAGAGTCCAGTGACTTTGAAATTAATTTAAAGGCAGTGCGTACTTTGGGTAATTACTCCACAAGGTAATGTATAGCTGTAGGAAATGTACATGTAACTGCTAATATTATAACCTTTGACCCACTGTGCTGCTAGTTTGCCAATAAACAAAACTGACATGAGCACAGAAGATCTTCCATTACTCCTTAAGTCTTGTCTATGACACTCTTCTTATATGATGCTCTTCTAATATGACGCTCTTCAAAAGTTGGTTGGTAACCTTATTTTTGAATAGGAACATTTTAACGCTTCTACTTTTTCCGCTTATGTGACCTGCCAGAGCAGCTCCATGAAGTTTGGCCCTGTTTAAAAATAAATTGTCTTATTAACGGCCATATCTTCCGCTCTTCCCTTAAAACTAGGTCTATTTGTAGCCTCAAATACATTTGCGGTTTATTTCCTGTCATTAGCGATTGGCCAGCATCGTTTCAGAGAACAGTTGATATCGAGCTCGATGACTTCTACCTAGTTCTAGTATGGCAATAGGTTATCCTTAAATAGAGTGTGGGGTACAGTGTCTGCGTGTCAATGAACTACGCACCCTGATAACCATCAACAGACCCAGGAGCTTTTCTTTCATAGAAATCTGATGGTATCATTATCAGTCAATGAAGAATTCGCAAGAAAATTATTACCACAGATTATCATTTTTCTTCTTCTTTTTAGAGACTGTTTTTTACCCCTGGAAAATCCAATCAGCAGATGGCTGGTTAGTGCTTATTTTGTTACATGTTCTTTATTACAGTGGTAACACAAATTGGTGTACATTGTATTGGGTGAAACCAAAATTAATATTCTTTATCCCTGATGCAAATTTCCATATATTCAATATTCTTTACAGTGAAACAAACGTAGACATGTAGGTATACTGTATGTAAATAGAAACTAAGTAAACATTGAAACTGTCAATTCAGGACACTACCAACATAGAACTTTTACAATGATCTTCCTAACTTAGGACTATAGTCCTAGGACTCTTCTGGAGTTATTAAAAACTTAAGGCTAGTCCTAAGTTAGGACGAATAACTCTTCCTAACTCGAGATAGGACTAGATTTTACTCTTTGTGACACCCACCCCTGCTGCCGTGGCAGTAATGGCCTTTTGGGGCAACCTCGTTCCCAGTGGTGTACGTTCTCGCCGCACTATTCTTCTTCAGAATGCCTTGCTCAAAATACATCAAAATACTTGCATTTAACACAATCATATTTGACTAATCACTTTAGGAACGCTCAAAAAAAGTATAACAAACAGAACGGTCTATTTTGGTTTCAACACATCCCTTCCAGTGGTTAGTGGCGAGAGGTATCGATATGGCGCGCCACCAATGGTAGCGAGGCAGCTATAGGGGTTACTTTAATCTTTGAAAGATGATGCAGATATGGCACAGCTTCAAATATTGACAAATCTGTGAAAATTTGGACTCAATTGGTCACCGAAGTTCCAAGCGAATAATGAAAGAAATAACCACCTTGTTGCACAAATTTGAGTGCTTTCAGATGCCTAATTAAAGGCTTTGGGCCTGAAGTCTTTTAATATTTGGGCGAGAAATACCTTTAAACCCTATAATGAGTTATACATACACAACTCCTGCATTGCTTGGAAATTCCTCTACACAATTACAATTTCAAGTACTTACTTATTGGGCTTGGGTTCTATACAATGTGTTTGATGTCTACACATGACATGCATAGTGAGTGTTGTGACTCATGGTTTATCAACAAACCTCTTTAGAATAGTCACTAGACAACATTAGAATGTGAAAGCCTGATACTTCAGAGGCAACGAAGGCGATTCAGGCCTGTATGCTTTGTTTTTGAAAGAGCAGGGGCACCAAGGCATTTTCTCCTTAGTAAAGGGCAACCTATGAGGAAATTTTTAATTTAAACTGGCGCATTTCAAGGGCACCAAGGCACGAAGGCAATCACCTTTGTTGCCTCTGTGGACTTGAATCAGACCTGGTAGTTGCCTCCATGCCCCCGGTCATTGCCTTGGTGCCCTTGAAATGCTCCAGTAGAAATTGATAATGTCCTCATAGGGTGCCCTTTACAAAGGAGAAAATTCCTTGGTGCCCTTGGTCTCTCAAAAACGAAGCATACAGCCTGAATGTGACATTAGAATTCAAACTTCATTCTCATATGTCCTTGAATAAGATATAACTACCATAAATAACCCTAGTGTAATTGCTTCTCTTAATCAAGGAGTATAAATGGGGATCCTTTGAGGATAGAAAGAACTGTGCACCAATAATTAAATTGGTCGGGCTTTCGGCATTTTTGTTTATGTGACTTTGAATTTCGACCTGGCCAATCAGAAGTCTCTTGTGTCTTTGAAGGGAGCTAATAACTAGACTACATGATTGCCTCTCTGCACCCGGGTGTATAAATGTGGGATCCTTTGAGGATAGAAAGAACTGTGCACAAATGATTAATTTGGTCGGGCTTTCAACAAGTTTCGTTTTAATTTTGTATGTGACTTTGAATTTTAACCTGGCCAATCAGAAGTCTCTTGTGTCTTTGAAGGGAGCTATTAACTAGACTACATGATTGCCTCTCTGCACCCGGGAGTATAAATAGAGACTTGTGAGAGCAGGGATGATTAAGCCGCTTTGATTAGGTTTGTTCAGCGTTGCGAGCATAATGAGCAGCAGCAGCATCTGTCGTAGCAGGGTGATGAGTTCGTAGTAGGAGAGAAATTACTGCCCTCATAACAGAGGTAATCAAATGTAATGCTTTGTAACACATCATGTCTTCAATGCAACTCACTTGATGTCCAGCACAATTATTGCGTACATGGGTATGAATGCTACGCATGTTGCACATGCATGTATCTAAATCTTTCAGTACAAAATGAAAACGTTTCAGCAGACAAAAACCTAATTATTTTGTCATTATTTACTGCTTGTCTCGGACACTGGCACTCTCAGAGTAAAAGAAAAACTCATGATGATGTCATGTGTAAGTGTTCAATTAATACAGACCTTGTTGCATCTCACACATTCAAAGTATGATAAGCCGACCATCTCTTAAAAAATTTACAAAAATTGCAAAAATGAAATAGCAGACCTGTTAGTTTTTTGTATACATTTGAGTTGGATTCAAGCAACCAATCAGTTCCAAAAACCAAAGGTTTACTTTCCCTTTAAAATGAAACTTAAAGCCATTATACACTTTGGAAAAAGAAAAAGAAAAAAAGTTCACAGATTTACAAATAACTTACAGGGTTTACAGAAGGTAATGGTGAAAGACTTCTCTTGATATATTATTCCATGAAATGCTTTACTTTTTGAGAAAACATTAAAACAATATCAATTCTCGATATCGAGAATTACAAATTTATTTTAAACACATGTCATGACACGGCGAAATGCGCTGAAACAAGGGTGGGTTTTCCCATTATTTTCTGCCGACTCCGATGATCGATTGAGCCTAAATTTCCACAGGTTTGTTATTTTACATATAAGTTGTGACACAAGAAGTGTGGGCCTTTGGACAATACTGTTTACTGAAAGTGTCCAATGGCTTTAAAAGAGAAAAAGTATGCAATAACACTTTATAATACGAGAGAAACACTGTATATAGATAATACCTATGTGGGTGCATTTTAGTGCATCTTGTACTAGAATCCTTCGACTGTATAATTGCTAATTACCGTTCATGAAACAGAACATAATTTCCTGTAAAGAACTGATCATCCAAATGAACTTTGGTGCGATTTGATAACATCCGAGAGAGTATAAGCAATCAGCAAAACACTCCTCATAACAAACTGCCACAATTTGGGATGCATCAGTTCCTAATCTTCAGTCTAGTAACGACCTCCACGCCAAAAGGGCATCAACTACGTCATTGGCTCGCTGTTGTTGCTTTCATAGAAACACGGTTAATTGGAGTTTTATACACCAGTCTGTTTTTTCTTTCTACTCTTTCTTGTTGACGAAGATGTTGATTCTGTAGTGTTTGTAAGAGCGGTGTTTACACAAGAGGGGTTTGTGTATCTTGAGACAGCTCTAATTCTACCTCCATGATTCCACGTACTGCATCTCTTTGGAAATCCTTGCATGGTGGATGTTTCCCTCCATCCTACAATTTAGACTGTTTTAAAGGAACACGTTGCCTTGGATCGGACGAGTTGGTCAAAACAAAAGCGTTTGTAACCGTTTTTTATAAAATGCATATGGTTGGAAAGATGTTTTAAAAGTAGAATACAATGATCCACACAAGTTTGCCTCGAAATTGCGTGGTTTTCCTTCTACTGTGCGAACTAACATGGTCGGCCATTTATGGGAGTCAAAATTTTGACCCCCATAAATGGCCGACGTGTTAGTCGACGAGGTAAAAGGAAAACCACGCAATTTCGGGGCATGTTTGTGTGGATCATTGTATTCTACTTTTACAACATCTTTCTACCCATATGCATTTTATAAAAAACGGTTACAAACGCTTTTCAAAGACCAACTCGACCGATCCAAGGCAACGTGTTCCTTTAAGAGGAATATCAGTTCCTACATGTACCTTTCAGCTCCCCTGAGTTCTTTTCACTTTAAGTCTTCCTGTAGCCCCATAATCAAGAGTGGCTTTTAGCCTTGTTTGGGGTGAACATGCATAAAATTAAAAAAAATTAAAAGAATTTATATTCACACAAAAATTCTAAATTTTCTGTTGTGTGTCTACCAATACTTTAAAAGGAATAAACACATTTGATATTGTTTGACCGTTTGGTTGTTTTAATCTTAAATGCAGATATATATATACAATAAAACTAACCTGTGAAAATTTCACCTCAAAAGGTGGTCACATGTATGTCCACATGATAACGGCCTTAATGATAACCAAGTATATCTACGTGTATGTCTGTCATTTGCCTGTCCGTCAATACATGTAGGCTGGGGAACAGAATCTGTTGCTTCACCCAGGACCTAAATATTGCCAATTGTTTTGATGTTCACTTTTATTTTAAATTGTTGTAAAATTTTGCAATGTACATGTACTATCAATATAACACTAATGGTGTCCCTTTTCCTACACCATGAGATGTATGTGATGGGCAGCCGGGGGGCGGCTTGCAGGACAGCCCACCAGCCTCATCATCAGCCCTGAAGCCCTCCCACGGCACTTCATCAAAGGCAGGTGATATCATTGCTCTGTGTCAATTCCCAGGTTTGTCCATCGTAATGTTCATCCCTCTTAACGATTTGCCCCCGAACCACATAACCTTATAGACTGAAAAAGTAGGGTGAAGAAATCGGTCAGTTGAAGGGGGGAGGGGTGGTGGATTTCCAGCTGCTCTGTTCGATGAGTCTCAATCTCGCTCGACCTGGTAAAACGGACAATGAACGAGCATCATAGAACAAGCATCTACCAAAACCCTCTACTGCAGTCAGGAAAGCATCTCTCCTAAAGGTAGGTGCATGTAAACAACACTTTTTATGAAGAGATAAAATCAAGTTGGACGAGCTTTCTCTAAAGGCCTTTATGTATTTATAACTCTTTCAAATCTGGTTAAATCCCACCGCTGCCACCATGAAGTGGTTCTGTACTCCATGTTTTATTGTAACAAGAAGAGTGCACTCATATGACCTGTGGGGGTTAAAGTAGTTCCTATTACATATCACAACAGTGGTTACAACTTTAAGTTTTGTACTTTACTGAACCATTAACAATGTCCAGTGTCCCTGGCAACTATTGACCCCTTGCACGCACGTCACACGCGACGACTGTGTCCGCTCATCATTTTGGTGGTCAATAGGTTGAAAATGCAATGTCGCCTAAAATGCGCACTTCACTGAATAACGCACAATGACATTGCCCACCAGTATGGTACATCCAAGATTATTCTGATGATGACGTCAGGTGTATTGGGTCATGTTTTTGATCCACATACAGTAATGCTTGGCATAACATGCATCAGAGGGCATGTTCATGTACCTGGAAATGTGCATTGGTTATAAATAGCATTTGAAACTTTACATGATGGGAAAACAGTCAAGTTAGATTTGTGGAGAAACCATGTCATTAACTCTCTCTATCTGTGGTGAATCTATAGAGAGACTTAATTACCTCCACAAACCTTGCTTTTAATTGCATTGGCTTCACTGTGTTGTCTAACCGTAACACTTTTCACTAGTAGTAAACTTATTTTCATCTTAAAATTCCCTTTTATATAGTTTCTTATTAACTTCTGGAGTTCCTATTTTGAAGCACATTAAATCTTTGGGGAAAATGAGCTTGTAAGAGTGAAGGAAAGACCCCTCTGGCATTCATTCATTCATTCATTGTATTCCTTCAGCAAACAGTCAATTGACTTTCATATTTGTTGGTCAAAACATCAGGCCATTAACTATTTTTGTGCTTTTATACCATACATGTAGGTCTTTTTGGTTGGTAAGTAATTTGAAACAACTAATTCTATTTTCTACTAATTTAAAGTCCCAAATGGATTGAAACTGACCCAGAGATTCCTTTCACACTACAATAGCCAACCCAGAAAAGAAAGTTGACCCAGTTCCTACACCGATATTGGTGGGTTAACCCTTGTCATTGGCAGGGTTACCCAGATCAAGCCAGTTCACGATTCATAATAATCCGGAGAAAAGTGTAGTGCGAACGCTCCATTTAGAATCTTTTTAAATACTTCCTTAACTCAGAGATTCTCCACATTAAAACTTAAGTGTAGTGTGTGAAAAGGGGCTTCTTATAACTTTGCCTTGGTGCACATTTTACATGCTCCAGTTCAAGTTTAATGTTTCCCTCAATGAGGCCCCAATTCACCAAGGGACAATTTTGTCTTACGCTATCAACGAGGAATTTCAAGGTCTGTTTACACAGATATTATCATTTTGTTCATTTAAAAAATCCTTCTATGTCCAACCAGCAGCATCTCGCAATATCAGTCGGAGAATTCTGCTGGGGTGACAGGCCTTCTTGCATGACCTACAATGAGACAGGCCAAATAATATAAAAACATGTTTAGCGCCACTGCCTGCATCCTTTATCAGAGACAGCCTCCTTTTTTTCATTTAAACGATTTCAGATAATAAAAATAAATTTTGAAAAATAGCCAAGCCGGTTGTCTTAAAGACAGTGGACACTATTGGTAATTGTCAAAGACCAGTCTTCTCACTTGCTGTATCTCAACATATACATAAAATAACAAACCTGTGAAAGTTTGAGCTCAATCGGTCATCGAAGTTGCGAGATAATAATGAAAGAAAAAACACCCTTGTCACAAGTTGTGTGCTTTTAGATGGTTGATTTCGAGACCTCAAATTCTAAACTTGGGGTCTCGAAATCAAATTCTTTCTCGAAAACTATGTCACTTAAGAGGGAGCCGGTTCTCAAAATGTTTTATACTATCAACCTCTCCCCATTACTTATTACCAAGTAAGGTTTTATGCTAATAATTATTTTGAGTAATTACCAATAGTGTCCACTGCCTTTAAAAAAAAATCAGGCAGCCATTAAAAAAAGAGCCCACTTCCGTCTTTTTTTTTTTAAAGGCAGGACGCGAAACATAATTTGTTTTTTATTTGGCCTTACGCGGGCAGGCATGAAATCTCCGCCTAAAGCCAGCAATTGCCCGACAGACAGAGCAGACCAAGTCTGACTCAACACACATCTAAAAAACAGCAGACAATTTCTGCGCTTGATCTAATGGAGTTTTTTGTGCGACCCTGTTTTTCGCTTCTGAAATCAATAAGTTCATGTTGATTGTAAACCAAACTTAAATGTCACGCATCTTTTATTTAAAAAAAAAAAAAAAAAAAAATGTAAAAGTAAAATAAGCAGTGTATTGTATATCGACCTTCTGTTTCGGCTCAAGTTTCTTTTTTTTATGAAATACAATATTGAACATAATTATAAGTAACCTCTGATTCTGTCCTCCAATGTTGTTACTTATGTTTTTTTTAAAAACCTGTACATTTTGTTCATCGAAGCTTTGGTAAATGACTTAACACATGCTGGGTATAAGGTACATGAATTATTCACACTATATGTAATCTCCACACATCAATAATGCATTTTCTTCATTTGACGATCCGGACAACTTCAAAAACAAAAGACGCTATCAAGTCTACGTCTCCAATCCAGGCCTGATACTTCACGGAGGCAACGAAGGCGATTGCCTCCATGCCCCCTGGTCATTGCATTGGTGCCCTTAGAATACTCCAGTAGAAATTTACAATTTCCTACTAGGGTGCCCTTTGCCGAAGAGAAAAGGCCTTGGTGCCCTTGCCCTTTCAAAAAGCAAGGCATACAGGCTTGCCTATCCAAAATGCCAGATCATGCAAGACAAAAATTAACAATAATATGTACACTTGAGTTGATCTAAGCTCACGTCCACTAATCCATCCCTAATTCCGAAATGAAAAACCAATTGACTGAAAAATACCTGTCAGCCTCAGGATGGTAACGACAAGTCTGGTCCCCGACCGTGTACTAAACTTGTTATCACCCCAATCGAGCTCCGGCTCAACCTTTGATATTTTCCACCGTTTTTTTTTTTCTTTCTTTCTTTTTGAAAGCTCGACAGAATGACGACTCTCCAGCCTCTGACAACCTCCCCGCTATTAGCCGTCTTTACCTTCCCAAGGACCTTGGTGAATATCCCCAGGTATATGAAAGACAGGTTTATTTGTCCAACCTATGTCAAATAGTTCTATGTTTGATGAAAAAGGGGGACCAAACAGGACAGTCCATCATTCTGCCACGATATTGTTTTACCTTTTGATGTTAATTCACACTTCTTCCACCGGCTTTCTTTTGAAAACAAATCATTGATAAATTATGGAGTATAAATCATGCATCCCGTGTTTTAGTAAGCATTCCTGACCCAACTTGTGTGTATTTCTTTTCGGAAGGTATTTATCTAGGTACTGCTTTCAAGCTTCATTAAAATATTTCCTTAAAAAAAACCAGCTTATACAGCAGATACTGTACAACCTTTAAAAGAAACCTTAATACCACACAAAAATAGTTTACTGGAATAACTGACCAGGTATTTTTTTTGTTTATAATTAAATGTGTTTTGTTTTCGCTGGAAAAGACAGGTTATTTGGTCTAAAGCCAAACAAACATGAGAGTGGCATCAAACAGAGAAGAGTTGGAATGTAAAAATTTGTAGCTTGATTGCACAAATCTGGCACTTGTTTTTTTCTCACAGGAAAGATTTGGCTTTGGGACAGATGGGGATTGGGCCATCGCAGAATATTAATTTTTCTTTTTTAAGTAGAAAAACAAAACAGATTTTCGCCAAATTTCTTTCTCATGACACTCTGACAGTGAGCCAAAACTTGTATCATCAAGGCAAATTCCCCCCCCCCCCCAAAAAAAAACCCCACACACACACAAAAATGTATATTTTCCACTATCTTCCCAACTATTACAACGCAAGAGAATTACAGACATTACCTTTAGGCCATAGACTTACACGATACAGTTTACACAATTTTTTATTTTTTGTTTGTAAAAACAAGCCCAGTTTTCAAACTGACACTTGAATGTAGTTTCTTGAAACATTGACAAGTTAAAAGGGTTTTACTCATTAAAACACATGTGTTGTAGCAATCTCCAATCCTAATGTACAAAAGCAGAAAAGGTCACCCCCACATCAGAAAACCATCAACAACTATAATACATGTACATACAAAGTACGTACTAGCACTATGTGCATGAAAATGCCAAATTTAGTCTGGTAACTAATCTCCACTCCTTGACAACTAGAAAGACTCCAGGCGAACGTAAATGTTTGCCAAGTACTCCATTAACAACCCAAACCCCTCCTACATATGTAGTAATCTTCGAGCTTAGTGCATGATGGAAAACGGCCGTCAGGAAGCGAGAAATACTTTTGGAGATAAGAAGCTAAAAAGATGGGGGTTAAGTATAAGAAAGCTTAGCTGATGCGAAGGAAGTCTAAAAAGGTCACGCTAAAACACAGGGAATTACTGAAGATTGGCGATCATTGAACATTTTTTGCTTATCTAAAGAGTTTTATCTCGTCCTTTAATTACTCAAAATTCTCCGCAATTGTTGCATGATTTTGCAATCGTTGCATGATTTTTTGCCGTCTTTTATCTGCAAGATTTCACAATCTTTGCGCTGTTTTGATGGATTTAGCACTGTAAATCTACGGTTCCACAAAATACAAGAATCGTAAATCAGTTTTTGCTAGCAATTGAAGAACCACCACCCCTTTAAAGTTTGAAGGAAATGCCGGTACGAATGAAGTAACTGCCTGTACGCAGCTCTTAAATAATCAATTACAATGTCCCCCCCCCAACCATATGTGGTTCTCTGCGTTAAGTTCTCCTTCAAAAACGTAAGCGAGATCTAAAAATACACACAGAGTACACGTCCATAAAAAATCTTGTTCTGCACCGCTAAGACTACCTCCCGTTCTCTCTGTGTTTATTATTCCCAAGCATTACTCAAACTGCATAAATCAATAAATCAACAAGAATGTTATTTGGGTCCAAAATATATATGGATTTTTTATCTTTCCCTTCCCTTAGCCCAAGAAAACAGCACGAGGAACTGCACTGATTAAATGCTCCCATCAACAGGAATAAATCAACGCCGCTGCAGAAACAAAAATGAAATCTGCAAACATGATGTTTGGACAAAACAAAATTCCAGACCAAACAAAATATAATGCGGACATATTTCTACATTATCAAGGTTTTGAAAACACAATGGGTATACTCCCATCTATGAGGCATTGCCAGAATAAAATTCAAACAATAAATCACCACAAATATTTCACGAGAGATAAAGAAAAAAACGTGAGGAGTGATTCTTCACAGGTGATTATGTTTTACATCAAAACCTTTAAAAAAAGAATGTTTTTCTCTGTGAATTATCTTTAATCAGATACCACTTATAATATCTCATAAAAATTATCATTTTTCATCCCCAGAAATTTGAAACGTTGCATTTCTCAGACTGTTTACTCCAATTCAGGATTATTCTTCCTTGGTGACCAAACCGCTCTGGATTCCTGCGATATCTCAAAAAGACGGGCTTTTTCTCCAGAAGACGGGCAGAGCCAACACTCCCTAAAATGCGATTTATTTCATGGTTGTACACGTATACCCGCAAATTTACTATTATTTACAGTTAATGTTTATGCTTCACACCATGCAAAGCTTCAAACATCACTTTCTTTTATGAATTACTTTTTATGTGTTTCTTGATAACAAGTGTGGGAGTAAATCTACCCTACCTCTTTGTAATTTCCCCCTTGAAGTGACCTTTTATAGTATAAAGGCAGTGCGTGGGGCTTTTTTCCATCATCGCAGTTTAATCATGCTGAATTTCATATTATACCACATTTACTTAACAATTAGAGCTCGAATGGACAATAAAAAGTGCTCACATTTTTCAGGAACAATAAAAAAAAAAATGCATTCATATCACTATTAGGCTTTTGGAAACATCTCCAGTGGTAAAAGACAATACAAAGAAGGCGAACGCTACACTTTGCTAGGAAATAACAGACCCATTAATATGAATGCAGTTCCTGCCTGTTTACAGTTAGATGATCATGAATTATATATCTTGCGGGCAAACTCTTGTGGTGAGACATCTGCTCTAGAATGGCAAAGGTTGTGGGTTCGAATCTCACCCTAAAAATTAGATAAAAAAATCCATGCATGTCGACTTTTGTTCACAGGACTCAAGAGAAAGTACTGAGTATACAGTGCTTTAAACACAGTTGTGTATGGGTAAACAATATTCGTTATCCCTCTGCAAATAAAACTCTTGAAGGCAATGGACACTATTGGTAATTACTCAAAATAATTGTTATTTGTTAGCATACAAACTTACTTGGTAATGAGCAATGGAGAGATGTTGATAGTACAAAACATTGTAAGAAACGGCTCCCTCTGAAGTAACATAGATTTTGAGAAAGTTCTCGCTCAAATAATACAAGACTTCAGGCCTGGAGCCTTTTATTAGGCATCTGAAAAGTACACAAATTTGTTCACCAAAGGTGTTTTTTCTTTCATTTTTCTCTTGCAACTTCGATGGCAAATTGAGTCAAAATTTTCTCAGAGTTGTTATTTTACGCATCTGTTGGGATACATTCTACTTCCATGGATACACGTGAGAATACTAGTCGCTGACAATTACCAAAGGTGTCCAATGCCTTTAATAATGTGAATTATTTAGTATACTGACTTCTTCTCTCTATTATTATTATATGCATTCACACTACATATTGTATAACGTAATCAGCCTAAACCCCTGATTGCAGATTATAGTTCTGTCTGGCATTGAGAGGCAACTCATGGCAGATTTCTAGTTGTAGCCTATGGAGTTGATGAAATAACAGTCCCTAATTAGAAAAGGATGCTGGATGTTTTCACCAAGCCCCTGGGAGGTCCAGAGCTCTGATGACCTCATGAGGTTACAGCCTGAGGTGTTCTAAACTCACTAAAGAAAGTGCAGTTAAGGAAGTCTGGGTGCAAGACTGTCTTATAAGATTGTTTGTTATCCAACACAAATACACACTGTGCATAAATTTGCAGTGAGACTGCAAAATTATTCCCAGTGTTGATGTTTCCATTTTGTAACTCAAATTATTCCCTGACCATTTTGGATATCACAGCAATATATAAAGGCACTTCGATCCAAAACGGACCTTCTTCAGAGGCATAAAACAAGTACAAACAAATACATATCCATTTAAAGGAAAAGAGAGGCGAAAGGGATTAAGGGAAGGATCCAGAAAGAAGCGGGAAAATTACAGCCAATCAAAGTTTCTATTTCAGAAACAATTGGTGGTTATGAACCAACAGGAGTAAGGCACTGTATATAATATTTCCAACTGCAGCTTTTTATTACATCCTTTCCAACTGCATTTTCCACGAAAACATGGAGAGAAAAAAACACCCCAGCATGGTGGCAATTAAAACAGATTTACACCACACGCGACATCGATGCCTAAAAATCTCCACGAGCGAAAAAAAAAACCCAGAAGCCCATAATCCGAAGCTGTGAGAAAGAATAAAAACCTCACTCTCGAATGGTTGTCATAGTAAACTGCCACGTCATTTCGGGTCCCAGGTTTATAAAGCCCAGGTACGCAGAAGTCATCCAATAATAGAATAATCCTGGTTTGTATCCGCGCAGCCCCACCAGAAGCTAACCCTAGTATCACTGCTCCCCTCTCTATGCTTTACTCTGTTGCCCGGACTGAACCAGTTCCTTCTACTCTCTTATCTTTACCAAGTATCCCACCGTAGGCAATTCTACTCGTTATTAAATTTTTCCACCTCTTTAATTTCAATAAGTCACTGTGATGCTTTGTGTACGTTACGATATAGAAAGGGGTAGAGTCCTAATAAGACAACGACGTAATACTATCGACTTCTTCGGGGCAACCAGGATTTGTTGTGTGGGACATCAGATAAAAAGATTCAATGCATGTATCTGGGGGGTCACAGAGTTGGTAAGCATACAAATTAGCCCAGCATGAACATATTATGCTCGGGAAAAACTTGTCGCAAACTCACACTTTGAATTGTATATTATGATTGTGCCTGGCTGTAAGAGATATAACATTTAGCTCTCGTCCATAGCGTCCCTTTAAACCCTTTCATGCACCATTTATTTTAGTGATAAATTGATCATCAGGAACCGTTAATTGTTAACTCAGTTTTTGCAAATGGGGATCCCCCCAAAAAATGGTCACCTTCTGAAAACTCCTCCGACATGTATTTTTTGTCTTATAACTATTTTTGAAAGGGATTTAAACTGGTCACTAGCGACCGTTTGGTGCTTGAAAGACTTAACATGTACATGTAAATGACATGATTAAATTCACCATCACAGAATTCGTAACTTTCCTGAAGCAAATAAGCGAAGTTATTCTAATTTTTACAGGGGTGCTGAACAAAATCATATGGCGACAAATTACGGTTCAAAACAGAGGTAGATAAACCAGCCAAAATACCACAAGAATAAGCTATGGATCTATAGAGTAGTAAACAACCAAGTAACAATTCTTATTTGAGGGAGTGTTGGCTCTGAAAAGCGCCGGTTTGGTCTTGACGTTTTTTAACAGTATACTGTTCTCGTCTTCAGAAGAAAGCCAAACTACCTTTAATAGATATTGGTTATGACTGGTTGCCACCCACATTCTGCTGAGTTTAGCAAATTATCTTTATGAAATTGAGCCTTGATACTTGCCATACTGCTTAACCACCCGTAACTGCATGCTACTTAACGACCCAGATAGAACGAATGAAAAGGCAATTATAGCTTTATAATAAGCATGGAATACGTACATCCAGGTCTGACCGCAGACAACCAAATAACGATGTTTTAGAATTTGTGTTAAATGTTTTGTTGTTACCCGCTTGTCTTGTCTCCTTCTTTGTAGTTTGTCTGTCTAGGATGCTTCTACAAGCCTTGGCTTAAAGGCAGTGGACACTATTGGTAATTACTCAAAATAACTTTTAGCATAAAACCTTTCTTGGTGACGAGTAATGGGGAGAGGTTGATGGTATAACACATTGTGAGAAACGGCTCCCTCTGAAGTGCCATAGTTTTCGAGAAAGACGTAATTTTCCACGAATTTGATTTCGAGACCTCAGATTTAGAACTTGAGGTCTCAAAATCAACCATCTAAACAAACACAACTTCGTGTGACATGGGTGTTTTCTTCTTTCATTATTATCTCCCAAGTTCATTATTATTTCGCAAGTTCGTTGGGTTCCATACTTTTAAATTTACAGTAGATTTACAATCTCTAGTTCCAGAATTTTGCTTTAAAATCCTTGAATAAAACTAGCTTTCACTCAACGAAAGTGGCATTGTCACTTCTGGAATGCAACTCTAGACTTGTTCGGTATCAAAGAACTTGTTCCCCTCCTAGATATGACTTTTTTTTAAAAACTATTAGCCCCTCATCGCCTTCTCTTATTTCTGGGGCTTTCTATCAATCCCAAAGTCCGGACAAAACCTTGAGCTCAAGCGCATAACTACATTTCTCACTTGACTGCCCTCATTCATGGGGCAACAAATCAAGTTCATACACAAAACTTTCCGCTCGATCAGCTCCGCTTGCGTCAGCATTTAGCACCTCTCGCATTAAGACCCCTATCACCCTGGGCACTGATTAATAGTGACTTTTATGGATCGTAAATAGGATCAATAATCATGGGATGGTGACCTTGGCAATGGGAGACGAAAATTTTGGGACTGGGAACAAATATTTGACACCAGTGTTGGCTCGGTGAGGTGACCCTGCTCTCAAGCAGAAGCTTTGTGTGAACGGTTGTAAAAAGGCGGATTAAAATGTTATGATACGTGGATGTGGGTTGAATCTCCGGATATCCTTTTTGGCTCAAATTGGATTGATTACAAGCAAGATTATACATCCATGAAAAGATTTTACTCCTTTGCAGAATTTTGTAGCTTAGTTTTTTTCATTCCCCACGTTCTGAAGTTTCCGATTCCATTTTGCGGTTCCAATCTCTTGTTAGGTAGAGTGTTTGTAATTCTGATCCAACTGCATGTATTGAAATCACTTGAAGGGTCAGGGAAAATGACTTCACTTCAAAAAAGGCGTGGGAATCGACAATAGCAGACACTTTTTATGAGGACAAAGTGCGACAAAAGTATGAGGGTACAATACATAAAGCCAAGACAACAGTTTGTAAAAGTAACTTGAACTCGATGCAAGAATAAACACTTACTGAACTGCTTCTAAATTTATAACTAAGATTATTTTTTTCTCCCCGAAACAACTTCAAACAACTAGGCTGAAATATAATTGTGCAATTGCTGTGTGTTTTATTGGTTGTGTACCACCAGGCAATTTACAGACAACCAGGTCTGACAAGAATTCCTGTTAAAATATTCACCTCATTATTATTTGTAATTGTTAGACTCCGTTTAAAAGAAAAAAAATATTTTTCTAATGACAGTGTTCGTTTTGCATGCTGTGCAGTCGGTGGCCTCCAAGTTGCCTGTAAAAATTACCAGTTTTGACAAGGCTCCGGGCAACCAGGGAAACAGGGAAAAAGTGGTGGGGGGGGGGACGCTTCACACAAAAAAACATGGCTGCCTGCTGCCTGGTATGCTGATGAAGAGGCTAGATTAACCGCTCATGGCATCTCATACTATTGGAATTGTAAGACTCTGTTTAAACAATTTATATTTTGCTAATGAAAGTGTTCGTTTCTGCATGCTTTGCATGCAGTTGGTTGCCTGTAAAAATTACCAGTTACGACAAGGCTCCGGGCAACCAGGGGGAAAAAAGGGGGGAGAAAAAAATAACATGGCTGCCTGGTGTGTTGATGAATCGGCTAGAAATACATGTTTCTCTGCTGTCTTAACTACACAATAGGTGTTTGCAAACAGACTCCCCTCATTCCACGCCATGTCAGCAGTTTTTTATCTATCATCGGATGAGGGGAAAACAACAACTACAATCTCTTCTCTTGAGCTGTAAAGGGAAGTGACAATGGCGGCAAAAGAAAGCAATACGTCTTGAGGTTCCTTTCTGTATGGTCTGTCCACTACAAAACTGCTATACACCATGCCAAGGTTTCACAGCCAAATAGGGAGTAAATAGAACCCCACAAGCTAACCTACTGGCTGGCCGTCTCGTGGAGAAAAGGAGCTGGACGGACAAGGGTTTGGCCCTGCTGAGGGCTGTGTATGTTTCCCCCTTAGAACTAAATAAGTTCTCTTGTTTCTCAAGATGACTGGAATGCCGTTTTCTTTTCAGGCGAATGTCGCTTGGGCCCGGAGAGCTCTATCGAGGCTGACATGTTTTGAATTGAAGATGAAGATGAATTGTTGGAAGCCCGGCACCCATCGGTTGTGGCGATTGTTTTCATTATGCAGCCACTTTGTTACACGTATGAATTGTTTGTATTTCTACTTCTGTCCGGAATGACAGCTGGGAAGATGTGTTGTGATAGCAATTAGTGAAATTATTACTTATTCGAACCAAACGGACAATGTCGATTGTCAACACTGTTTGAAACACAACCTACACTGAAACACCTAGGACGTCATGCCTAAAAAAAAAATAAGAATTTCACCTGAAATCGTTTGGATTTGAGTCCAACATGGAGGAATCATGCAAACGCATATGGAGTAGCAATACAAACTAGTGAATAATGTATGACAGGGTCTGAAATGGAGGAGCAGTATTAAGTATTTTTGGAAGCATTTTGGATTTACGGATTCTTCAATCACAGAGCCAGGTTTTCCAAGACTCAACTCTGTCAGAATAGTTTGCCATTTTCTCAAGACATAAATTTTAATGCACATAGTTTAGATGATAAAACTATGTTCTCAATTTTGATTCTAAGTCTCTTCTGATTTTGATTCTGGTCTTATAAATAAAATCCTCGTCCAGTAAAGATTCTGAGCTACTACAAGTTCTGCGACTGCCAGTCTTGTGGAATTCCCTCCAAATTCCTTCCCTGTGAACTACAAATGCCTCATATTGGTCTCATAATTCATGATAAATGGCAGATACATGCACTGTATGACTAGATATTATTATAACTAAATCTTTAACCTTCAACATTAAAGCTTGGTAAATTCCCCGGCCATCTTAAATCTACATAGAGCTACAACACCTACACATACTGCCAATCACTAATCACAGCGATGGTAGCTCCAGCCAAGCGGAAAGACCGAAGACTGAAAGACTGTCCCCAGCAAACAGCTACAGTAAATTGTATTCAGGATCACCCCCATCCCAATCAGCGCATGGCTAAGGATTCCCAGACAGTTAACAATGAAATTCTCAACCCTTTAGTCTACGCCACAACAAAACACACTGTAATTGGCTCTCGTTTAGAATACAGAGAGTGTGAGAGAGAGTTGGGGATGGAGAAAGGAAAAAAAAGCTGACAATCCATCATGGCGTCCCACTTCAGTTTTACAAGTGCATAGTCCTTGAAACTCAAACAACACTTTTACCCACAAATACTTTACTGGATGATCATGGATGTACAAACCAACGGTCTGTGTACTATGTTGGCATGCCAGTTGAGGTCAGGTAATTGCAGAGTGAACAATTTCCCTTCTATAGCACAGCAAGATGCTACGCAAAATGCTTCGGTTGCAACTCAAAAATCATCATTTGCTACTCATTAGTAGCATTCACTGTGCACAAACAAATCTGTTCCGTCCAAATATTTTGCTATGCAAAAGTGTTGGATGAAATTGTTCCCCAATGCAGACTTATTTATCTTCATCAATTTTAAACTGCTGTGAACTGGGGTTCATATCCAACTTGGGTCGATTTATCCAGTACACGGTTTCTGACGTCAGTGTATCTGAACATCAAAAACTGTAAACTTTCCAAATCCATGTGACTGTTGCAAACTTAAAGGCACTGGACGCTATTACTGGTAACTGTACACTACTACTGGACACTGGTATGAGCAATAGAGAGTTCGACTGTTCTCAAATTTATATACTCACTCTCTGTAACCCTTCTCTACATATTGCCAAGTATAAACCCTGATATTTACATACAGTATGTGGCCACATTTGCTGATTTAAAAAACAAAGTTCTCATTCTGTTTCTCATGAAAGGACAATTTTGTTTATAAAACGTATTTGAAATTGTCAATCCAGAACTTGGCTTGTGACAAATATATTTAGGGTAAATTAATGGGTGTAACAACAGTAATTAAATGGCCCTGTCCAAGCCACTAGTATAAATACAAAAGGCAAAAATAATATTCATCTTTCTACCATATTTGTTCACTGCACAAGCCTACACAAAATCACATCTATGTGTACGTTTTTCCTTCAAGACATTTCACAATCTATTACCAACCCAATAAATCTTTGTCCATAAAATATTTGCATCAAACGGAAAAAAGGGAAAAACACATTTCTATAAAACACAACTTCCAGCAACATGTGACTGTGAGCACGCTAAACGGTGCAGTAGAGAATTGTTATGCTCATTCAATATAAAGCACTTGGAATAAATAATTGGATTGAATTGAATGGTCACAATTAAATTGAGTTGTCCGTATAGTAGGGCCACTGTACACATCTCCCCTGGTTGTTGTGCTTTTATGTTGATGGCGATGCCCTGTGTGTACAGTATACATGTACGTATCTCACCAGTGCATTGTATGGTTTAAAAAGGACAAGTGAACTCAACACGGAGCTAGAATGAGAAAGAGAGAGCGAGAGAGAAAATGGGGGAGCGAGGCTACGAGTACGAGCGAGCGAGGAAGGACAAAAATTTACAAAGTGCAAGAGCAATTTATCAAGCCTTTGAGGTGTGTGTGTACATACCAAAGCATCTGGAATGTAGCTGTTTGATATTCAGTCTTTTCAAGGGTTAGCTGAGCTCTGCTGGACAATTTGACGAGGCGGTCAATTATGAGGACCATAACAATATTTCAGAGGAGGGAATTTTTTGATAGCCTGGTTATATTTATTTGAGTAAGGGGTATTTAAAATCAAAGAATACATATTTGCTTGACACCTATCTTCTTCCAAGAAGTAGGGTCTCAAATTATAGTGAAATTAACAAAAAAATGAAAGACATTTCATAAAAACATATTTAGCAGAAAGAGAAATTTTTTAGTGACCATAACCTTTGATGGTAAGCCTACATTTGCTGTGTGTTTATGTTTTTGCTTTTATATTTGACAGGGTGATTGAGGTTGTGTGTTCTTTTGCTGAGGCTTGTGAATATGCCAAGATGGTTTTAAGGTCATGTTAATTGTTAACGCAAGGTCTAAGCCAAGATTTTGTATAATGGAGTCCAAATTTGCTAGAAATTTAAAAACTGGGTGTCCAAATTGCTCACTTACACTTTACAACAAAGAGTTTACGGAAATGACAGATACACAATAGATTAAAACTGGGTGTTGATATTTCAAACTGGGTGTCTATTAACAGACACCTACCTCTAGCTAACACTATTTAGTTAATGTATGAAGCCAGCCAAAATAATCTAGACACTGCTTCAGCCTAAGCTGCTAATAAAAACCAGAAAATGTCCATTAGCGAATCCATAGCTTGAACTTGTGCTTAAGCTTGAGCTTGGCTTTGTACTTGGGCTGGTGCTAGGGATTTGGCTTGGGTTTGGGCTGGTGCTTGGTTTTGATTTTGACTTGGGCTGGGGCTTAAACCTGGGCTTAGGCTTTGTACTTGGGCTAGGGATTTGGCTTGGGTTTGGGCTGGTGCTTGGTTTTGACTTTGACTTGGGCTGGGGCTTAAGCCTGGGCTTAGGCTTGGACTTGAGATTATACTTGGCTTTGTACTTGGGCTAGGGATTTGGCTTGGGTTTGGGCTGGTGCTTGCTTTTGGCTTGGACTTGGGCTGGGGCTTAAGCCTGGGCTTAGGCTTGGACTTGAGATTAGACTTTGGCTAAGACTCTGTCAGGGTTTTTTTGGTTTATGTGTGCTGTCCTCACAGGGCTTCAATCATGCTGTCAGAGCCCAAGTTGCCACAAAGTCACCTTGAGGCTCTTGTCATAAAAACATAGTTCAACGCAACGCCTTATTATTTTACCAAGCAGTTATTTTAGTGACAGTTATGGCTCCAACCTAATAGAATGTATGTCTTCCCATAGGAATGCTTCAGTCAATATTAAGGGAAATGGACCAGCCTTTTGTAATGCCATTTGTCATTATGTCTTCAACATCTGTTTTTAGAGTGAAATAACATTTTACAAACATGATGGGTTCATCGGTAAAGGTCAGACTGAAGTCTTGGCATGTGCGACTGTAATTCCTTTTTTTTTTTTTTTGTGACTTGTGGTTTCCGAATGCAGCCATAATTCAGAACATTATTAAATCTCATTTCCTTTGAGAAATCATGAAGCCCTCTGCGCACAGACATGTCAATCGTAGCTACATAATAAACGCGAACCTAAACATCCATCCTAAAGAAAAAAGACAAGAAACACAGAAAAAAAATCCCTCAGTGCAAACTAGCCGCACTTGAATATCCGGAGAAACATTCCCAAATCGGAAACAGTCATCAAGAAGAAAAAAAACTTCTCACATCTGTTACCGGAAATGCCAATATCAATTTAGTGACTGGTATTCTCAACTGGGGTGAGATAGAACTATGCAGTGCAGACTTATTAGCCATCAGTGTGGTATGAGTAGTATTCGTGCTCTCGGAGTATCAAGCAGCCAGAACCTCAGATGACATGATCGTCTTTAAAGGGACAGGCCTGATACTTAAAGGAGACAACAAAGACGTTTGCATTGATGCCCCCTGGTCATTGCCTTGGTGCTTTGCATTGAAGCCCCCTGGTCATTGCCTTGGTGCTTTGCATTGATGCCCCCTGGTCATTGCCTTGGTGCTTTGCATTGATGCCCCCTGGTCATTGCCTTGGTGCTTTGCATTGAAGCCCCCTGGTCATTGCCTTGGTGCTTTGCATTGATGCCCCCTGGTCATTGCCTTGGTGCTTTGCATTGATGCCCCCTGGTCATTGCCTTGGTGCTTTGCATTGAAGCCCCCTGGTCATTGCCTTGGTGCTTTGCATTGATGCCCCCTGGTCATTGCCTTGGTGCTTTGCATTGATGCCCCCTGGTCATTGCCTTGGTGCTTTGCATTGATGCCCCCTGGTCATTGCCTTGGTGCTTTGCATTGAAGCCCCCTGGTCATTGCCTTGGTGCTTTCCATTGATGCCCCTCGTCATTGCCTTGGTGCTCTTGAAATGCTCCAGTAGAAATTTACAATGCCCTCGTAGGGTGCCCTCATATGTAGGGTGCCCTTTACCAAGGAGATAATGCTGCGGTGCCCTTGCCCTTTCAAAACCGCAGCATACATGCCTGAAGGGGATAACGTACTCTCTATGTAGTTCATAAGTCTGCTCAACAAATCCACTCAGAAAACATACGTTTATAGTATTAGTTACCTCAAATAGGTTACAGTCATATAATCGTTCTGCTTTTTAACTTACATGTATGTGAGTTTTGAGGCATTGCATGGTGAAGAACAAATGTATATTGAATTTGCATCATGTGTATTCTACTTTACTTAGTAGTTTTTGTTCTTTGAAAACATGTCTTGCCATTTATGTAGCTACATGTCTTGCCATTTATGTAGCTACATGTACATGTATGTCAGTTTTGAGGCATTGCATGGTGAGGTATAAATGTATATTCAGTTTGCAGTAGCATCATGTGTATTGTATCTATTTTACTGAGTAGTATTTTGAGGAGAAACTATAAATATATAATAAACTTGCGGGTACAAACATGTGTGAATCTCTTAGGGTGAGTGTTGGCTCTGAAAAGAGCCGGTTTGGTCTTGACGTTTCGAACAGTATACTCTGCTCGTCTTCAGTAGATTTTGTTCTATAAAAACTTGTCTTGCCATTTATTCTCACCTACAATTACATAGGATTAAAACAATCAAACCAAAAATCAAATTTACTTTCCCTTTTAAAGTACATTTAAGAGGGTTGGAATGTAAATCTCTTCATAACCCACTCAACCAATGTTGAACTTTTCCTTCTATTAAACTGACATGGTCTGCAAAAGAGTCATTGATCCTTTGGAATCTGTCCGAGTATGTTAAGTAGAAAATGGCTAACTCTAGATAGTCAGCGCAGGATCAAGTTGGCACATAACCAATTCAAATTCTTTTAGGGCGACTACAATTCGCAACGTGATATCGGTGATTGAAGGAGGCACTAAGGGGAGGGGGGTTGGTGACTAGATCTGTTTCCACAGAAAGTATATTCACCAGCGTTTACTGTAGTACGCATGAACCAGTTTGCTTTTATATGTGTAGCAGTTACGCAAAATGACAAGGACATCAAGGAGCAATTAAAATGGAAATATCAGACATGAAGTTTCATCCTTGAGAGGACAAGGCCATTTTCATTTTGCAAAGGGCACTTCCATTACAACACTTTTGAAGGGGCACCAAGGCCAAAACAAAGGGCAACGGAGGCAAGGAGCAATTAAAATAGAAATATCAGACATGAAGTTTCATCTTTGAGAGGACAAGGCCATTTTCATTTTGCAAAGGGCACTTCCATTGCAACACTTTTGAAGGGGCACCAAGGCCAAAACAAAGGGCAACGGAGGCAAGGAGCAATTAAAATAGAAATATCAGACATGAAGTTTCATCTTTGAGAGGACAAGGCCATTTTCATTTTGTAAAGGGCACTTCCATTACAACATCTCTGAAGGGGCACCAAGGCCAAAACAAAGGGCAACGGAGGCAAGGAGCAATTAAAATAGAAATATCAGACGTGAAGTTTCATCCTTGAGAGGACAAGGCCATTTTCATTTTGCAAAGGGCACTTCAATTGCAACACTTTTGAAGGGGCACCAAGGCCAAAACAAGGGGCAACGGAGGCTATGGCTTCCATGGCCTGCATGTAAATCAAGGCCTGAACTATGTGAACACCAAGCACAAACAACATGAAAATAAGGGGAATCAATGTGTGGTGAAGAGGTTTTCAACTAGTGGTTTCATCCCAACGAGGCCTGGTTCTTGATAATTTTACCGAGATTTTACCGTTTAAACCACTAGTTGAAAACCGACTCAACACACTTTGATTCCCATTCATAAATACCTTTTTGGTCAAAAGACATCAACACTTATGGTCAAAAAGTGAAATAAATGCAAAAATTATAATTTTTCAATGATTTCTTACAACACAACACCCCGTCCAGCTATGAAATGGTAAGGCCCAGTACACCGAGTACTTGTATCGTAGGGCCTATACAAAAACTTTTGATAATGCTTTCCAGAAAATGATTTCTCTTGCCTGATTTTGATTGAACAGTATTCAAAGATCAATCAGTATTATACAAGACCTAGAAGCATACATGGATAATGAATTGCCAATTTTATGTACAGAACTGCAAATGTACATGAAGTTTTACAATGTATATTTACCATACAAGTTGAATTCACTCATGTTTTTGAGTAGCTTAAATGGACAAATGTTATTAATTTTGGTTTAACCCTTACACCGATGTATGTCAGCACCGTATACTTAGTACTTTCCTGACTTCTGTGAAAAGAAAATCACAGGCATATCAGTTGGATGGGATTCAAACCAATGACCTTTGCAATTCTAGAGCAGTGTCCTACCAACTAGACCACCGAGGTTGCCAGGTAGCTAGAGGCAGTTTCGAAAAACCCTATCACAAACTGACAACATGCAAGAACAGCTATTGACACAAAAAATGTAAATATGTATTCTCTTATCTCCGATGACCTGTGCCTGCTCTATTAAATTTTATTTCATATTAGCATTACACTTGACAGTGACAGTGAACTGTTGTCCCAGCACCCGCATGCGTATCAAAATCTGTAAAGAGAAAAGCGCAGCGGTAACTGACACTCCACGTCAGGCGACTATCAATACGGACTTGTCATGCGATAGTCATGTCTACAATACTATCAGAGGCTCCTTCCATTATCTGTGTAAGGCGATCGCTACAATTGCCAGATTTAACGGAGGCGGCTCTCTGACTCATAACGTACAAGTTTTTCTACACTTGAGATTTCTCCCTTGCCTCATTCATTGTTCTCTCTTAGGATCATTTTTCAAGAACGTTTGGTTTGACGTGGCAGGATAGATAGATAAGAAAGGGAACGAGAGAAGACGCTGGACAGTGTGTTTGTATAAATGTCATGCGATGACGAAAATAAACGACCAAGGGACAGTTTGATTGGGAATGACGATCAATACACATTCATGCAACACTCATCAGGAAGAATTGAGAATCAAATGTTAAGAAAGGTCCTTTTGCATATTTATTTGAACAATATTCAAAACTTAGAGAAAAAATTCATGAAAAAAAAAAAGTTTTAAGACAAATTTTAATGTTAGAACTAGACAGAAGTATCACACATAAGAGGGTAATGCACAAATATAGCGCTTACTGCATCCCTTATAAGACACTGGTTTCAGGCTCAATTCTTCAACAACAACAACAGCAACAACAACAACACCAGCATCATCAACTGCAATAACAGCAACCACAACAACAATCATCCTCTCTACCTTTGTACCATAACATCTTTAGTAGTGTTATGTAAGTGGCTTTGTGTTTTGATCCTTGAAACTTCAAATAAAATGTTACGCAACTGAATTATTACACAAGAGCACCTGTAGTTTCCTTATAAGGTCATCTGTCATTACAACAAAATACACAATTGTCTGGCATTTTCAGCATACTTTGCTCATACATGTGGCAAACAGTAAAAAAAAAAGTATGAAAGCAAGTATACCTAGCAATAAAACTTGTTTCACTTGTACAGCATTTTAGCTGTTAAATTTAAAGAAGCACCATCTAGGCTCATATGTTTGGGGGCAACGACACTCAGTGTTTTGGAGGCAAACATGCCCAGTATTATGGGGGTAAGCATTAGGCCTGATACTTCATGGAGGCGATATAGGCAATCGCCTCCATGCCTTCTCCTCATAAGGTGCCCTTTTCAAAGGAGAAAATACCTTAGTGCCCTTGCCCTTTCAAAAAAAGAAGCATACAGGCCTTAAGTAAACTGTGTGTTTGGTCTTAAGACCTTTGTTAATGTTTGCCTCGTTTCGCCCAAGTAAGAAGTAGCAGAAGGTGCTGAAATAAATGCAGTGGTGTCTAACCGTAGAGAAAGGACCAGTGTGGCACTGGTTATTCAACGATTATTTTTCCCTATGAGCTGTCTGAGAATAATCAGTATACAGTACTTGTAGGTCTATGAGAAGAGAAAAAAACCCAAGACCAGAGCCATTAAACCATTCTAACATCAACATGACACGTATATAAAAACAAAACTGGCTGCAGAAATCTTTTAAGAGCTCAGCAACATAGAAAATTAATCAGACAGCAGTCGCCCGGCCAATTTAATACGAAAAAGTAAAAAGAATAAACAGCTTGAGTACATCCAATTTAAATCCTGCCTCCCACAAATTCTACATGTACATCAAATATTAATCTCGGCTCATGGCGGTGTAAATATATTGCTTTACTTAAGGGTTCATTTCACAATATAGAAGCAACTGAGAAAACAAGTTATTTTGGGGTTGTCTCCTTAAAGGCACTGGACACGTTTGGTAAAAGACCAATATTCTCACTTGGTGTATCCCAGCGTAGGCATAAAATAACAAAACTGTGAAAATTTGGGCTCAATTGGTCATTGACTTTGCAAGCGAATAATGAAAGAAAAAACACCCTGGTTGTATTACTTTGTGTGCTTTCAGATGCATAAAAATTCACTTCAGCTGCGGTATTTTATTATTTGAGTCAGAAATGACCTCTTTCTCAAAAACTGCGTTTCTTCAGAGGGAGCCGTTTCTCACAATGTTTCATACTATCAACAGCTCTCCATTGCTCATTACCAAGTAAGTTTTTATGCTAACAACTATTTTGAGTAATTACCAATAGTGTCCAGCCGTCGATTTCACCAAACTCTTCCTAACTTAGGATTAATCTTAGGACTTAGGACTAGTCCCAGCCCTGCACTGTAGCATGCAGACCTTAAGATTAGTCCTAAGTTAGGACGAGTTACTCGTCCTAACTCACGATAGGGTTAATCCTACCGTTTTGTGAAATCGGCTGCAGTGCCTTTAACGACCAGAGCGTGCAAAGGTTTCTTTTACTGGCAAATTGCTGTGATTTGGAAAGACCTGCCGTCGGGCATGAAATATACCATCTGTTATAGACTTGAAGATTTTCTTGAGTTTCTGGCGTGGAACATACAGCATTGGGGATAAAACAGACTGATTTCAAAGGGCATGTTATTATCAGAATGTTAAGAGTATTAATGACATTAGAACAACATTGAAGATAAAGAGGAATACATTCAAGTTGTATCTAATGGAGGGAGCGACTCCATCAAGGAAATTTGCATGGAAAAATTACGGAGTAGTAAATGATGATTTTGATCATCAACTGACATGGAATGTGGTAGGCTTGTTGTTATTTTATCTGAACAGTTAAAATAAAATAAAACAATTTCACAAAAATAATTTTCAGCTCAGTGGGACAACAATTATTTAAGCTTGTACAACAGATTGAAACGTGTTTCTCCTGAAATCATTGCTCTGTGATTTTCACTTTTTTTTTCGTCTCTCATAAGCTTGATGACTAATGAGGCTGAAACTTCTACAGGTAAATTATATTACATATTCACAGTGAGTAGGGCCTCATGTCATGGCCGAACTTGATCGACAAAAGGTAACAAACCCATTTAAATTTGAGTAACACATTTCAGGTCAGTAGAAATTCCAATGCAGACCATGTTTCTATATACATTGGTGGCCCTTTTAAAAAAACATCCCACGGGTAGACATTGTCCATTCACTTGTACAAAATTTGAAGCCTGAAATTTCACGAATAACTAACGCTTAAATTATTATAATATCATACATACATGTAGCTCCATCATGGCATGATAAAACCCGGTCCCTGCGCTCATCCAGGTCTTGTGCACACAGTTTTCCTTTGGGATAATCTATAATCCTTTAATTACCAAATTCAACTCCATTATGTTTGATTGCAGGCAGGGTGTCCCCTCCCCCTCCCCCTCCCCCGCCCATTTACTCTTGTTAATAGTAGTTGACATATGAATTTGGATATTCGAGAAAGACCTCTGCTAGGATCGTAATGGCAGGCCAATTACTTTTTTGTTTGCAATTTTGGTTGGTAAGCAGATTTGCAATCAGCTATTTCTATTTTCTCACATAAAAGGCCAAGGGCACCATGGCATTTTCTACTTGGTAACCCACGGTGACCTGTGCTTTTGCTCTGGTGCCCCTTTGCAAAGCTCAAGTTCAAATTAAATTTTCCTCATAGAGTACCCCTTACCAGAGGACAATTTGCTGTGCCCTGTTCAATTAAAAATGTCAAAAGATCTTTCAACCATCTCGATTTTCTGCTCCTGAAACTCTGACCTTGTGAGTGAAAAAAAATAAACGTGAAAAAGGTTAAACTATTCTTCTAAACCTTGAAATGATGATTAGGGACCCAATTGATGATAACAGATCCCATCCAAAACAGTCTAGCGAGAAAATCCTGAATTATCTGTTTCTAGGTCGCACACATTTTATATCATCGTGCACCTTGAGAATCTAAAACTATTGCACTATATTTCCATCCAAACCTCGCGGCAAAATCAATAAATACGCTATTGTCAAAACCTTGAGATTTACCGATACAATGACTACATCCCGCCCCCTGCATTCCCGAGCTAATTGGGAATAAGTCTAGGAGATTTCCTCTATACAAGTTTGCGACAAATTCCTCCGCATTGAATTCATTCTTGCCCTCGGATTAATTTTACTTGAGCTGATATTATGTCTTTCAAGGGCTCTAAATCTGAAGATCAAAAAGATGAAGCCCCGCCAGCCCGCCGTCCCCCCCAAAACAAGGCAAACTCATGCCCTTCAGGAAACAGGTGGGCTCAAAACATCATGTTATGGAATGCATTTGGCCCGTAACTTAGTCATAGAATAGTTGAGAATCCTTCAATTTGTATAACAGCATGCTGTTTGGACTGTGATGTTACATAAGATCATTTCACAAAAGGTTGAATGTTAACGAGAACGTCGTGATCAACAAGTTTAACAAAACAGACACAATAAACGTTTGAAGTACGACAACAACAATGATTCAACAATCATCTATCTTTGGACCAAATCTTGGTTGATGCCAAATCACCTTCAAAAATAAGAAAGGAAGAAGCCAGGGGGAAAAAGAATGTTTCAGGTGCAATGCTGGAATCTTTTTGAACTGGAGCGGTTATGTCCACGCTGGAAGAATAATCCAAAATTGGAACTATGCAATCTTAGAGACATTTCAGCATAAAAGGTTTTTTAGATGAACATTTTAGAATTCCTCTCTCTAAAACCGCTTTCCTTAGAAGGAAATATTTGTCTCCAAATGTTATAAATTATCAACAGCTGCAGCGCTTCTTTCCAAGTAAGATTTTAAGGCCATTAAATTTGTTAGACATTACCAAAGGCATTCCATACCCTCCCTTAATGAGCATCATTAAAGACACTGGACACTATTGGTATTTGTCAAAGACCAGTCTTCTCACTTGCTGTATCTAAACATAATTATGCATAAAATAACAAACCTGTAAAAATTTGAGCTCAATCGGTCATCGAAGTTGGGAGATAATAATGAAAGAAAAAACACCCTTGTCACACAGAGTTGTGCACTTTCAGATGCTTGATATCGAGACCTCAAATTCTAAACTTGAGGTCTCAAAACCAAACAATGTTTTATACTATCAACCTCTCCCCATTACTCATTACCAAGTAAGGTTTATGCTAATAATTCTTTTGAGTAATTACCAATAGTGTCCACTGCCTTTAATGAGCATCATTAACCTCCAAAGTGAAATGATTCTCAAAATGGTTTATATTTTCACTAAAAAGTGTTTCACGTTACTGATATCCAACAATTTCTAAAATCAAAAATCAAAAATTGAAATACTACCCTTCTTTATGCTAATCAAATTATAACAACAACAAAATCAAACTAACGGGCTCATACATGTTTCAATTGATTAAGCACCACGTCTGCTGATTGACAATTATATTATTAGAGTGACTCCAGAATTGACTGTAAATATCTGAGAAGCGTGTCTTCAGCAGCTTATCCAAGGCTGGAAACCAGGATGTTGACATGAATGGGGAAAGTCCCTTCCGCTCTCACTCAAAACACCCAAACAGTAAATCAACATTCATATCTTCAGATATTTCATTAAAATGTTCATATTTTAAGTCAGTGTTTAAAGGCACCGGACACCTTTGGTAAATGTCAAAGACCAGTCTTCTAACTTGTGTATCTCAACATGCATAAAATAACAAACCTGTCAAAATTTGAACTCAATTGGTCGTCAAAGTTGCGAGAGAATAATGGAAGAAAAAACACCCTTGTCACACAAGTTGTTAGCTTTCAGATGTTTGATTTTGAGACGTCAGCTCAGGTCTCAAAATCAATTCAAAAATTTTAGTGAGAAATTACTTCTTTCTCAAAAACTCTGTTACTTCAGATGGAGCCGTTTCTCATAATGTTTTATACTATCAACAGCTCTCCATTGTTCGTTACCAAGTAAGTTTTTATGCTAAAAAAAAAACCATCGAAAAATTACAAATAGTATCCAGTGCCTTTAAGGATTAAATTATATTTCCTAGAATTTCGCTTGCTTTTTTCTCTTTGCAAGGCTAGTGCATTAATCAGTCTAACAACACTCAGATAAGTTCAGTTCATACTTCCTGGCGCGAATGCGATACAAATTTTTACCTGACAGAGCTGTTTTTGCAGCGAATGTTTCGCAGGAGTTGAACACATTTCAACTGATGCAAATTATTTGTTGCGAATTTGTAACGTCCAAATTTGGGCCTTATGTCCAGTGTTAAATTGGAGCCCTGATTGGCCTACAGTGTATACCCTAATGCAGCCAGAATTGTTTTAAAAAAATCTAACAGCTTTATTGATCCTATAAATAATCTCCATATAAGAATTACCTTTTAAAGCAAATAGGCAAACAAGATTAATTACCGTTTAATAGCCCAATCCAAACATCTCGCCTAATACTCAAACAATACACTCACAGGATAATAATTTGACTATTGATTAAAAGCTACTAATTACTTTTCATAAGCAGTTTGATTAATTGGCTATTAATCTTATTAGTCTGAGTTCAATGGAAAGCAATTGTTGATTGGTTCCAGTTTTTGTATTATTGGTCCCTGGTTTCTCTCCATGTAGGTCAATGAAACTGCGGACACGACAGTTTTAATTTCAGGATCGTTTTGATGAGATTGAAAGCTTTTAGCCCCTTTCACACGAAAGCAATTAACAAGGGTACCTCGCTAAATATTGTAGCAGCCAGTTCCGACTGAGCGGTCTAGTGCTTCAGACTAATTTCTGACGGCTGAATTATAAAAATTTGAGTTTGAAGCCCAGTCATGATACTTTGAGACACTTAACCATAATTACTTCTCTTAACCCAGGTGTATAAATGGGAACCTGATAGGGCTGAGACAATAATATTGTGTTGGATTAACACTCTTTGCACTAACAACAAAAACTACAATGCACGTTTTTTTTGTGAAGTAAATTTTTGACTCCACAATATGGCCGACAACGCAATTTGGAGGCATATTAGTGTGGATCATTATTTTCTACTTTTAAAAAACCTTTCTAACCATATTTGTTTCATAACGAACGGTTTCATAGACCAACTCGCCTGATCCATTGGCAAGGTGTCCCTTTAACATTGACTGTGTGGTTGGTTGCAACCATCAAGTACACAGTTTTCATATGTACACTGTACACAACCTCCTTAGCTGGTACCCACAAGACATGCCACAAGATTTTCATTTTAATAGCGATGGAAATTTTCTGCAGCAGGTGGGCTAGGACCTGTAGGAGGGAAGAAGGCATTTAATTGGATGTCTATTTTTAACTATGTTGGGTTAACAGGTTTTTTTTTGTTGAAGGCGACGGAGTGAGTAGAGAACTAGAAAATGTAAGCAGACACCAATGTTATCAATCTTGAGGATGTGTTATGACCATTTTTTTTTTTTTTTTTGTGACTGCACTTGATGAAGGTCTAGAACTTTCTGGGAAAACCCACAAAACCGTGGGGATGGTGTGGCTCAAAATATTTACTGGACCGGAACTATGCGTACGGGACCAGAATGCAAGGGAAAATGCCTACGTAGGGTAACAAAATAGTTTGAATTTAAAACAGATGCACTAAGAGAAGATGTAAGTCATTTGTATAGTATGGGTAAGTAGTTTTTGATCAGGCCTAATACTTAACGGAGGCAACGAAGGCGATTGCCTCCATGCCCCCTGGTCATTGCCTTGGTGCCCTTGAAATGCTCAAGTGGAAGTTCACAATTTCCTCATAAGGTGCCCTTTAGTTAAGGTTAAGAAGAATTAAAATGCCTTGGTGCCCCCGCGCTTTCACGAAGCATACATTTAGAGGGATTTCACTCTAGGACAGAGTGAAAAATCACTCAAAAAGATGCAAACTTCAATCTAAAAGAGTGGAAGACCACTCGAAAAAGAGTTGTCCTTCATATGGCTCTTCAAAGAGTGCTTTTTCACTCTTTTACATTAAGAGAGTATGGTCAAAACCTCAGGCCGTTAACTATTTTTTGCTTTTTCCTTTTCTTTAAAAGTAAGCCTTCACAAAAACCGACCACAGAATACACCATGAAATACTTGAAACACACAAACCTGGACTGTACACTACCCTGCCCTTGATCTACATAGTTAGCAAATAGTTCATCCACAAACCATGGTGTTCACACAAAATAGCAACTCGACTAAAAATACACCAGCTCTAATGAGAACCCTTGACCTAGATCCCATTGGAGCAAGATGAAACATAACTCCCTCTCGGATATAATGGCCCATTCCAGCAGAGGCAAGGATCTCATTTCTCCGCCGTTAAGAGAGAGCAACTCAAAATGATCTTTCTACCAAATCTCAGACTGAAATCTAGCAAGCTGGGCTTGTGTGTGGGATTTCAATGCATTGTTGGAGCGGGGCGCACGACGGAGGTAGAATGAATGATGCTCAGAATAGATTCAAACGGAAGATATTATTCTGGAAACCTCATCGCTGAATGTTCGGGGGGGGGGGGGGGATAAGAAGGGCTTAGATGAAGAACTACTTGGCTCGGATGTGAAGTGCAAAGTAAGGGGAGTGCCATTGTTGCGTAGAATGTGAAGAGAAGATCAAACACAGAATACATTTTTTTTATATAAAATCTACATTCTCTGTAAGCTTTTGAATTTCAAATTGATTCGGTATGAAGTATTTTGGAGTGGAATTGTTTCATGGATGGTTGCTGAATGTTTCAACTGCTAGTATTTTTAGTAAATGGAGACATAATTTGGGGTTGAACCAAGAAAACTTGACTAGAGTGGGGCTTCAACATGCGACCTCCGGATTAATGAAACATTACTCTACTAACTGAGCTACAGTATATTGAGCCCTACTGTTGGCGGTCTCCCTATTTTTTCAATAGCTTTGTTGGGGTATACATGTACACTATGTAAGTAGGAAATCTCCCCTTGTGGTTTCTTACATGATAAATAGAGAAATACAATGTCGTTAGGAATCTTGACAAAAGAAGCATGAAAGTGGAAGTTTAAACGAAAAAATTTCAAGGTGAAACTTGAAGGGAAAAAAACCAATAATGAAATGGCAAAGAAGACTAACTTATATGGAAGAAGTGTACACAGACTGAAAAAAAAATCATCTTTGAACAACATGGGAAGAAAAACAAGAAGTCTACTTTCAAAGGGGATGAAGGCCCGGTCACACAGGCCCCGATAAAGAGAACGATAACAAGAACGATAAAAATGCACGCCCTCGATTGGTTGAATAAGCGTGGGCGTATTCTGCGTGGAGCATTTCAACCAATCGAGGGCATGCATTTTTATCGTTCTCGTTATCGTTCTCGTTATCGGGGCCTGTGTGACCGGGCCTTAAGACCTATATAAATGGAAATTGCATCAGGGGAACGGAATACTAATTTTGATTTTACCCATACACTGATGTGTGTCCAAGCTCTGTGACAAGAATCACGTAGGCAAAGTATTACTCAGGATTATACGCTGTTAAGTTGTTCAATTGTATGTACTCCACCCACACAAAGACCAGAGAGAGAGAAATATGTAAACAACCATCAACGAGAAATCGGTATCTTTTAAAGATGCTATGCCAGATTTTTGGCCCCAAACATTAAAAAAAATTATTTTTTTGAGTGAATGGTATTTCAAAGAGTATCACCCACTCTAACGAAAACAATTTTAACTTTTACTTTTCATGGTCAGGAACCATGACAAAAATTTAAAACGTTTCTTATAAAACACATAAGAAATGGTCACGTGATATATATTGTCGAGATCCCGACAAAAACTAATTTTGAGCACTTTATTTCACTGCTACTAATAATTGGCAGACTTTTTTGAGCAATGGCTAAAATGAAAGCTTGTAACTTTCTCGACCCCCATCAAAATACCTATTGAATTTTAAATCAAAATTTTGGTGTCAAATCGGCCAAAAATCTGACATAGCATCTTTAGGCCGTGTGATCACACGGCCACGACCCTGTCGATTTTAAACAGCCGTTTAAGAACTCGTCGCCTACTCTTTTATTCCCTTAATAATAATAAGACTTGTAATGCGCACATATCCACCCTGCTGGGTGTTCAAGGCGCAGTAAAACCCCCCAAAAAACAAAAAAAAAAGCAAAGAAAAACAGACACAACAAAATCAGTCCTTGAAAACCTGTGACATAAGATAAGTTTTACGTAAATGTTTGAATTTTGTGGTACAAAGACAAGATCAAAGATTAAGTGATAGAGAGTTCCAGATGCTGGCTCAGCTGAAGAAAAAGACCCGTCACCCCATGAGCGTCGAAACTTGGGTTCAATGAGGAGAAGCATACAACAAGGTAAATCGTTCCCTGTCCTATTCTTGCTATTAGAATCTTACTGAAGGTTTGGAATCAGCGACTGATCGCTTTAATTGGCCAGGAGCAGCTTTTAAAATTTGAGAAGCTGTTAAGAGGCCTTCCCCCTGGGTTTGTATCTGAGCACAGAGCAAAGATCTGAGGGGGTGTTTTTTGCACAAGACTAATACACAGAGAGTCAACTGTACACTTGCAGCTCGAGTGTTTTTTCTGCCTCGTCCGATGCCCAAGCTACATGTTATTTGATCACACTAGAGATGATCATCAACTAACAATAAAATCAGCCACCTCCATAAAAAAAATCTACCAGGAAAATACAGCATTATATGAATTTTTTTTTACCATGAATGTACAAGGTTTGAATTTGGGGACAAAAATCACAAGACTGGAGGGCTTGTAAACTCAAAATGTTTTACTGGACCAGAATTTATTTTACAAGACCATATTAAAATTGAATGCATTTAGAGAACACTTGTCATGTTACTTTGATTCTCAACGGAACTGAAAGACATACCAGGTAGATTCATTGTCAGAAAATTTTTCACAGAGATACACAATCAGGTGATTTAATACTGTCATAATAGTCAATTGAAAAACACAAGACCATCGGACTTGTCCGGTCAAGATTTTACTGGCCTAACGCTAAATGTAGTGGCCTCGGGCCTGCCGCCTAGTGTTAATTTGGAGCCCTGAATTGTACACCATGTCCACACCGATAAACACAAGATTGAAATCTGACCATCAGTTGGATGGAAGGAGAGGGGAAACAGCTACTGGCTGTCCTTAGTCGAGAAGTCCCCTAGGGCTACTCAAAGCATTGATCTTCAAGAAATCGGGTCATCTACTTACTGAGGGGCTGCGCCAAGGAGCTGCGTCGTCGCCGTTTCGACGTTCGGCCCAAATGGATTTTGAAATCACAACGGCAAAGGTGCAACTCAATGCCTTGGAATCAATGAAACATGGCAGCGAGGAGGAGTGGGTTTAGTGATAGGAGTCTCTGGCGTGAAGCTCCCTTATTTAGAAGGAGAAAGGTCTGTCCTCGAGAAGATGTTTAAGATGTTGCTACCTTATCAATTGGAAAAAAAGGAATGTACAAATTTGAAGTATTTAGGCCTGTATGCTTCGTTTTTGAAAGGGCAAGAGCACCAAGGCATTTATCCTCCTTGGTAAAGGGCACCCTAAGAGGAAATTATTGAAGTTGATTACTACTAGAGCAAGCCGTTTCAAGGGCACCAAGGCAATGACTAGGGGGCATGCCATGGAGGCAATTACCTGAAGTATAAGGCCCGAAATTATCAAAGGAAAAAAAGGGAATATCTCCAAAGCTATGAAGTATTTACATCTTACATCTTAAAGTCATTTATGATTTGGGTTATTTTCTGTAGATTTATACAAACATTTGTTTTTGACTGCTCACACTTGTTTTTATAAGGCTGAGAAAAACTAGTATAAAATATTCAGCTTTAATCGTTGGTTAGTTGCTATGCGAGTTTATTTAGTGTGGTGCAGTCCTAAGCCTGAACCACAATATTATAAGCACTGGTTGACAAGACATAGCTTAGGGTAGCATTTTAACAGGCACTGGTTGACAAGACATAGCTTAGGGTAGCATTTTAACAGAAAAGGGTACCGGACTCCTTCCATGAATCATCTTATATTGCTCCCCAAAAGGTCAAAGGTCAATCTTGTCAATCAATACCAGACAGCACTGTGCAAAGGTTGTAGTAATCTATGATTACACACTGATAATAAAATTCAAATCAGCACTGAACTCATTAATCAAAAGTCTACCGCTCTTTCATGTCACTTTGGCAATATTATGCTGATGGGGGACAGCATAATTCTGCCAATCTGTAACATAAATAATTCAATCTAAATCAGTGCTGTACTAACAGTAATCAAAGTCAACTGCTCTTTCATGAAGGACAATTTATGGTGCAAATAAAACTGTACTGCTGAACTCAGGCCAGTAGGCTTCAATTTAGGGAATTTTCTCCTTGATTTTAGACTAAAGGGCATCTTATGAGGAAATTGTAGATTTCTAAAGGAGCATTTCAAGGACACCAAGGCAATGCCCAGGGGACATGGAGACAATCGCCTTCATTGCCTCCGTGTGAAGTATTAGGCATGTGAACTTTATATAAAGTATACTCACTGCTTTTTCATGAAACTTAATTTGTAAACAAGCAATAATAATTTGGTCTAGTCTTAAATTAAAACAACTACACATGTAGTGTTGCATAATTTTTAAAGAAAACACTACAAACATACAATGTGCACATACACAGTGTACAGTACTCAATACTGAGTGCTCATTGGCATGCCCCAATCAATGTTTCGCCATCTTCATCTCATAGAAAACACATACTACAAAAGCAGCTTGGACAATTTCCACGCTCGCATTCTCTCGTATGGAAAACGGTGTTACTGAATGACACTGAGAGAGGTTTATCCTACATACACAGACGATACACTACTTCCCAACAATATCATTGGACCATAAATTCAATTGGCCGCAAGAATGCAGTCATGCACACTATCTGTTTGGCACATGTCTCATCTTTGAAGGTCTGTGCATAAACATGAAGAGGTTTTTTCTGCTTGAGTACATCATAAAGTCTTTCAATTCAGTAATCAGTGAATAACAATTTGGAAGATCCTTTGCTAGTCTCCTTTCCTTCTAATTTACAAAAATGAAAACTACTTAACGGTACAACCTGTGAGCTTCTTGGAATTGTCTTAAAAATAAATGACTACCGGTACAATGTCTTCAACAGATGAGACTGGGAGCTTTTACTAAAGGCCAACTATGTAAGTGTAGCCCCAAACCTTCACCAACTTTACGTTGACATTATGTGGATAAAAAGTCTATCTGGAGTACAGTTTGGCTGCAAAACACAGCAAAAAAATACTGTTCTTCAGAGTCCTGTGGAATCACTCTTAAAAAAAAGACAGTATTTTTATTGTCAATGTCTTCTCAGAACTAGCGTACAACTGAAGTTAAAGGCAATGTACACGTTTGGTAATTGTCAAAGACCAGTGTTCTTACTTGGTGTATCCCATCATAAGCATAAAATAACAAGTCTGTAAAAATTTGGGCTCAATTGGTCATCGAAGTTGCGAGAAAATTTTGAAAGAAAAAACACCCTTGTTGGACGAATTTGTGTACTTTCAGATAGGAATAAAAGACTTCTAGCTTGAAGGAAGAAGGCCCCCTTTTTTCAGTTTTTAAGTTAATATTTGTTTTGAGTAATTACCAATCGTGTACATTCCCTTTAACAGAGAGTATAGAAATTTACTTTATCCTTTCACTTCATTGCTTTGTTTTCCTTCAACGCTACTGATATGTCTCCAACATATTGTTATAAATAAGAGTAATCATGACTGATCCATCATTTTGCATTCTGTTTCAATTCACAGAGCTGTTCTCACATAAATGAACGGAAAATTCAGCCAATTATTGCAAGACAGGGTCATTGAGTTTTAAAAATAGCAAAGTTCTCCCACACAGTTATTCAACATCGTCAATCAATTCCTTGGAACACATTGTAAAATGCAAGAAAAGGTTCTTTACACAGAAATATAGGGCCTAATGTACACAATGACGACTGTACTATATGATAGGAGAGTAGCTTTAGGTGGGTGTTTATAAATAGACCATAGTCCTCAAAGACCTCAACAAATACCTAGTCTTGAGATACACCCTTGCAGTCAACAAGAACCTAGTAGCTAGGGTAGAATGTCTCTACTATGCATGTTGTTAGGCAGTGGATGAAATGAATGTGTACTGCTGATCCTATGCCACTATTTCTCAGAAGAACTGACTGTACTGATAGTGCAGTGGTTGCTCGAGGGCAGAGCATCCAGGGCAGAGCATTAACACTGTTGATGTGTGCAGGAGGCTGCTTCCCATGGCTTCATATTAGCCAACAACAAGACTATGTGAATAACAATTATAAATACTGACTTGCATTGCATTTCAGTCTGGCAGTGATTACGTTTTGCTGTGTAGAGTACGGCACTCATGGTTCAACAGTCTACAACAATAAGGGACTGAAATTTTTCAAAATTACACAATTTCAGACCTAATAAGGATGGTACAGTACAAGGTGTAAATGTTTTTACTATTTTTCACTTTCAGTCTGGTGATATTATTGCAGTACAACGTATGTAGTAGGAAACCTGTAAAGTTACTTTATCAAATAAATAAACAGAATACAAATTGCAAACTATAGGCCAAGATGATTAAGAACCATTACGCAGAAGAAAAAAAAAGTTGTTGGGAAATTGTTGACACAAAAATTCCCATACGCAAATGGAAGATGAAGATTGAAGAAGCAATTTAGAGATAAAAACATGAGCATTTTATGTCATAAATTAGTTTTTATGACACAAGGAATTAAAAAAAAAAAAAGTCAAGACCCTGTTCAAATAATAATCAGTACCGTGTAACACCAATAAATGAACACCTAAGATAAAGAGTGTGAAAAAAAGTTTTCAGTTTTAAAGTCGAACAGAACTGCCGCCAGCATCCGTCAGTCTACATATTATTTGCAAACGGTTTTACAAAAATAAATCTGTCAAATAATTTCAATTCTTAAGCATATTTTTTTTGCTTAGAAAGTCAAAGACCAGTGAGTAGTTTTGAAGAACACCATGGGAAATGGTTTTGTTTCCAGATAGTAAATGCAATCAAATAACATTTATAAGCATTAGTTGGTTTATTCTTTTATCTGTCAATGCCAATTTTTTTTTGCATTTTGAACCAAGTTGTCAAGCTTCTTTTTTTCTTTTTTTTTATATTGTTTAAAAGTCTTTATTACCACACAAAATGTATTTTGCTGATTTGTGTTGCCTTGGTAGGCCTTCATCCCAAAGTCAATAGTTCTGCTTTGAGTGATGATGCCCTCTTATGATAAATTGGTCGCAGATGTCCGATTGATGACACTTTTTGAGAACAAAAAAAAATATTGTCATGTAGGGCCAATAAATATAGATAAAACATTTGTATTGTACGACACTGGCACTGAAAGAGTTAAAAAAAAGCATCAATGGGAGACTTTCGGACGGTAGAAGTGCGCATTCTCAGACCTACGCGCGCAATACTGAGCAAGTGCGCGCATGCTTAAAGCCAGTGTCTCAAAAGTCTCCCATTGTATAAAGGCAGCAAAAGCTCATTTTTGGATCTTAAATGATTTAGGTTCATTCATTGATTCCTTCATCCTACAAATAAAGCATTTTAAAATGGTTTAAATGTCAAGAGATTTAAAAGAGTTCAGAACTTACCTGCTGCTTGAGTTTTCTTCGTGTTCCTGGTGACAGCTCCCCTCCAGACTTGTCCTTAGCTGATCGAGGAAGTGTTGAAGATCCACCCTTGGCACCCAATATCCGGTTAGACTTTACGATTGTCGGCGATACCAGGGCATCCGTAACTCTCGACTTGTGCGGCTCGACTGCCAAATTAGGAGTGGACTCTGACATGTGGGCTTGCATGACTGGCCTGAGAGAATGTCCAGGCTGAGGAGGGGGTATGATGGGCTTCTTCCTCATCTTACGGTCCAGAGGATGATGCTGATCAGGTCCCATGCTATGTGACCGCGTAATGGTGACGACAGGTTTGGAAGCAGAAGGCACGGCGGAATCATCCACTGGGCTCAAGGTGGAGGATGATGGTTCGCTGGAAGTCCGCAGATGCTTTTCTGGTTGATGTCCGTGCTGTAGTAACTTCTGTTTCAGACCTTCCTTCAGCGATTCCCCATTGCTGTTCCCAGCACTGCCTTGGCTCCATTTTCGTTGCATTTGGGGGGAGTGGGGACTTTCCAATGCCAGCTGCAAATTAACTCGTTCTTTTCCACCGGATACGAGAAGGCTCTCCGACTTGGCGTGCGAGGCGTGAAGCCCATCCCCTTGAAGATCATCCAAGTCATTCTGTCTGTCTGAAACTGTTGGTGTACTAGTAGAGACTTGGATGCCCTGCGTGTACTGATCAAGTTCATTCTGGGACTTATCTCCATTCGGCCAGGTTCTGGATTTCGCTTTCGATTTTAATTTTCCATTGCGCTCCTGAGAGTCTAGGTTCGACGAGTTGATTAATCCATCCGGGTGGTGGGTCACCTCACGCAGGACGTGAATAAACTGCTGTTCTGCGGTGGCATCACTGATAGAGGTAGCAGTACTTGAGATGGACTGACTGCTCTCTGAAACCACATTAGTTCCTAGAACTCTGGAAGCAGGAACAATCTGGCCTCCCTCGATCTGCAGTGCCTCGAAGAACTGAGAGTCAACCGAATTATTTTCAATCTCCTCTGACAAGCTTCCTCTTTTACGATCCTGTGTTGGGTCACTACGTGAACGCCCATTATCTCCATTACTTCCAACACAACCTTCAGATATGGACTGACCGAGGCCAGCCATTTTTTTCCGTCTTTCTTTCTTGCGCGTGCTCGGGATCGGTGGCTCAGACTCATCAATGCTCTCTTCCACCATGGTATCCATGATTGGTGAAGAAACGGGTGTGTTGTTTATTTGTCTTCTCACATTGAGCGGTTTCAAGGGAGCTTTTAAATTAAACTTATCAATTGGAGATGGAGATGATTGCATGCTATCGTGGACTTCTTTGGTCCTTGCCATCAGGACTTCTGGCAACTCTGGAATAACCATCCTGTTTTTCCGTCTAGGTCTCGGCAAGGACTGTGTCCCCGGCCAGTCAAAGTCCCGTACACATCCCTCATCTTCACCTGGCTCTGAAACAGTGCTTGGAGACATAGGGCGCATTAAATCCGATGGTGGAATGTCTGTGAATTCCTGCCTGATATCGCGCATTTTGAAGGTTAACTTTTGCAGAGTCCTGACGGGCGACGTTGGAGCACTTGCACTTGCAATACCATGGTCAGGCTTTGTTCTCTTTGATGTGACAGATCGCGACGGTGACCGCAGATTATCCACACTCCCGATTTTTAAACTATTGAAATCCATGCGAAGCGGAAATTTGGTTCCACCCGACTCACACAGCTGTGGCGAGGTAGGGTCCGAAGTTGGAGAATCTTGATTCCTAGCCATACTGCGACGAACATTATCCACCCTGGTTGGACTACTTTGATTCAATGTTTGTACACTACTCAAGTCTCTGTATCTTGATGCAGCAGTATTTTGAGTGCTCAAAACAAATGCCGAAACAAGTCTAGCCCTATTCTCGGCAACACTTGACCCCTCACTTTGGTCAATTGTGCCAACACTTGAAATGCTTGACCGACGACTGGAGTAAGGAGAACTTACTGGACTCTGGAGATCATCAAAAGAAGTAAGGCTTTTCTTAGAGGTTTTGGTTAATCTCTTTACAGCCAAGGGCTTGAATATCTGCCTGGTTGGACTTGGTGAAGTGATTCCAGAATCAGGGTATGTCACGGTGGTCCCTGAATCTGGTGATTTGGAACTAGTTATTGGCGGTGAGGTACTACTGACTTTAGTAGAAGAATGTGCATTACCTTGGTTGTTGTAAGAAGGGCTTTGTTCTTGTTGCATACATGCCCCAACCCTCCTTCCGGGTTGAATATTCACTGGCGATTGTCCTCCACGAAATGAAGATGATCTCTCCCCTACTGTTGACGAAGAGTTGTTTCTTATATCACGGCGTTGTTGTTGAACACTAGACGAGGGTAGCGCTGCTGTTGTGCTGCCATACGAGACGGACTGTGTTGATCCAAGACTAGAGTCACCGCCGTGCCTGTATGATATGTCCTCGTTCACGACGTTCCCCCGTCGAGTCAAATCCCCTGCTAAAATCCTATTACTGTATTTAGACCCGCCGCCGGCTGCCTGGGTCTGGCGGCTGTTAGCACCGATGATATTCCAAGCATGTTCCTTGTCCTTACTGTGTTCCTCATGCACGTTGTGCTGCTTATTGGATAATGCTAATGACGGCTCATCGTAGTGCGACTCAATTGCAGCTTGACGATCTCGACTACTAGTATTGTCGTGATTGCCTGAGCTCCATCCACGGCTAAGTTCTTCTCCAGTCGAAGCACAACTTCCCGTACGTGTATTGCCAGCAGCACGGGTAGTAGTAGCAGAACTGGATCGGGTGCCCAATTCCTTATTAAATTTTCGATACTGGTTGAGATCGTTCTCGCCTGAGTTATGGCCGCCACGATGATCGCTGTCGGATATTTCGGTCAGCTGGGCGATTTTGTGCTGAACGATGTCCCCGGTCCCGGTGCGAAATCCCCCCTTGCCTCTAGCCGAAGAGTGTGCCATGCCATACACGTACTCGAACTGTCATGGCAGAATAAAGTGTTTACCTTTTAGCAGACTGACGTCTGTTAAAAAAATGCTAAAGAACTTATACAAGATAGTCCGTGCCCTAGTGAGGATTTACTGGTTATTACAAAGTAAATCCCCTCACGATGTCCTTCTTTAGGAGCTGGCCATGATGTCCTGATGAAGTTGTACCGATCGACGAGCCGGGGTGCTGTAAATCCCACCTAATCGTCCAATGTTATGTTACGAATGCTGCACTCAGGTTGAGTACCATCAACATTGTAAAGTTGTTTTGTGCGAAAACATGTAACACATCCGTTGAAGTTTACCGGAAGGGCCGCTGCGAAATTCACCACGGAGTCCACAAAAACAAAAGTGCTGAACTCATAAATAAAATATCCACAGTGATTAACCCAAACGAAACACAATAATAATCACATCCAGAGGACGAAATAAAAAAGACGAACTGCTCTAAAAAAGTTTCACAAAATCAGTGATTTGTGGGACATGTGGACGAACTTACGCTCCACCAGTCGGAACGATCATTGTACAATGTGCATTCATCCGGGGTGAATGTGTTATATCACAGCGGCTCCCCGTCCCTAGCGTTAACACGCGTTCACTGCTGCTCCTTTATAATACAGTCCACAGATAAATACTCCCTTTACGATAACGGTGCCCACGTGTTTACTTTCCAACACCAAGTTTACATGTCTACTTATCATGAAAAGATTAGCGACTGAACAGTCACTGTTCCCCTCTTTGACCTGCCAAAATACCGGACCACGGGCGGTCTACGGGTCGATGAAGATGTTGATCCTGACTGCGTTGGAGGGGAACATGCTGATACTCTCACTGCATCTTGCTCCCTGCATCCTCTTGTCCGTTACTAGATCGCTCCTTCGAGGAACGGATGCAACAACGTCAAAGAAAAAGGCGATGGAATTTTTTATCACAAGATGTTTCTTCTCCCGTTCTATCACAATCAGCTGCCCGGGTTTGCCTGACCGCAACCGGCCCGCCCGGTGGGTATACTGACCAATGACAGCGCTGGGCTACGGATGATAAAAAATTATATACCTCTAGAATTTACAGTCAAGAATGCATCAATCATACTGATTTTGATGAAGTATAAACGAACCAAATTTTGTCCATAAATCATGAGGCACGCGACCCGGCCCAATCGCCGCGGCTCTCGACGGAAGCTGAGAACGACTTGCTCGCGCCCTCTCCTCATAAACATTAAGCAAGCAATCTCGGTTGCTACACACGCGAAGATGCTAGCTTGCAATAAACCATCATCGATTTCAAAGATATACCTACATATGCTTTGCTGTCTTAACGCCGTTGAAATTCTTGATTAAGAATTTTACGAGTTGAAATCAACAGTTATTAAAGAATACCACAGGCGTATATACCCGGTTTGCATTTAGGGCCCCTGGCCAAGATTTAATTACATTTGTCTACTGAGGTGGAAAAAGAAAATTATGTCGGCAGTCTGTTCATCCATCTAAGATATGCAATACTGACCGACGATGTGTTTGGAAACAAATAACTGACATAGAGCACAAAGTCCAACTACTGCCATTAGTAATTTTGATTTTAATTTCTCCAAAATTTAAAAGCGTTTATATTTTATTTTTTATATAATGCAGTGAACAGCTTTGTTCCCTCTAAAAAAATACTTGAATGTATAAATATAATAGCAAAATAATTGTTTATAAATACTTCAGTAAAAAAAAGTCAGTAAAAAAAGGCCAACATAACAAGTCAAAACAAGGTCTCAAAACAAGTTCTTAAATGTTTTTTTTTTCTTGGTGTTTTTTTCCCTTCTTCTCGCTTTAGTGGGGTTGTTACATAGTTACATGGGTCATGTAAGTTGAAATTCTGAAGTGGTGTAAACAAATTATGTGAATACCTGTCGTTGCTAAACACCTTTTTAATAATTTACGATAAGTTAAATGGAAAATAATTGTATAAACACAAAGTTATTATGCTCCAAATCATAGTAATTTTGAAGTGGCTCTGTGCAATTATAATTCAATGTTATCGATTGTCTAGGCCTACATGATGTTCCAGAAAACATGTCATTGCTATCCTATAGTGTCAAACAGGCCCTGAGGCTAGTATTTTTGCAACCAGCGATGCGATCATCATCCATGAATACTGATGTAGCGTGTTTACAAGATTTCAGATGCTTTGCCACCATAAAAACACTCCAATGTAATGTTTGTATTTTGCGTGAGGGACGTACAAAATAATACAAACCACAAGAGGGCGCACTTTCATTAGAGCAGCGGATCAAAGCTGGCCCAATTTGTTATTATTTTTATCAGTCAAAAGACAGTCAAAGATGAGGTTAGATGCCTTGGTTCTGTGTCAATTGCACAAAGAGCTTGATCTTAAGTCAATCATATTGCTAAGCAGAGTGTGATGTACTATATTCTAAGCACTGAATAAAGTATTGCTTTTGCAGAAACAGGTTACCATCCGCCAAAATTACATTAGGTTTGCATTGTTGTGGCTGGTGCCAAACTCAATTTTGCTTAATAAAGAAATCTGTCAAGCAGTATTTTCTGCTTAAAGGCAGTGGACACTATTGGTAATTACTCAAAATAATTATTATCATAAAACCTTTCTTGATTACGAGTAATGGGGAGAGGTCGGTGGTATAAAACATTGTGAGAAACAGCTCCCTCTGAAGTGACGTAGTTTTTGAGAAAGAAGTAATTTTCCACGAATTTGATTTCGATACCTCAGATTTAGAATTTGAGGTCTCGAAATCAACCACCTAAACGCACACAACTTCGTGTGACTATGGTGCGACAATAAGGGTGTTTTTTTTTTCTTTCATTAATATCTCGCAACTTCGACGACCGATTGAGCTCAAATTTTCACAGGTTTGTTATTTTATGCATATGTTGAGTTACACCAACTGAACTGTGAAGACTAGTCTTTGACAATTACCAATAGTGTCTACTGCCTTTAACAGCTTCATGAAATTGGGCCCATCGATCCTGAACTTCGTTCTTGGTCTGGGGGAGGGGCACAGCAATCTCTCTCTGGTAAGGGGCATTTCTATTGAGAAATTTCTGTTAATTTGCAGGGGAGCTTTGCAATGGGGGAACAGCAAAAAAAAAAAAAAAAAAAAAAAAACAGGTATTGTTGTGTGTGCTGTGTGTTATTTTCGGGGCATGCAATGGGCCTATCACTATGGTGATACTGACATCTGATATTTAGACGCTTCTCAAATTCTTTGTGGAATCGAGCTTACAAACTTGCCACAAAAGCAAAATGGGTTCAGACTGTTGAACGAACGCAATACAAACATTTAAGTTGAGTTTTGTGTACAGCACTTGGGTTTTGTCAAACATGATTGACGGTTGAATGTGTTTAAATGGTAAAGCACCACCAACAAGTCAGGCTTAAGGATGCTTACCTTATCGATACACCAGAGGTAAAGACATTGAAAGTTCAGTCCAACTATACCCTATGGGAGTTCATGAGTTTTGTTGGAATCCCAAGTGTTTACACCGAAAAGAGATTTCTATCTTAGGCTCTATCATGGACAATACTAAACGTCAACGTGTGAATAGATGCTAAAAACTGCAAAAATTTCAATAATGTCACTTTAGCCTTTAACTTCAAAGGAAAAAATACATCTAATTGTCGCTTTCACACAATAAAAATTGAACTAAATCGTCAATTGGGCAGTACTAAGGGCTGCCCTCTAAAGGCAAACTTAGTTGTTCCTCTACGTCAATGTTGTCATGTGACTTGTTATATGTCAATCATTAGAACAATGTCTGTCCAACCACAGATGATTGACAGCTGCCCCTCATACTTTGACACTTGGGGGGGGGGGGGGGGTAGAGGGGGGGGGGGTTCTCTATCAACAGTTGAGGATTGAAGATATTCTTTTTTATTGACGGACCGTTGCGCGCAGTGGAGCGATGTCTGCATGCACGTATTACCATGTATAGGGCAGAAATCTCCATGGTAATACAGTGTTGTTCTTTTGTCGAATCATCCGGAGAGTTCAAGAATAGAGGAAGGTCCTTCCTCCATGCCCCATGGTTCAAGCATATAGCACGAATCACCTCTAAATTGCACAACCCAGTACCGTCTTGCATTATACGGGATTCTGTGTCAGAGCATGTTTTTTTTTTAAATGGGAACAAAGAAAACTGTTGTCAGTTCATGTTGTAAAACCACGAAACTATAACAACCCAAAGTTTGTTACAATAACTATAGCGCAGTGACTAAGACTAATTTCATTCCAAGAGCTGTCGGGCTTGAGCAATGAGTTTTACCAATCATGGTCGCCCCATACGCACAACCAATTTTAAAGATGCTATATGTCAGATTTTTGGCCCCAAACATTAAAAAATTGACTTTTTTTAGTGAATGGTATTTCAAAGAGTATCACCCGCTTTAACGAAAAAAAGTTTAACTTTTACTTTTAATGGTCAGGAACCATGACAAAAATTTAAAACGTTTCTTGTAAAACACATAAGAATTGGTCACGTGATATATTATTGTCGGGCTCCTGACAAAAACTAATTTTGAGCACCTTTTTTCACTGCTACTAATAATTGGCGGACTTTTTCGAGCAATGGCTCAAAGAAAGCTTGTACCTTTCTCGACCCCCATCAAAATACCTCTTGCATTTTAAATCCAAATTTTGGGGGCAAATCAGCCAAAAATCTGACATAGCATCGTTAATGCCTTTTGCTTGAAATTATCCAGTGCGGTGTGCGCACTGTACAAAATAATTTCACGGCCTCGTCTGTGAAGAAAAACACATCTGAGCGGCCTCAGTATTTCGTGGCCCTGAATCGAACAAAACTTCATTCAGGCTAATTTTGAGACTCTCGACTGACCTTTTTGTTTCGTCGTCCATAGAGAAATATCTTAATGAGGTGTTTGTTCAAAAGAATGTATTTATATCACTCTATTTTTAGTAAACAAGATCCGGGTCGATACCTGTCCGATGCCGTTAATCTGACCGAACGCCCCCGTTTGGATAGATGACTTTAGGCGCACTGTCATTGCAATTATTTCCACCACTGCACTTCCCGATCAACATTGCTATAGGCCTACTCCCATGGAGGAAAAATTAGCATCCATGGTCCACACCTTTTTTTTTGGTAAAAAGTGCAGCCCAATGTCAGACCCGAGTTAACCACACTGTAGTTCTGTAACCAAGTTGTGGAAGTGTGTTTAGTACAAACAACTGTGAATTGAATTTAATTGAACCACAACACTGAAAGCTGCGAGCAGTCTAATGACCCTTTTCGAAACTACGGCTTCGGCTCCAGATTCGACTCGGGCTAATAGCTTGACCCCGCGGTTGTTTGACATTCGCGCACGCTTTGCGTATACGTGCCAAGGGTTGCAGACGAGAGGACGGAGCCTGAAGCTGAATCCAAAACCATGGACTCGAAAAGGGCATGGATGAATGACGTACTGTCTTTTCTAGAACTGGGAGGATGGGGGATACTTGCCAAAATAAATAACCCGCACATCTGCGTTTGGAAACAATGCCTCATGGATTATCATTGGAAATCGGACCATACATTTTGTTTACGGACACTTAATCGTGTATTTAAAAGATCAACATACTTGGGGTATCAGTGTAAGCAGTGTTACGCAGATAAGTTTTGGTTGTATTCTCACACCGATGAGTGAGAAGAGCTTCATATCCGTCACTCAGTGACGCTCATCATAATTACAGTGTTTTCCTGCAAGGATTCGAATCATTCTTTTGCGTGCGTTACACAACACACGGGACCAACGGCTTTACGTCCCATCCAAGAACGAATCAATTGGTTTAGTGTCACAAGTGACTGGGACTCGAACCTACTGTGATCAAAAACACCCGACTATATTTGAAGAAAGAGAGTAGGCAAATAGGCCAATTCAGATATTACCGAGTACATACAATAAGAGCAGATATTGCTTAACACATGCCGAGCTTGCCCGCTGACGAAAGGACATTGTTTTGTGTTTACATATAATGGTGATATTGTTTGACTATGTATTAATCAAGTGGGACCCCCTGGGTCACTTCAGCCAATGTCCCAAAATGTGACTAAACCCAAAACACCAGAATACCCAAATATCGTGTTGGTTGGTATTCTGTTGATCATGATGTATGGTTTTGGGGCATTGGGTTGGGACATGGTGAGATATGACTTAATTAATATTCATTCTATAAATGCTATGTGGCCTTAATACCCAAACACTACCCTCAGTACATAGCGAACAACGCATTGTTCATTTTCTTTGCTCATATATTAGGATAATAATTAGAGTCAATTCTGTTTTTGAGTTTGAGGAAACGCCATTTGTATAACAAATCCGTTATTTCTCACACCTACACACAATGATGTGGATGCCCACGGCCACTCCCCGTCGAGACCAGCGAATAATGTTGCGTGGTTCTACTGTTCCTGCCCTGTATTCATTATCATTCGCCACCGGGCAAACACAGGTGCTAAAAAACACACAAGCCTAGCCACAAAAGAACCACACAGGCGGCACTCTTTCATGTCTCGCATCAAAAGTAGCCGATTAGCCGCAATACTGTTAAATTACACCCGCTCTATATACTCGAACAATCAATTCTATTTCCAGACACTGAGACACGGCTTAGAAATCTGATTTGGAATGTTGGTCAGTGATTTGAGGGATCTCCACCAAATCTGTGGAATTTCTCACGTTAAAGACACTAGACACCTTTGGTAATTTTGTCAAAGACCAGTTCGCACTTGGTGTATCCCAACATAATACAATTATAACAAACAAAAGAAATGTTGGCTCAATTGGTCAACGAAGTTGCAAGGTGAATGAAAGAAAAAAACACTCTTGTTGCATTATTTTGTGTGCTTTCAGATGCATTATAAAAGGCTGCAAGCCGCGATATCTTTCAACATTTTTGAGTGAGAAATGATCACCTCCTTCACAAAAACTGTGTTACTTCGGAGGGAGCCGTTTCTCACAACGTTTTATAATTATTTTCAACAACTCTCCAGTTCTTGTAAACCGAGATAGTTTTTGAACTTAATAACTTGAGTAATTACCAAAAGTGTCCAGTGTGAGGACTCCTAACTTCGGACTAGTCCGAGGAGATATGAAAACGTCTAAGTAAGGACGAGTAATTCGTCCTAACTCGAGCCTAACTCTTTGTGAAATCGACCCCAGTGCCTTTGAAGGGAATGTACACGTTTGGTAATTACTCAAAAAAACATTAGCTTAAAAACTGATTTGGTACCTATCATTTGAGAGATGTTGATAGTATAAAACATTGTGGGAAACGACTCCCTCTGAAGTAACGTAGTGTTTGAGAAAGAGGGTGATTTCTCACTAAAATAATAATTAGAAGACTTCTAGCTAGAAGTCTTTTATTCCTATCTGAAAGCACACGAATTCGTCCTACAATGGTGTTTTTTCTTTCATAATTTTCTCCCAACTCCGTCCGATGACCAATTGAGTTCAATTGTCACATGTTTATTTTATGCATGTTGAGATACATTAAGTGAGAACACTGGTCTTTGACAATTACAAATAGTGTACCTTCCCTGTATGACAGACTGGTTCCCTGTGTTTATCTGCAATGGTAGAGACAAATAATGGTTTTACAGAAACAGGGATTTCATTGGCTAAACCATGCAGTAACGCAAAAGCTTAATTTTATCATACACCTGTGTTATGATTGCTCCGAGGTGCTATTTTGTCAGCTGCACTTTCTAATTGCTTTATTCAATGTTTATTCAAGATTCCCATTTTTAAAATTTAACAGCGCGGAAAGTGCTTGGACACCTTTGGTAATTATTGTTACCAGTGTTCTCACTTGGTGTATCTCAACATAAACTAAAAATAACAAACCTGTGAAAATTTGAACTCGATAATAATATTGCTCTTTGAAGTTGCGAGATAATAATGGAAGAAAAGACACCCTTGTCATACGAAGTTTTGTGCTTTCAGATGCTTGATTTCGGACCTCAAATCTTCTGAGGTCTCGAAATCAAGTGAGAAATGACTTCTTTCTCGAAAACTACGTTACTTCAGAGGAAATCGTTTCTCAAAATGTGTTATACTATCAAAAGCTCTCAATTACTCATTACCAAGTAAGCTTTTATCGCAGTGGAATTTCACATTATTCTATAGCCCGAGTTCTGCATCTTGCGCTCTGTCACGAAAAAAAAAAATTCCCCCGATCTGATGTAAACGTTGGGGGCGCTGTATCACGTAAACGTGGATGGAAACTTTGGATGATAATAAAATCAGCTGATTGTTGCATGCTGCCCGATCGATCAACACGAAAATATTTGCACACAGAGAGTGCGGGCTTTAATCTTTTTTTCCCAATCTGTAATATCGTGTCAATGTAGTGCCAACATGGCACCGGGTAACTGTCGTAGTGTTCTGATAAATATCAGCGTTTTTCTTGCTCTTGTATTCGTCGTTATTCCATCTGTTGGTTGCGCATCTGCAGCAGGTGAGTAAACACAAAACTTTTAAAAGTTAACGTTTGAAGTAATAGATAGATAGAGGGAGGGTGTGTGTGTGTGTGTTGGGGGGGGGGGGGGGGGTAGTTAGTAAAAATGAGAACCCTACAACAGCCCATGTACTGTTTTTAGGAACCCATAACATAAATCATGTTGTGTAAATCAAAATCACTTGATAATGCAATGAATGAAGAAACAGCTACTCACGTGGTCAAGTGGTTAGACTGCAGGACTTGCAATCACAAGGTTGTGTGTTCGAATCCCCCAGCTAACCGCTGATTTCACAATGACAAGAGTAATTATTGTCGTCCAGTTAGTGAATCACAATTTCTTGATTTGTGCAACTCATAATCATAGACGTTAAACCAATGTTTGTGAGAGAGATTAGTTGTTGCCAGCTTGGTGTTTATATCCCCTTGTGGGAGTTTGCCGAGTTCCCTTGATGGGAAGATCATCTAAACAAACAAACAAACAAGTACTTTGTACAAACACATGTTCCAAACTCAAACTCAAATCAAACTGTAAAGTTGTTTCTGGCAGTGGCAGTCCTTGACTCCTTGCTCTACTCCTAGAACTACGCAGTTTTGTTCCGCTATCGTCTCCCGTAGCGTAACAAGACCGCATAGTTCTAGGAGTATCCTTGCTCTATGATGATTATTTATAATATATATCAGCAAATTGCCTTGCATCACAATCAATTACAGTTTTATCTTAATTTTAATTGCCTAAGTTAAGTGTTAGTTGTTTAGGTGTCATTGGTTACACACCTATCAGCGGTTAGCTGGGGGATTCGAACCCACAACCTTTTGAGTCTATTTGAGACCCTATAATATTTTTCAAATTTAGTAATGGAGCACTGGACAATCCAATGGCCTAAAATATGGATCATAATGATTTCAACAATCCATTTTGTTTTGCATCACATTTGAAATTTGGTTCGCACTCCTACCTAGTTCACACCTGCCCTCACATTAAAAAAAAACCCTGCAAATTGACATCTTCTTCCAAGTAAAGTGCAGATTTCATGGTATGAAGATAATGCACTGTTTGTGCGCACCAAATACAGTGTATGTGCGCAGGCAGACAATAATGTGCAGTATCTATAATATTAATATGTAGTTTGGTGTGGTTTAAAAATTAGTGTGCCTGCGAGCTAGAAGGTTCCTTCCCCCCTCATTGCCGCCTTAAAGGCATTGAGTGTCGTGAAGATCCTTCTGGTAATCTTGCCCGAGAAAATTGTTTTTGAATGACACAAATCTAATCACACAATTACAAGCCTTTGCTATGTTTTCTTCTGTAGATCTGGAATCACATGATGTTAGACCGGACCTTAAAGACAGTATTATACTGGAAGACAATGGAACTCAATGGTACAACTTAACAGATTCAACTGCCGCCAGTAATAGTTCTAGTAATGTTGTTGTGGGGTTCATCGGAGCAGCCGTTGCTATCGTCTTCTTTGGCTCCAATCTTGTACCTGTAAAGAAGGCTGACACTGGAGATGGTAAGAACAGCTGAGCCCAATTTCATGGCTCTGCTTACTGTCGAATTCTGCGCTTACGATCACGATTCCACGCTCAGGTGCAAGCACCGAGTTTCTGCGCTAGCCTTGTAAGCGTAGAATGTCTAGTAACATGGAGTACGCACGCGCAGAAGCCAAAATTCGCCGCTAACCTGTGAAATACGCTTGCCGTAAGCACAGAATTCCCTGCTTCCGTAAGCGCCAATTCTGTGCTTACGGTAAGCAGAGCCATGAAATTGGGCCCTGGTTGTCTTTCTGTATCGCATTTGTAGAGAGATTTGCGGTAACACCATATGGAAATCTCTTTTTGAGTAGTGTTTGTTCTGAAAAGAACCTGTGGTTAATGACTCAACGTTTTGATCATTGTGCTCTGATTGTCTTTGGAGACGATCAGAGCAACCTGATTGAGTCGTTAAGAAGACAGTTCATCCTGTGAATGCAAATGCGAATATTGACTTTTGACGTCATAGGGCTGTTTGCGCAGCGAATGTTTCACAGGAGTTCAGCGCAAGTCAATGCAAATTATCTGTTGCGATTCGCAGGAAGTATGAACCAGGCTTTACTTGATGTAAAAATAATGATGTCATTTGTGTTTTGAAAAATTTTGGTGTTTACCCATAAACACTGATGTGTGTTAGCACTGTATATTCAGTACTTACCCGAGTTCTGTGAACAAAATCACGGGCATATTACTCAGGTGGAATTCAAGAAACCCACAACCTTTGCAGTTCTTATACTTTTGTTTTTGTTTGTTTGTTTAACCAAGGGATGTTTTACCAGTGGGTGGACTGCGTAGCTATCTGGCATGTTGGACTCATTGTAAACATCGTCAGGGGTTGCCCTCAGTTTCATCCACTCGCTATGCTCGGAGGCTTCTTGTGGGCCACAGGTACGTACCCTCTAGGAGGCTTGGGCGACTAGTGAAATTTGCTACCCAACTAGTCGCACCGCAAATAGTTACGAAACTAGTCGCCCATGGCTAGTGTCCTCATTCTAGAATTTGAAAGGAATGTGTCAATATTTTGGGTCTTGGCACATTAGTTGTGTTAGAGGCTTGTTTTAGTAGGGTGTCATGGCAGAGTGTTTAAGAGCATCAAATTGAAGTTCTGGTGGTATTACGTCACCGGAGTGTGGCTTTGGGTCCAGGTCATGACACTTGTGTCCTTGGGCAAGATACTTTACTATAATTGCTTCTCTTCACCAAGGGGTATAAATGGGTACCTGCGAGGGAAGAGGTTGATATTGTGTATGAAAAAGCCTTTGGGGCGCTATGGCCGCCAGGTTGTATACTCCCCAGGAAGATGAGAAAGATTAAAGGGATGTTATTGGCCCAATGACCAGGGGTGCATTTCACAAAGGTAGTCCTAACTTAGGACTAGTCCTAGGCAATGCTAAGAGATAGGACCAGTCCTAAGTTAGGATGAGTTACTGGTCCTAACTTAGGACCAGTCCTATCTCTTAGCATTGCTTAGGACTAGTCCTAAGTTAGGACTACCTTTGTGAAATCGACCCCAGGGCACTAATGTAAAGCGTGTTTGAGACAGTTATTGTGAAATTTCATGTTGCCTTTAATCGTTTGTATCAGGGAATGTGACAGTGGTCCCAATCATCAAGACTATCGGACTCAGCCTTGGCATTCTTATATGGGGCTCTCTCAATCTTCTAACTGGATGGGCAAGCGGACAGTAAGTATTAGGGGAAATTCCATTCACTTTATCTAAAGAGAGCCGTTGATATTTTTTTGTATATAATTTGGTTTGCGGTAACACCATGTGTCTATCTACTTGCCAGGTAGACACACAGATGGTGTTACCGCAAACCAAATATATATTGATACCTCTACATGCAATGCCTCAAAATTTTGGGCTTGCAAATTGTTACATGGTATGGTGAGGGACAGGGCTTTTTCTATAGTACTCTGTTCAGCAGTAAAATTGTCACAGAAACCCAGATTTCCCAAGTTGATACCCATTATTAGACCACGGGGGGAAATTCTTTTTAGAACTGTATGAAGAGAGAGTTTTTGCTGAAGATATTTTTTTTAGAGCCAGTATCTATGCATGCAAGAGTCACTGACAGAAGGTGGTTCCTGGGATGGATTTCACAAAGAGTTAGTCTTATCTTGGCTTAGATTGAGTTACTCGTCCTCACTTAGGACTAGCCTGAAATTTTTGATAACTCCTAGGACTAGTCCTCAGTTTGGACTATCTTTGTGAAATCTGCCCCTGGATGACTTGGGCAACGAAAAGTACAACTGTAAACTGCTCCCCATCTCTAATGTTAAGTCTTTGGTTTTGAATAGACATTCTTTTAAACACATTCACTGATACTGTCAGCTCTAACTTCAAGGGCATTCGGCCCAACTGTAAAACTGTTTTGATTTGATATTGTTCTGGTGGCTACTTTTTTTTTCCCTTCAGTTTTGGACTTTTTGGTATCAACAAAGATGAACTTAGCAATCCTGTCTTTAACTACATTGGAGTGTCACTGGCATTAGTAAGGTAAGCTCAAGTCGACTACAGAGAAAATGCTGCAATTATTTGTATAAGCCCTTTCACACTACTCTATTTCTTGAGGGAAAGCTTTGGTAATAATGGTCGGCCCTTTCACACTTGGATAGCTGTACCCCTGATCTACCCCGGCAAATGGGCATACCTGGGAATAGCAACCCCTGCTCTGGAGTAGGGGTAAGAGGTAGAACCCTGGGGTATTCTTGAACGTGCAGGTGGAACCTCGTGGCAGGGAAGTGTGCCGGGTAACCATGGGGGGGGGGAGGAAAGAAAGAATGTAACGAGAAAGAACTTTCTACATAGTTTAATTTTCATTTGAACAAACACGTAGAGAATATCTCATTAGTTTTGTCTTCTGGTGTTAAAGGCACTGGGGTGGATTTCACAAAGGTAGTCCTAACTTAGGACTAGTCCTAGGCAATAATAAGAGATAGGACTGGTCCTAAGTTAGGACCAGTAACCCATCCTAACTTAGGACTGGTCCTATCTCTTAGCATTGCCTAGGACTAGTCCTAAGTTAGGACTACCTTTGTGAAATCCACCCCTGGACACTTGGTATTACTCAAAATAATTGTCAGCATAAAACCTTACTTGGTAACGAGCAATGGAGAGCTGTTGATAGTAAAAAAAAATATTGTGAGAAACGGCTCCCTCTGAAGTAATGTAGGTTTAGAGAAAGAAGTAATTTCTCACTAAAATATTTGAAATGAATTCGCGACCTCAGATGAGGTCTCGATTTCAAACATCTGAAAACACACAACTTGTGCGACAAGGGTGTTTTTCAACTTCTTCGACCAATTGAGTTCAAATTTTCACAGGTTTGTTATTTTATGTATATGCTAAAATGAAAAGTTATTTACTGGACTCAAAGTCATCATTGGACGTCATTTTTAATTTTTTTTTATCTTAGTGAAGTACTTTTAGTCATTTAAAAACACAAGAATACTGAAGAATTAAATTTCCTTATCCCTGATGGAAATGTTACATCTCTTAAATTGCCTTTTGTCTTGAGAAGTATGTGCAACTTTTTCATCAATTTGAAACCTTACAATAAATCTCTGGGCTTTGTGCACCCAGCGTTGTATTGTTTCTCTTTGTGAAGTCAGAGGTTACCAGTGGAGATGCTTCGTCTAAAGAACCCCCTAAAGATGCCACCAGTCGTACTCCTCTCCTTGATGAACAAGTGAGTCTGTTCCCAACCCGCCATTTTGCTTCTTTTGTTTTGCAGTATTCATTGCACCTTGCACACGCAATTTCCAGTTGCTAACCACCGGTTCTTTTCAGAGCCAACACTAATCTGAAGAGCTATTCACATGGTGTTAACGCAAACCTCTCTTAAAAGATGTTAAATTTGCATCGGGGATAAAGAATATTCATTTTGGTCTTTACCCAAATACACAGATATCTCTTGGTAAGCTATGCTCTAGAATTGCAAAGGTCGTTGGTTCGAATCCCACCCGAGTAATATGCCTATGATTTTTTTCACAGAACTCGGGTAAACTGAGCATACAGTGCTAACAGACAATGGTATGAGTAAAAACCGAAATGAATAAACCTCTCTAAGTTATACTTCCACCATGCACATTTTCAACTCCTCCTTAACTTCCATCTTGCAAACGCTATTTCCATCTTGCTCTTTGTAGGATCTTATGTCTAGTTTTCATAAAGACCACCGTTCTCGATGGTGGTTCGAAGGAGAATGATGAGAGGACATCCCTTCTGACTAAGGAGGTACAAACCTGAAGGGCCAAATTTGACTTAAAAGGGTGTGGGTACTTTTTGTACCACACAAAACACAAACAGTGTTTACATATTTACATTAATCTTAATTGGTTGAAGGATGGTAGAAAACTTCCCTTGACATAATTATTACATTTACTTGCTGAGGTGCCCCTTCAACAGTTTTCCATTTTGAGATTTTTCAATGAAAGTGCCCTTCTCAAAATGAAAATGGCCATGCCCTTCCAAAGACGAAATTTCAGGCTTGGCATGTACATGTACAACACATTGACGCGACTCATGTAAACATTGCTCTGTGTTTTTCACTTTTTTTCATAAACTTGGCAACTATCGTTCAAAGCTGAAATTTCTACAAGTAAATTATAGTACCTCCATCGTTACTCACAGTGAGTAGGGATTCATGTCACGACGAAAAAAATTGAACTACAAAAGGTATTAAAACCCTTAAAAGTACAACATCAGTTTCAATCATTCACTCGTCTAAATTAGTAAGCAATAAAACTTTGTACAGAGTAACCTCAATGTCAAATAAAAACTTCTTGACATTCAAAACATTTCAGATTAAGAAGTCGCACTACATTTCTCTGCGGAAAGTGATTTTAATACGGTGAAAATAAACTGATTGAAGGTTGCCTCGTGTGACAAAACCTTTAGACATGCAAGAAATGAAGTGATCGTACGGGTTGCTTGCAGACTGCAATCTGAAATCCAGAACACTGTACGTCATTCCAGCCATACCGGCCTGCTGCATACGCGGCACAGTCTTCAACAGCACCATAATCATAATTATTAGGCTCATCGTTGGCCCAATCTCTGTAGTAGATGGCAGTTTCTCCCTCCTTGCACACCCATATCCCTTTAATAAGATAGAAAGAGACATACCAGTTTGGCTGACAATAGACGGATTGCGCATGGTGTCATTGACCACCATCTTTGGTGAAACGTGAAAGGCTATCATTGGCTGGTCGAGAGTTGTGCCCATTTGCTGAGATTTGTTCGCAGAGCGTACAGGCATGCAAATTTACATTGTTTATCATCAAATATGGCAGTCGTTGACGCTGTGCAGTCCATCTATGTTGCTTTAACACTAAAAAAGCTAGCTTTCAATCTGATCGAAATCCCATTCTCCTCAAATTCCATAATGTGTGCCAAAAAATAAAGACTGAAAATATAGAATTCAAACTGCCTCAACTGGGGCAATCTTCGGTGGTCAAGCTAGTAAAGACACCATGCTCTAGAGTTGCAAAGGTCTTGGGTTTGAATTCAGCCTGAGTTATATGCCTGTGATTTTTTTCACAGAGCTTGGGTTTAGTACAGTGCATACTAGCCCTGGCGACCTTACACTTTTGTTGTACTACAGTGACGTCCCGGATATCAGGGTCCATTTCTGGGGCGGAAAATTTTCACAACTTCATAACTCAAATCTTACCTGCAAAAAACCCACTAATTTCAACAGATTCACATTACATGAAGCATACATTTTTCTGCTGTGGGTTTTGGTCGTCATATATTCTTCACAAATCCGTCATTTTCATGAAATAATGCAGCTCCCAACGTTAAGAAATTCCCATTTTTGTTTGAATTCTCACAGTTTGCTGTGTGTACGCCAGACGCAAGACGCGCAAATCTTGCGTTGCATTTGCGTTTTAACGCTGTGCATTCAAGATACGGTGACCAAGAGTTCATGCGTCTTGCATCTTGCGTCTAGCACGCGAATGTATACGTGTACGCAAGGTGGCAGACAACACTGTGAGAAAACGATCAAAACAAGAATTTTTTAACGTTGGGAGCTCACCTGCATTATTTCACAAAAATTACGGATTTGTGAAAAATATATGACGGCCAAAATCCACCGCAGAAAAATGTATGTTGCCATGGAATGTGAATCTGTTGAAATTAGTGGCTTGTTGCAGGTAAGATTTGAGTTATGAAGCTTTGAAAAATTTTCGCCCCAGAAACGGGCCTTAATAGTTAGGACTCTGTATCTGTGTACATACATCGGTGTATTTATATAGGTAAAAGAAAAGAAAAGTGTCTTTATCCCGATGCAAATTTCCATATATTAAATGAAAGCTTTGGCTCACCTTCCTGTGCAAGATCATTGCAATCAATCCAAAATTGCTCATTATGAGTGACACTGAGTAGTTGCTGAGTATCTTCAGTAGAACTAGGTGTGGCCATAACCCCTCCAATCTTGGAACACTCATCATGAGCTTGAGACCATGTGAGTTTCTTCTGAGTAGCTTTGAAGCATTTATCCTTCCATTGGATCCAAGTAGTAGGGCATGTTCCTACTCCTACTCCAATAGACGCCATGCATACCTCATCACTAGCATTACAGCATGCAGTCATTAAGTACATGTAGATAAGTAAAGCACGTATCAAGATGTTCTGAAGCTTAACCATTGTTAGTATAGATGTGTGGCATCTTCTTTTTCCAAGAGTAGTAGTCCGAGTCGATTTGTAACCTTCCGCCTAGGTAGTAGTTAAAAAGCAGGACAGGTCTTTTCAGAGCCGAGAAATCTTCCGAATTCGGAAAATCTATTCCGCGAGTTTAAAGCAAGACAGTTCTCTAAAGAACAAAATCTACCTGGCAAGTAGATACACACATGGTGTTACCACAAACCAAATATAACTAATCTTCTTTTTTCGTTATCTAATTTTGAAAGTACTTAATTTTATTGGGCGTTCTTTTGATATTGTCAACTACCTGCTGAATGAGTTTTGAAGTTAATAGTGTTTACCCTATACACTGCATATCAGTCCATATACATGTAATTAAAACCAGGTCTTATAATATTAATATTACTACACTACACATACCAGCCTTTATCCTTAGTATAGAATCAATGAAGGTTCTTGGTAACAAAGGATACAGGGTTAATTGTACCAGGAAGTTGAGCTTGATTACAGAGGCTTTTGTCTTGTGTTGCCATGGTTCTGATGTCTAAGTCTGTACACCAGAGACTTTCCCCCCAAATTGCTTCCTCCATCATGGATATTGTCATCCATGCATGCATATTTGCGAGCTATAATTTGATTAAAGTCTGGTACACTGACTTGCTTAGTCACAACCAAATGCTTAAATTTGAGCTCCTCAGACTATTGGGGCAGGCCTTTGCATAGCAACCTCTAGATGAGCAAACCCTGGTACTATTGCTCCATACACATTCATGTTCAGAATTGTGTATGGGTGTTCACCATCTCTTACGTTACTTTATAAAAAGCGTGCCCCAAATCTGTTACATACATGTAGCAACTGTCCCTATAGTCTGAGGAATTTAATTTAATAAGTGGTAACTTGTGATCAAGCAAGTCGTTGTACCAGACTTTATTCAAATCTAACTCACAAATGGATTAATGAGTGACTTCAGCAATGGCAGCCCCCAATGCATAGGACTTGGCCGATGAAAACCAACCCTATAAATGCACCTTGTAAGAAAAGGTTCTGCAATTTGTTTTTTTCCCCAGCCTATTTTAAGCCTGAATTTTTTTTTTAGAGGGCAAAGCCATTTTCATTTTGCAAAGGGCACTTACATTGGTAAATCTTTACGTCTAGTGGAATCTTTTGAAAGGGCATCAAGGCCCAGACAAGGGCAACACATGACCTCCTGGACTTATATTTCATTGACAGAAGATATTATTTGTGTAAAAACAAATGCACAAATTGTGTTAAATAAATGTACAACTAAATTCTGGGGAAAAGCATGTTTCATTTGTTTGACACTAAAATATTACTTCTTCCCTAAAAGAGTTACTTTAATACATTCTAAATGATAGGTAATATCACAATACATTCATCTTCATAACCCAACTGGGTCGTAACGCCAGACCACTAACTATTTTTTGCATTTACACCGTTGGTTCTTTTGGTTGCTTTAACAGTTTACAACAGCTTATTCTATTTCCTTGTCAATATAATTGTAAAACATGTACATTGTGTAACCGTCGCTAATTTTGTTTACTTTTGGCGGCAGGGGAGCACCAATAGTGAACCAGATATAAAAGTGATACCATCGGAAGATGCCTCCTGGGTTGATCGTCTTTCACCTACTCAGAAAAGAATAGTGTAAGTTGTGGGGAGCCTTTCATCTCTAGATAGGGTTAAGGTTGGGACAAAGAGATTCAGAGGTTGAGACCAAGAGGTTTGAGACCTAGAGGTTTGAGATCTAGAGGTTTGAGATCTAGAGGTTTGAGACCTAGGTGTTTGAGCTCTTGAGGGTTGAGGACTAAATGTATGAGACCTGGAGGTTTGGTACCAAGAGATTTAAGTCCAAGAGGTTTTAGATTTAGAGATTTGAGACCTAAAGGTTTGAGAACTTCAGGTTTGAGGTCTAAAGGTTTGATACCAATCTAAAGGTTTGATACCTAAAAATGTTAGACCTAGAGGTTTTAGACCAAAATGTTTGAAATCTAGAGGTCTGAGACCAAGTGGTTTGAGATCTAGAGGTTTAAGATCTAGAAATTTTAGAACCAGAGGTTTGGGACCAAGAGGTTTGAGACCTAAATGTTTGAGACCAAGAGGTTTGGGACTTTGTAGCGTGTATTTGGATCCAGGATAATGTAGCCAAGGTTTGAGACTAAGAGGTTTGAGACCTAGAGGTTTGAGACCTATGAGTGGGACACCACAAGTTTGGGGATCAAGAAGTTCTAAACCGTAATGTTTGAGAACCATAAGTTTGAGACTTAGAGGTTTGAGTATTTGTTAACTCTTTGATATCTCTGGTAATGTTATATTAATTTGTACATTTTGTGTGCGTCTTTTTTTGCAGTGGTATATCTTTAGCAATAGTTGCTGGAAGTTTTTATGGGTTTAACTTTGTACCATGTATTTGGATCCAGGATAATGTAGCCAACGCCAGCCAAAACGGTACGTATTTATTCTGTGTTTCCCTCGTCAAATTATTAATAATGATAATAGTATCATTTATTTGTACCCTTACACCAATGTTTACTAAGCGATGTATACTCAGTACTTTCCCAAGTGCTGTTAATAAGAATCCACAGGCAAATCACTCGGGTTGGATTCAAACCCACGACCCTTGCATTGCGGGAAAGTACTGAGTATACAGTGCTTCATACACATCAGTGTTTGGGTAAAAACAAATTAATTCTTTATTCCTGATGCAAAAATTATTTCTAATAATAATAATATTGAACATTTCTTGTGCGCCATGTCTGTCAAGTCCCAGAACAAATAATGTCCACGCAGGAAAATAATCCCTGACAGTAATGCTTCTCAGATTCAAACTTTGGAGATTAAAACTGATATTTTGACATACCAAGTGAAATCGGGGGACTAGTTCTCTTACTTTGTACTATCAAATACTGCTGTACAAATTTTTGATTGCCTTTTATTATCGTATGCCTTCCCAGGCAACTGACACTATTGGTAATTACTCAAAATTAATTATTAGCATGAAAATGTATTTTGTATCAAGCAATGGAGAGCTGTTGATAGTATAAAAAATTGTGAGAAACGGCTCCCGTATTTCTCACTAAAATATTAAAACATTTCAGGCCTGAATCCTTTCATTGCTTTTTTGCCTCATTTTTCTCTTGCAATTTTGATGCCCAATTGAGTCAAAATTTTCAAAGGTTTGTTATTTGATGCATAAGTTTGGATCCTCTAAGTCAGAACGCTGGTCTTTGACAATTACCAAACGCGTCCAGTGCCTTTAAAGATGTGTGTATTATTTTTTTTTCTGTTTGTTAGGTTTGGACTACGTCTTCTCTCATTTCTGTGGCATCATCCTGACATCCAACGTGTATTTCTTGCTTTACTGCATCTTCAAGCGTAACCGTCCCCAGATTGGTGTAGGGCTAGTTATTCCTAGTATCGTCTCAGGGGTGATGTGGGGCGTTGCGCAGTCCGGTTGGTTTCTCGCTAACTTCAACCTTTCAGAGAGCGTCAGTTTTCCAATTATAACCACGGTAAGCTTGAAACCATTGCTGTTACATTTATGAGCCTAATTTTTATGGCTCCACTTACCGTCGACTTCTGCGCTTACGATCTCCATTCTCCGCTTTATACGTGCAAGCGCAGAATTTCTGCACTAGCTGTCTAAGATTAAAATATCTAGTAACGTGGAATACACACGTGCACAAGTGTGGAATTCCTCGCTTCCTTAAACACCCATTCTTCGCTTACATTGTACGGTAAGAAGAGCCATGAAATTGGGCCCTGTTGTGTTTTGTTTCATTCTGTTTAACGTTGAAACAAAAGGGCTATTCCCTGGAATATCAGCCAGCCCTTTTACCTTTAGATCGCTTTACCCCTGGGGTGTGTTTAGGCGGCTGAACCAATAACGGTTTCGGTTGAATTGGTCATTGGCTAATCACTGGCCAATGAGTGAAACAGTTGTTTTGGTCATTGTGGGAAACTAAATTGTGGTTCAACTTATTTGTTAGAAAGATCTTGGAAAATCAGTGAACGTAGGAAATGGATAAAAGTGGTGAGACCATTGCCCATGAGCCATCTGCGAAGGTTCAGTTGGCACAGGGTGTTTTTGTATTAGGCTAAACAATAAGGCAGGATTTGGTTCCCAAAACTACAGAAAGGGGTTCTGAAACAAGATTGAGGGTATGAAAAGGACATGAACGATGAAGAGAAAACTACACTTCATTGTCTTTGCCCTTGCATAAGACATTAACAGCATCTGTTGAAAACGTATCCCATCGTCTTTTCAATCTTTTTGTTTAAGCATGTTGTCGATACTTCATATACATATTGATTTGCTTTCTTGTATTCGATTTTGTATTTGCTGTTTTGTTATAATGATCTGTTTTTCATAATAATTTTAATAGATTTCGCAATTGGCTGCGATGAAATGTATCCCAATAACCAAATCAAATCAATTTATGTAAGGTATTAATTTCTCCATTTTGTTGTGTGTCCTGTTCCAGGGTCCAGGCATCATTGCTTCACTTTGGGGTGTTATTTACTTCCGTGAAATACAAGGCGTGAGAAATCTTCTGGTGCTATTCCTCGCTTTTGCCATCACTATTACCGGTGCAGTCTTCACAGCGTTTTCAAAGTAACAACTACTGCCTTTTATAATTGTGTGATTCCCTGTATAAATGTAGAGACTCGCGAAGAAAGCCGGTCCTCTAGTGCGCCATATTTTTGAGCGCATGAGGGCGCTCTCAATAGTTTTTTTTCAATCACTATCCTGCACAGTTAATTATCGTTTGTCACTTTTGTTGCGCCGTTACGGCTCCTGTTTGGGGTATAAACGTATATAACCCGGAAGCGATTGAGAGCGCCCTCACACGATTTTTAAAAGGATGAGCATTCGTCAACCCGATTGGCTGTATTGCTAACATCCGACTGTCCATGCTAACCAGCGCGGTTTGTTAACCAACAATAAAAAGTACTTTAGGGGATTGAAAACTTTCCGGATAATGGTGGTGGTCCGATCATGTTCCATGGGTGTATTAGGTGTGCTTACCACTGAGGTGATGACACTACTGGGGCCGACTCGGCTCCAGACGGTGTGAACACAGGTTTTTGCAAAGCTAGAAATTTGATTGTGCCATCCAGGGCTATTCTGGGCAGCACGAACAGCTTGATCGTGTTGTAGGCCGATGGCGTTGATGTCGTCTATAACCTGAGGTGACGTATGAGTCTGGGTGCATGGAAAAAGGTGTGGGATTGAGGGTTAATAATTGGAGGATAATTGGGTTAATGGGGTTTAAAGGCATCGGACACTGTTGGTAATTGTCAAAGACCAGTATTACTTGGTGTATCCCAACATATATTAAATAACAAATCTGTGAAAATTTGGACTGGAGTAATCATCGAAGTTGCAATAAAAAAGAAAAAACACCTTGCACAAATTTGTGTGCTTTCAGATGCCTGAAAAAGACTTCAGTCCTGAAGTCTTTTAATTATTTGAGTGAGAAATTACCTCTTTCTCAAAAACTAAGTTACTTCAAAGGGAACCGTTTGTCACAATGTTTTTATACTACCAACAGCTTCCCACTGCCTATTACCAAGTAGGTTTTTATGCTAACAAATATTTTGAGTAATTAGTGTCCAGTGCCTTTAAAGTTTGGAAGGAGGCGGTGTTCATGGGAACTCTTAAGTAATAAAAAAAAAAGAACTGGTAATGACAGCTGTGTGTAGGGCTTATATCAGTATCATTTCTGGTTTCAGATTTAATATGTTTTTTATTGGTGCAAATGTTTCTATTATTGTTAAACAGTATTATAAATTTAAGAAGGTATATGGTAATTATTAAGTAAAAGTGATGAAGAGAATTATATACTCAACAACAACAATACTCGAATAAGGATGTGCCAAACTGCCTCATGTTTTAATTTTGAGCTATAAATTGTATTTTTAATATAAAAGTTTTATATTGAATTTTTCCTACATAGTCTTTCAAATTTTAAATCTATATATATTTGTCAATGAGAAATTGTTCAAATAAATCATCGGGTCATAAAGATATAAAAAAAAATGAATGTGTGAAATGTTATTACTGTCATAATATTTTTTTGAACAATATTGTCTTCTTGTCGTGGCCCCCCCCCCCCCCACCCAGATACAGCAAACTGTGTACACATTTATTCGGATCAACCTCCTTCATGTCAGTTTTCTAAAGATAGATGGATGGGACAGACTCAAATATTCACAATGCACTGGTCAACTGTGTGGTATATGATCGAATTTGTGGCTGGCTGCTGTTGAAGCGGCCAGACCAATACTTTTTTTAATGAAAGGAAAAAAGTAAAAATCTACAACAATTTTTGGCAGCTTAAGAAATGTTCTACTCATGCTGTTCACTCCGTAACATTCCTCAGGCAGTCAACTTTTGTTTGGCACCTAAAATTCACACACACAATTAACCTTTTTTGCATTTCTTTTCAGACCATGCGAGCTTTGAAAATTAATAATGACCGCGCTCTTATAAAGTAGTTTTGACGGGGTCGAAAGGCATGCCAAAAAATTGGGTACGATGTGATGAAACTTTCCAGGGAACAAGATTGTCATATTTGACCTTTTAAGTTGACCTCTCCGTAGACATGTGTGATTTTGCAATGCGCGAAACACATCACACAGGGAGCATACGGAACAAACGGAGCAGAGAAATATAACTGTTTTTAGACAATACATATTTCATCTTGTCAACGAAGGAGCAATGGGGAAGTCCAAGAAGGGCAAAGGAGCCAGGAATGTCGACGTTGATTCGTAAGTGTGATTGTTAACAGAATTTCCTGCTGTCTTATTACGTTACTTTTTACTTCTACTTTCGGGCGCGCGCGCGCCATACATTTATTTATGGGTTGCAAGAAATTGCATCACAGTTATGTCAAACTCAAAGACCCCCATTTGTTTGGTCAATGTCGTGGTCAGATCTCACTTCTCACTTTTCTTACATTCTTTCTTATGTAATTCAGAGAATATGATGCTTCACCACCATGATCATTTGATGAAAATGTATTTTTAAAAACATTTTTCCTTGTCTTGTGTCTCTTTTGTTGTATTTCCTGCCTTACTTTGTTGTTCAAATAAGTCAATGAATATTAACAAATATTTTTGATAATTACTTAACATCTACTTGCAATCGCAAGGTTGTAACTTGTAGGTTCAAATCTTACCAAGCTAACCTCTGTTGTCCTCAAGTTACTGAATGAATCACAGCTTCTTGACTTCCTTGTGCAGCAATTCTAATCATAGAAACCGATTGATGTTTGTATGGATGTTTGTAATAATGTAATGGATGAACCAGCTTGGTGTTTCAATATTCCCTGGTTTTTGGTGGGAGTTTGCCGAGTTCCCTTGACAGGAAGATTTATAAACAAACAAAACAGCAAACAAACAAACAAGCCAATAAACAAACAAACAAATGTACTCCTATCGGAGTCCAACTTCTAGGATGGAGGGAGTGGTCTCATCAGAATATCTCCAAATGCGATTGCTTGGACTCCCTCCCCACAGTTTAACTGTTGCAAAGTATTCGTTGCGAATTTGTGACGTCAAAATTCGTATGGCATTTGTTTAATCTTGTACTTGCTATCCACAACTACACCAAAACATGAAAGAGATGTGTCTTTCAGGATGATCGCACACTGATTTTACCGTGCTGGTATTTAAACAAAATATCCAATAATTTAAAATTGGTGCAGCCATTTTCCCTGTAGATTCTTATGATACTTTAAAGGGATGCTGCAGTGAATTCAAATAAAACATTTTAATTTTGCTGTCTCGTTTATTTCTGATATATGTATTGAACATAAAATAAAATGCGTTTTGTTTATTCCCGACATACCTGACTTGCGTAATTAGCGAATAAGTCATGCCCCCCCCTTTTGTGGATTGTTACCGCCCCCTACCATCGACGTCACGTCGGGAATTCAAACAAATCGTTGGCAAAAAGAGTCTGGTCCCTAATTACACGCGCCTAGGTACCAGGCCACACAGTGCACACGTCTTTATATGCACACAGCCAGGGGGGTCCGGCGGCTCGGGTAACCGACACGACGTCACATTTATGCAAATGAAGGCTCCCTTTTAGGGGCGGGGTGGGTTCCCCTAATCTCTTGAAAACCATTTTAAAAATACTTGCGCAATTAATAAAAAATTTAAAAAAAATATTTCAGGTTTAAAAAGTCATGTTTAATCATTAAAATGAATAAAAAAAAAAACACTGCAGCCACCCTTTAAAAAAGAAAAGTTGCATCCCTTTATATTTATGGTGGTCCCTTTCCTGCCGCTTCCCAGGTTGTATTGTCAAGTTGGATGAGATCCCTGGCAATACCGCAGTACTTATCGGATGCATCCATGGATTTTAACTGGCACCCCCCTCCCCCAAAAAATATATACATAATGAGTAGGGTAGATGGCCTAAGCTTTTGATCCAAACCGGACCTTTTTATATAAATAACTAAACAAATCAAAAATATATAAAAAAATAACTAACAATTTACAAAATATGGAAACTGCCAACTTTAGGACTACATCATAAAATAGAACCCGGAGAATGCTGAGCTCGGCCGACGCTCTCTGTGTCGTCTGTGGACGCGGCGTACCAATACTGCATACTGTATGGCAAAATTATCATCGCGTGACACGCGTGTATGGCAAAATGAGCATACGTGACACGCATGTATGGCAAAATGGTAAGATGTCAGCGCACATAGACTGTTCTACGTGTTTTCATTGGTCAATGTGACGTCTACTATCTGGCAAAATAATTTGCCATACACGCGTAAAAAAATGGCGTATGCACGTCCATAAAAATGGTCTCACAACAAAGTCGCACGCACAATGAGACACTCAGCGTTCTCCGGGTTCTATTTTTATGGACTACATGTAGATGGTTCAGTTGGTAGAACACAGGCATGTTAAACCGGAGGTCGAAGAAAAGGTTTAAATTCTGCTGGAGCCAATTATTTTTGTTCAAACCCGAAATCCAAATCAGTTTTATAACTTGAATTGAAGTTACATCTCGAAATTCGTTTTGAAAATTTATTTTGCATGTCAAGGGATGGTCTGTAAAAGGAAGACTGGTCACAACATATAATCATAAAAAATATCAGGCCTGTAATTACGTGGAGGCCATGGCATCAGTTGCCCCTTGTCTTGGCCTTGGTGCCCCTTCAAAAATTTCTTATAGACTCTAATATTTTCCAGTAGAAGTGCCCTTTATAACTTTTCAATATTGTGAATCCTATACAGAGATGGTGAGGCTGATTTGGACCCCATCGCTAAGGCTCTGAAGGAGATCAACGAAGGGGACACTGCCACCAAAGCAGGCGGAAAGAAAGGGAAGAAGAAGAAGAAGTAAGTATCTAGATGATTTTGCCGTGCAACACAGTTGTCCAGACAATTAGAAAGCAGGACAGTTCTTTTCGGAGCTGAGAAGTCTCCAATTTCTTAAATCTACATGTATACTTTGTAAAGAGGTCTCCTGAATTCTGAAAAGAAAAAAAAATCTACCAAGTAGAATGTAATATTATTTTTGGTTTTTACCCATATACACACCGATGTGTGTTAGCCCTGTATACTCAGTACTTTCTTCCCCTTACACCAATGTGTGTTAGCACTGTATACTCAGTACTTGCCTGAGTTCTGTGAAAAAAAAATCACAGGCATATTACTCGGGTGGAATGTAATAATAGCTAGACAATTTCTCAAATTACATACATTGATACCTCACCATGCAGTGCATGAAATCCAAAAATAGCAACGACCCCAATCAACTGCCACCAGGGGTACGTTATATGGTGTAGTAGATTATGGTCCTACTGCTGTCACCTAATCTCTGGGGCTGAAACAGGGTGACCCTCTTCACAGCTTTGAGACACCCTTTGGGTGAGTAAAGCGTGATATAAAACTTATTATTATTAGGGAGCGTCTCAAAAGTCGGAACGGTAGGAACGTTCTTTTTGGATCGCAAGAGTATCCCCGCCGCTTTACTTGGACCGGTCCTTTGGACCGCCAGAGCGATCTTTTGGATCGTTCCAAATGCGTGACCGCGTCCAATCTCATGTTAGAACGTTCCTAATGTCATGATGTTGCGATCCTGCGGGCATATGCCCGCAGGAACGTTCTTTTGCGCTAGGAACGTGCCCGACTTTTGAGACGCTCCCTTACTATTATTACTTTTATTGGTGATTAATTTAAACAGGAATGTGGATGAACTGTTTGATGAGTTAGCAGTCATGGACGGTGAGAATGATGAACCAGAAGGTGTGAAGGAACCTGAAGAGGAAGTCAGTGCGGCTAAAGGCAAAAAGGTCAGTGCTCCTTGTTACTAAAAGTATTATTATTAAGTATCTGATTTTGGGGTTGAGCAAAATTGACTAGAGTTGAACATGAATTAACGACCTCTGGAGCAACATGCCGGAGGTCATTGGTTCGAGACCCACTCTATTTGTCTTTGTTCAACCACCAAATCATTAAAAAATTACCCAGTAAGTTTCCTTTGGGTTTATAATAATGATTTTATTAAGTATCAAACACTTTTTTAAATCTGAGTTTTGTTCTTCTGAAGATGGCAAAGAGAATTGATGCCATTAGCGTTATCAAAGACGATGGAGAACACCATTATGGCTGGTCTCAAATTTAACAATGGACTGCATCTGGCAGTAAAGTAACGATTGCACAGGTCCTGTGTGGTCTTGTGTTTTTGAATAAAAACACCTCGCGTCATTTTTTAGTTCAACAAAATATCTTTCGTATTTTATCCCAACCAGACTTTGCCATAAACTAACCTATGTATTACCACTATACAAAGTGATCATGTGTCTATCTTTCACTTTCAGCAATGAACATGTAATTTTTTTTTTTTTTTTTATAACTTTTTTTTTATTGATACATTTTTACTTGATTTTTCGTTTTCAGGGAAAGAAGGGAAGGAGGAAAAAGGATGATTGGTAAGAGCTTAGGTTTAGTTTTTGAAAAAGGGGATGTTGTCACCATGCACCTTTGATAATATCATCTATTAGGATAAGAGCAGTGAATTGAGTTTGAGAAGATGATGGACTCGAAAGAAGAAGAGTAGTGATGACAATAACAGTACTATGTTGGGACAATAACCATGGCCAATCACGTAATGCCAACAGAAAGTGCGTCCTCAGTTACAAAAACAAAATGGAAAATACTAGAGGGTGCGGTTGTCTAGCAGCTGGAAAAATTAAACGCTCCCGATTGGCTTATGGCCACATCATGGCGAAAAGGCTGAACCAATGGGGTGGTTTAAAATGCAAGGAAAAACAATAAATAAGAATCCCCCACGACTAAAAAGATTAAAAACCTGTCTGTCTTACAGGGACATGGATGATATTGCTCAGGAGATTGAAGCACTTAGCATGGAGAAGAAACCTGATAAAGCAACTCAAGGAAACAAAACGGCACAGAATGCCGCCGCAGCTCCGGAGGAAAGCAACGAGAAAGAAGACACACTAGAAGATGAGGTAAAAGACTTTGTAAACAGTGCCAATGGTTTCAATCGACAGTGAAGAAAACGCTGAATAATTCATGATAAGCCCTATTACATTGTCCCCGCCTTGGTCCCTATTTCACAAGGCTCCAGCTGCACATTTCAAGAATACCCCAGGGTTTTACCGCTTACCCCTACACCAGAGCAGGGGTGGCTATTCCCAGGGTATTTGGGGACACGGTTGGCTTGTACGTAAAGCGCTCGCCTCTCACCAAGGTGACCCTGGTTCGACACCCGGCCAGGGCCATATGTGAAATGAGTTGTGCGTTGGTTCTCTAAAGTGCCACAAGAGTTTTCCAGACCATCCGGTTTTCCTCCCTCGGGAAAAATTAAACACTTTTGATCTCTGGCTGTGCGCAGTGGTCATAATTGGTTGATGTGGCTGGCTGCCAAAAGTGCCCTTGCATGCCTGCTTCTTGAATGCACTGTAGCCACGTTCAGCTGTTAGCTGTTAGTAAGGATGATTAGCCTCCCAAATTATTTTTATTATTATTCCGCCCATTAGCCAGGGTGGATCAGGGGTAGAGCCATCCAAGTGTGAAAGGGGTTGCCCTCACCTCCAACAGCCAACACTATCTTATAATTTTTTTGCTTAACAAAATTACTTTGATCTTTGCATGAAACAGCAAGCCACAGAAAGATCTGCTTCCATTGACTACGAAGATGACGGTGATGATTTAGACGGGTCGGGCCCGGTCATGAAGACAGCCGCCCAGAAGCGAGCCGAGAAGAAGGAACGAGACAAGAAGAAGAAAGAACTACAAAAAGCCGAAGCCAGAAATCGTCGAATGAAGGAGAAGCCCAAGGATGGTGGGAGTAAGGAGGCTGCGACGGCAGACGATGAGCAAGACGTAACATCAACAGCAGATGCAGCTGAAGGTAAAGGTTCAAAATCCATCTTGGCCCAATTTCATGGCTCTGCTCGAATTTCTGTGCTAGCCGTTTAAGCCAAGAATGCATAGTAACGTGGAGTATGCACGTGTACAAGCCAAAATTTCCTGCTAACCCGTAAAATACACTGGACGTAAGCGCAGTCTTTGCTTACGGTAAGCAGAGCCATGAAATTGGGCCCTATATTCTAAGTTTCATTATTGATGGATTGCCTACTGCACCACCCTAGTAACAAATGTATGGATTTTTTTGCTTCGGGCTGGCATGGCTTTCTGAGGCTTTTCAAATACAGTTGTATCCTCTACTCTTTCAGGTACCCATTTATACTCATGGGTGGAAAATGCTAGTACAATAAAATTCAAGGACACAACTGTCATGACCAGGATTTGAACCTACAATCCAATGACTTAACCTCCAGAACTTGAATCTGATGCTCCATTTAATATCCATTTGTCTCTCTTAAACGCAACACACCAGTGAAGTAATTATCTATTTAAAGGGGGGTAAGTTTTAAGTCTCTTGACACTTCCATGTCACATTATGATTTTAATTTCACATTCGTTTTCCTTTTCTCTTGGTGTGTTCGTGAAGTCAAAGATGCAGATGATGTCGAAGACGCAGGTGAACAGAAAAAGAGTAAAAGAAAGAAAAAGAAAGGAAAGGAGGATGTCGATGTCATAGAGGTCGAGGGGTCATCTAAGGTCATAGAGGCAGACGATGTCGAAGACTCCGGCGAACAGAAAAAGAGTAGACGAAAGAAAAAGAAAGGAAAGGAGGAGGATGTCGAGGTCACAGAGGTCGAGGGGTCATCTAAGGTCACAGCTCCAGGAGAAGGTAAAGTTGTTTTCTTACATAAATAACCCATCATTTGTTTGTGGAAATATCTGGTTCTCCTTATGATCTTCCACTCACTGAATGACACGTCACCTGACTACATCAATGACTTAATCCTTGTGTACAAACCTCCAAGAAAGCTCCGCTCCTCAAACAACCTGCTCCTGAACGTTCCACGTTGCCTGCACTCCTGGGGTGATCGCTGTTTTTCACATGCCGGACCATATCTTTGGAATAGCACCCCACTTCAACTCAGAAAAGCAGATACTTGTTCCAAATTCAAACTCACCTCAAAACATATCTATTTTGGAAGCCTCCAAACTTTTAGTTGTCTTGTGTCATTGTGTACTAGCAGAGTTCTCGTTTTTTTGCGCCAGGAGTGTCATCATTGACAGACATGGTGCATTAGAAATGTTCATTATTATTATTATATGTGCATACATTATTGAATTTAGTATTGAGGTAATAATGGGTTCTTATTTAGTGCTTGTATCATCACACCTCTAGGGGGCGTTTCAGTATTAGTGCGTAGTATTATTTTCTGCAAGTTACATGTATGTGGAGCTATTCCTGTATAACACTATGTAATGGCTTAGTAGGTGCTGTGGCGCATTATGCTGCCAATCAGACCAGAAACACCGATAAGTGCACTGGGTTCTTTTACACAACACACACAACCAGACAGCTTTACATCCCATTTCAAGCATGCAGGTGTACATGTATTATGTTTAAGTGTTGTACATCAGGACACAAGTGTCATGACCTAGACTCGAACCCATGTTCTGCTGATCAGAAATACCAGAGCTTGAATCCGGTGCTCTTTACTTATCGGCGCGGCCGCCACACAACTTGCTAGCTAACTTTAGGATCAACAAGTCTATGCCGCCTCATCCTCAAGTTGTAATAGGGGAGCATTCCTGGAGTCGCCGCCATATCACCTGTTCTCTTTCAGTCGCCGCTCTTCTCAGCTCTCGCACACTTCTACCACTCCACTTTGTTACATTGTCTATCCAACGCAGCTTCTGGTGACCTCTTCCACAACTTTTTCTCATAGCTGCTTTGGGTAGACTCCCCTGGCTCATCACATGAGTGCACCGCACAAACTTTGTCTTTTTAATACCCAACGCAGCTTAGGGCGACCTCTGCTGCAACTTTTTAATTTCTTGTTTTCTTTTTTCTTCCTTTCTTCTCTAGTTGATGAAAAAGATGCTGCTGAAGATGGGGAGGAGGAGGAGGATGAGGGAGACAAGAAGAAAAAGAGGAAGAAAAAGAAGAAAGGCAAAGATGAAGAGGAGGAGAAAGACAAAAAGAAGAAACCTGTCAATGGTAGGGATTTAGTTTTTGTGGGTTGTTTTTAATGAATACCAGGCTGGCTTAAATTTAAAAATAAAATCATCAAAGCTACTAAATATTTTAGAATAGATCATTACAGAAGGGGAAGATATACGCTTGGTAATCACTCTTAAAATGAATTGCAATAAAAACTTTTTGTTTTTGTTTATTTATTTTTTGTGAGACACTGCTCTAGATGCAAAGGTCAGGGGTTCGAATCCAACCCGAGTAATATGCTTTTTTTTACAGAACTCAGGGAAAGCGCTGATTATACACTGCTAACACACAATTTGTTGCAAGGTTAAACCCCAAAAATAATTTTGCTTTCCTTCTCCTGTCCGATTAGCTCGTGTGCGTGCAATGCAAGAAGCCTTAAAGAAGATGAAGGAAGAAGAAGAAAGACTGAAGGCTGAGGAGGAGGCTAAAGAGAAAGCTGCTCTACTGGCCGAAGAAAAACGTCTTGAGAAACTCAAACTGGAGAAAGAAAAGAAAGATCGAGAGAAACAGAAGAAGAAGGTTGGTTACTCTGGAGGATCAAGGCTTGCAAACTTCAGACATATCAGGGCCAAATTTCATAAAGCTTGTTTTTTAACAGAAAATTCTGCTTGACAAATTTCTTTGCTAAGCAGATTATTTAGTGGGGCACCAGTCACAGCAATGTAAAAACTTAGATACTAAGGCCACAACATAATTGGTGGCTAAAGCTATGGCTACAGCTGTTGCTAAGCGTGTTGCTTAGACCGTCCTATACCACAACGCATAATGACAAGGAAATCTAGCCGTTGCCCTAGCTGTAGCCGCCAATCCGGACATGGCCTTGCATACTGGAAAGCAAGCACCCTTAGAGAAATAATTAACAACAATTTTATTAGATGGCTTGCTTCGTACTTCCCAATACATGTCACCTATGGCCACTCCCTTGTTCCCATGTATTGTCTTCTCACCTCCCCCCCACCCCACCCTTCCTTCTGTCCTTATCCCATCCCCTTCCTTTCCTTTCCAAGTTCCATTTTCTGTCTGGATGAATATTTTAATTCCGGTGTATTTTAAAAAATTGAATTGAATGATCAATTGATGTACTTGTTCAGGAACGGATTGAAAGACTGAAGAAGGAGGGCAAGTACCTCAACAAGAGTCAGAAGGAGGCTAAAGCCAGAGCAGAGGCTATGTTAGCCTCGATGAAACAACTAGGTATTGAGGTACCAAGCAAGGAGGCACTGTCTGAATCCAACAAAGGCAAAGTCAAGTATGGAGTCCGGGAGAGGAAAAAGAAAGATCCGACAAACGGTAAGCTTTTGGGATCCTTCAGGGCTCTTGTGGGCGTGCATACTCCATGTTACAAGGCATTCTTCGCCGACACAGCTAGCTCAGAAATTCAGTGCTTGTACAGGCAGTGGAGAATGGTGATTGAAGTGCGGAATTCGGCGGTAAGCAGGGCCATGAAAATGAGCCAGATGAGTACTACTGTACGGACCACCTTATGGGATGGTCGGTCAGACAAATTCAATGTTATTACTTTAAATTTATTCTGGGTTTCAGGAAAGAAAGCGGAAGGCGTCGAATTGCAACGGGTAGATTCCGAGGAGAAATCTGAGGAGCTAAGCAGCGAGACACAGGAGGGAGCCTCGGCAGCAGCCACTGTTGAGGTGGAGGCAGAGACACCGAAGGAGGAAGAGATTCAAGAGAGCTGGGAGGAAGTAACTGACTCTTGGGATGCTGGAGGAACAGAGGACGAGGAGGAACCAAGTAAGGCACCTAACTGTGATTGCTTTACAAAGTTGGGGAGGCAGTGCTTTTTGATCTACCAGCCAGGCTTCTGATGGAAGATACCCAAGCCTACATCTGTATGGACTGTAATGGGGGTGACCCTAATTCAGCCCCAGGAGTAGGTGGCAACGGCCCCGGGAAAAATAGTTGATTGTAGCCCACACCTTGAATTGGCCTTCAGGGCCTTGTGTGTCTGGTGACTTGCGTAAGAAACTTAGACATCTTGATGATTTTAAGATACCTGGTAATGATGCCTCAAAAGTATGGGGTACTTTAAAAGCAATGCGCCTCTCTTAATATTCATGCATGACGTCATAATTCGTACCCAAAATGAGGCTATAGGCGCACGTCTGCGTCCACCTCATTTTGGGTTAAAATTGTGACGTACTCATGCATAAATATTAAGAGAGGCATATAATGCCTCAAAAGCAGTGATGGCTCAAAAGCAAGTGTGCTCGAAAAGCAATAATGCCTCAAAAGCATTGATCCCTTAGAATTAATGGTGCCTCAAAAGCAACAAATTCCTGCCAAACTTTTCAGAATTTTAGGTGATATAGCATGGAATTACCTTCCTCATTGGTTTTCCTTTATAAAGGCAAAGAAGAGAAACCATCCGCTGAGAGTCCGCCGGCATCTACGGTCTCTGAGAAACCCAAGCCTCAAGAAAATGTCGACGATGATGAGGATGATGAAGATGAAGATAGTGAAGAGGCGAGTAGTAGCGAGGAGGAGGAGGAGGACAGTGAGTCGGAGTCCGAGTCCGAGTCCGAGTCCGATGAGGAACGAACGCCAGCAGAGAAAATTAGAGAGAAAGTCAAACTCAGGATTCAGGTCAGTACAAGAGATCATTTTTTGTTGGTTTATTTTTTTTCAATATAAACCACAAGGGAAACTGACTGGGTAAATTTTTTGAAATGATTTTTGGGGTTGAACAAAGAATTGACTAGAGTGGGATTCGAACCAACGACCTCCGGATTAACGTGCCGGCGCTCTACCAACTGAGCTATCTAGCCCTATATTGGCAGTGTCCCTATTTTGTCAATATCTTTGTTCGGGGGTGCCAGTCAGAAGCCATACAACTGTTAACTACCGTGTAGCCAGGGATCACACCCAAATTACGATACAACCTGGGAAGCGGCAGCCAGAGGATCACCATAAGGGGATGCGACTTTTTGTTTCAGATATCAATATAAACCACAAGGGAAACTGACTGGGTAAATTTTTTGAAATGATTTTTGGGGTTGAACAAAGAATTGACTAGAGTGGGATTCGAACCAACGACCTCCGGATTAATGTGCTGCGCTCTACCAACTGAGCTATCTAGCCCTATATTGGCGGTGTCCCTATTTTGTCAATATCTTTGTTTTTCATGAGATATCGCCTAACCACTCCTTCAGTTAGGGCTACATCCGTGAATTTCAAAGTGCTTTCTTCAAGCAAACAGACGCAAAGATTTTGAAATGGCCTTTGCGCTTTTGAACAGAAAATAAAAGGCGACAGCTTTGTCTCTATATAGGATTTTGAGGCATTGCATGGTGAGGTATCAATATATATTTGGTTTCCTGATGATGACGATGTTTACAGTAAGCTAGTCGAAACGTTGCGACCAATTTAAGAACAAACTCCGCAGTAGTGCAGTTAATTACGATCCTATACACTAAAGTAGTAGTCCCAGCCTATTTTCTACACCATCCGCCCGGGTAATAGTTAAAAAGCAGGACAGTTCTTTTTAGAGCTGAGAACTGAGAAGTCTCCCGACCTGGTTGAATGTTTTAAAGAATTTTTACTCCCGTTGTTATAATTCTGTGTTTTCTTATTTTTTAGTTTGTCTATGTTTCCATGTTCAGTGCCCTAGAGCATGTTTACATGATTAGGGCGCTATATAAGTTTTGGTATTGTTATTATTATTAACACCCGATAAATCTACTCTGCGGTAGTAGATAAAAGAAAGACAGTTCTCTAAGAACAAACTCTACCTGGCAAGTAGATACACACATGGTGTTACCGCAAACCAAATATAGATTTGTCTCTGTCAACCAAGCTCTTGCTAAGCAAGATTTCTCTGTGCTTAGCAACTTAGTTTCCTCGGACAGGTCTTAGCGATGTGGCTCCATACTTTTGGTATGCCAATTATATTTGATAATGTCATATTTTGTATTGTATTTGTTTTTTGTTTTCTTCTCTTTCAGAAACGAAGAGAAGACGCTGAAGCTAAGAAGTCAATAGACAAACTCAGGTCACCTGTAGTTGTCGTTCTTGGTCACGTGGACACCGGAAAAACAAAGATTCTGGACAAGGTATGGTTTTTAGCGCCAGGTGGGTTGCAGAACCCTGCTGTCTTTACTAATAAGCCTGGAACTCCGACCAGTATTATCATAAGAAGAAACTATAAATCCAGATAAGACTAGTCTTTACTCTTTGTGAAATCCACCCCAGGGATTCCCTTACTTCTCACTGATTTGGTTTGGCTGCCAACTGTAAAATGTAAGATTATAAAATGCTGTTACCTTTAATCATCGTTTTTTTTTTTTTTTTTCATTTTGAAGATCCGACACTCTCACGTCCAAGATGGAGAAGCAGGTGGTATAACTCAACAGATTGGTGCTACCATGGTCCCCCCTGACGCTATCAAGGAACAAACCAAAATGTGTAGACTGGTGAGTTTCAAAATGATTCAATCAATCAATCAATCGATCAATCAGTCAATCAATCAATCAGTTTATTTCCACAGTATCAAAAAGACAATTTAAGTTTGAGGTTAAGAGTTACATAGTTGAGAAAATAGAATTAGCTGTTGCAAACAACTTACCAACCAAAAGGACCTATGGTGTAAATGCAAAAAAAAAAGGTGATGGCCTGACGTTTTGAGCCAAGCAGAGTCTTTCCTCGAGCTACAAAGTTGTATGATAAAACTTTATTAAATAAAGAACAAGCATTGAAGTTCTTGAAACTGTGAAGGGAACCATATAGAAGCAAAGCTTGTAAGGTTATGGGTTCCTTAGCAAGCGTGTGCCTTGAGCCAAACATTATTTGTATATTTTGTGGAAGATGCTACTCCAGGTCAGAAAAATGTTCCCGAGAGGAAAGGTGTAACCAAGAAGACTCCATGCACTAGCTGCTGACAATGAAAGTAATTACCTAGACAAATGAACAGTGGCAGACACGAGCACAAATGGCCCATGTTAGGGTTACCCCCCAAAAAAAACATGCGCTCAGAATAAAAACTCAAAAATATTTGTTTCTGCTTCCAGTTCGCCAAAGAAGAGCTTAAGATTCCTGGCCTGTTGATCATCGACACCCCAGGCCACGAGTCCTTCAGTAATCTACGCTCTCGTGGCTCCTCCCTATGTGATATCGCCATCCTAGTGGTGGACATTATGCATGGATTAGAACCACAGACCATTGAGTCACTCAACCTCCTCAGGTCACGCAAAACACCGTTCATTGTAGCACTGAATAAGGTAAACTCAAAATTTACTCATAAAGCTAGTTCATTGTGTCTCATATACTTATCATTCCTGTATTTTATTTATCCCCCTTAAGCCCGGTTCATACTTCCTGTGAATGTGATAAAAATGTTGGCCTCACAGCACTGTTTTTACTGGAATGTCTGCAGGAGTCGAGCACAACTTCATTCTTGCGGCGTCAAAAGTCGTAACGTATTGGCAGGATTAGAGCTAGTTCATTGTGTCTCATATAATTAATATTCCTGCATTTTTTGTATACACCTTTGTTGAATATAATTGACAATTTATTTTAACATTTCTAAATATAGGACAGCAATTAATGTGTGTAAAAAAAAATGTAACTACGCAAAAGCTTGCCCCAAAATTTGTATACTTTCATGCCTAAAGCTTTTTCTCAGATTAAAATTTTCTGTTAATCCTGAGGTCGTTGGTTTGAATCCCACTCTAGTCAATTGTTTGTTCAACCCCCAAAATTATTTTAAAAATTACTCCATTACTTCAAAATGGTTGTTTCTAACAATGTTTTATAATATCAACAGTTCTCCAGTTTACCAATTAAGTTTTTATAGTCATTATCTCGTGGATTAATTCCAAAAAATACACACTGCCTTTAATATTCAGTTTGTTCAACTTCTAATTGTTACCCTTTTTCGGCAAAGATTGATGTTTTGTATGAATGGAAGACCAGTCCACACACGGACATCACCGGTACCATCAAAAAGCAGAAGCGCCACACCAGAGACGAGTTTGAGGAGAGGGTGAAGGCAACAGTCACAGCATTTGCTGAACAGGTAAAAAAGATTGACTAAATACTATATGTATATTTGTATATATTTTAATTCAAAGTACCTCCTAAGATCAGTTCCGATTCTACGGCTCTGCTACCATAAGCAGTGGCGTAACCAGAGGGGGGGCAGGGGGGGCCGGCGCCCCCTCGCTCAGAACCCTTGCCCCCCCTCTTGGCCCCCCCCCCCATATGAAATCAGAGATAAGTATATTCTTATAGGCCTTATATATAAATCGTTTAAGGCTGCATAAAATGCTGCCGTAAAAAGGAAAACTTTTATTCATTATCAGTAGGCCCTATGTGGACTATAACATGAAAAATGCGATCGTATTGGCGGTAAATGTTTGTTGTGGTTTTGCGGTTACAGAGAGTGCAGGATGTGACAAAGTTCTGTTAAATATGCGTTGGTCTGAACGCACACCAATAGCTCCGTAAACACAAAGTCAGATCATGGAGGTAGAAATTTCTACCTCCATGGTCAGATGCACTACAGAGAAATTTATTACAGCACAAAAATGGCCAGTGAAAAAGGTTGCTTAGACCATTTCTTCTCCTTTGAAGCAAGCGGTGCAATTGAGAGGTAGGCCTATTATTTTAAATATCCGTTTCGTAACTAAATTGTGATTATTAAACACCCACAATTTCGATCCTGTATTTTTGGCTTACACTTGTTACAATAAGGCCGAGTAAAAAAAGAAACATGTTTAGTGTCTGGGTTTCTCAAAAATAAGGAAGGAGGAGGGGCTTTTTATTTTTTATTTCAAGATGGTCGCCATGAATGTCAAATATCAACTGGTTTTTTTCTGCTGCTGAAACACACAAAACATTAATGAAACAGTTTGGTCAAGGCATTTAGACAAGACATTCAGATTTTTTTTTTTTTTTGCTGAGATCATTTAAAATAACCCTTTTTCAAAAATAAAAATAAAAAAAAAATGTGCATAAAAAAACTTAAGAAAAAAAAAGAGGTGTCCTGTAAAAAGGAAGTGGGCGGGGCGCTAAACATTTCTATTTTTCTATTTTTACTTGGCCTAATATTATGTTTTGGGTATTTACACACCCACAAAGCCTAGTTGAGAATACCGTGTACAACTCTAAATTGGTACTTGTTGACCACAGTTGGTAATTTAATCCTTTTATACAGTCAAAAAGTTTTATCTTATACAAAATGACATGTTCTCTAAGATTTTGTTGTTTTCTCAATCTTTTGTTACATGCTGACTATAGACTGTTTTAGAACTGCATTGGTGTGTATCAACTATATATCAGTTAACATATTTAACAATAATCTTGCACTTCTTTGGCCCCCCCAAATTTAATCTTTGCCCCCACTTGCCCCACCAAATGAAAATGTCTAGTTACGCCACTGACCATAAGCAATGATTTGGCACTTATGGAAGCAGGGAATTCCATGCTAACATCAAGTTTTATTTCACAGGTTAGCGTAAATAGGCATTCTTAGCTTACACAACTAGCGCAGAGATTTGGCGCTTGTACGTAAGCAGGAAATGGTGATCGTAAGGGCAGAATGAAGAATTTGTTTCTGATAATAAACATTGAAGCATTTCTGTACAGATTATCGTTAATTTCCACTCATTTGAAATTGTTATTTTCATCAGGGTTTGAACGCCGCTCTATTCTTTGAGAATCCCGATCCTAAATCGTACGTTTCCTTGGTGCCAACGTCTGCCCACTCTGGGGACGGGATGGGGAACCTGATAGCTCTACTTATTGAATATAGTCAGACCAGACTAGCTAAGAGGCTAGCTTTCTCCGATGAACTACAGTGTACTACGCTAGAGGTGAGTGAAACAGCATTGTCTGAAGTTGGGCCTGGATGGTCATCTTTTAGAGGGCAAGGTCAGTTTTGCAAAGGAACTTCCATTGGGAAAAGTAATAGACCCTTCCCATGAAATATGTAAATTGCACATAGCGCGTGCGCACTAACGATTTGGTTGGCAAAATGAGGGAACATCGCGCTGTTTTGTACACGGCTAATGGGTGCGTGACGCAGACGCGATTGCGCGTCTGCTTAGTGCACAACTCTATGTTGTTTGCCAACCAGCAGGGTCTGTACGCATGCGTGAATGTAATTAGCATATTTCATGGGAAGGGTCCATTAAGTCTATAGGAAACTTTTGAACTTCATGACCAAGTGACCTTAGCATTTTTGTGCTTACAGGTAGTATTGGTTCTGAAAGAACCGTTGGTTGACGAGTCAACAGTTAGATCAGTAGGCACTAATTGACTTCAGGAGCATATCGGAGCATACTGATCAGAACATTGAGTTGTCAACCATCAGTTGAACCAACACTACTCACAGAGATGTACACATGGTGTTACCCTAAACCTAAACTGATTATACTGCAATCATGCAATGTTTCAACTCCTACTTACACCACAAAAGAAGACACCATGTGGTTTAACTATGAAGGCCCCCCCCCAAAAAAAAACTCCATGACTGCCAGCTCATAATATCTGTCATCATGTGATGAGTATTTGGCATACTTTTATCTTCTATAAAATTCTGAAATAAGGTAATGAAACACACATGAATTCGTTTTCTTCAATTTTCTCTTCTATTTAATGACGTTTCTTTCCCAGTTCTTGACTGTTGGTAGTAAGTCTTAATTTGGACGCTTACTGATTACCAGAATTTCAGTTGACAACTGTTTTTTACACTATTGATGCATTATTATTGATGTTTTTTAGTTTGACAAAGATAAAAACCAATAGAAGGTTTTTAGGGCTATTTCTGACTTTAAAGGAATCATTTGTTTCTACCAAAGGTGAAATCTCTTCCTGGTCTTGGCACGACAGTAGACGTCGTTTTGGTGAATGGACGATTAAGAGAAGGAGATACGATTATCTTAGCTGGCCAGGAAGGACCCATAATCACACCAGTTAGAGGTTTACTGATGCCACAACCATTGAAGGAACTCAGAGTAAAGGTAATTTTGAATTTGTTTATAATTTTGTAAAAGAGATCGCCTAACATTACAAGACCATGGACGGCCACTTCAAGGTGAGGGCTACACTTACTGGGCTGTCAACCAAAATCAACTATCGCCTGGAGTATTTTGCCACCAAATCATGGGGCTGAAGCAGGGTTATCCCCTACACAGTCCGTCAGGATGTAGGCATGGGTATCATCCACTAGGAGCCACCTACTCCTGGGGCTGAAGCAGGGCTACCCCTTCACAGTCTGTAAGGATGTTGGCATGGGTATCATCCACTAGGAGCCGCCTACTCCTGGGGCTGAAGCAGGGTTATCCCCTTCACAGTCTGTAAGGATGTAGGCAAGGGTATCATCCACTAGGAGCCGCCTACTCCTGGGGCTGAAGCAGGGTTATCCCCTTCACAGTCTGTAAGGATGTAGGCATGGGTATCATCCACTAGGAGCCGCCTACTCCTGGGGCTGAAACAGGGTTATCCCCTTCATAGTCCGTAAGGATATGGCATGGGTATCATCCACTAGGAGCCTGGCTGGTAGAGCAGAATTAGCTACCTACCCAACTTTTAACAAGGCAATTATGATTAAGTGCCTTGCTCAATGGCACAAGTGTCTTGACCAGGATTCAAAACCAAACTTTGCTGCTGACAACACCAGAGCTTTGGTACGGTGAACTAGGCTGCTTGACCACGAGATGCTTCTTCTGCTTGTCAATAGACCGATCCAGTAGGCTCCGCCCACGACGCACGTGTGAGCAAGAACACGTGGGCCTCTCCAATGCCTTTCTGCACAACTCTGCCGTGCGCGCCAAGCATATGCGTACGCATGTCGGACCTTATTTGTCGGACCTTCGTTGCGTTGTGATTGGTCAATACGCAATGGGGCGTAGGTTAGTGGATTGGTCTGATGGTGCTATCAATTATGTATATTTTGGTAGCCCCAATTTGGAGGTGGTTTCGGTCTGGAACTTCTTGGACCACTACAGTTTTTTTGTCTTTGTTTTCTTCATCATTTTTGTAGTCTTGTTTTTAATATTTGATTGTTTTCTTGTAATTTTTAACTCTTTGAAATTTGTATATTTTATCTTTTTGTACATAATTTTGACTGCAACTCGGCCTTTGGCTGCGAAGGTGTTTGTTTTCATGAAACCATTTCAAATCAAATCAAACCAATCATTGTTTCCGTTTTACTCTGTCCTCAAGAATCAATATGAGAAGTTCAAAGAGATCACTGGTGCTCAGGGAGTCAAGATCCTGGCTAAGGATCTTGAGAAAGCTCTAGCAGGAATGCCGTTACTTGTAGCTCAACACCCCGATGAAGTTGACTTTCTCAAGGTGAGCAATTGAACAATCTTTCTTCATTCAGAATAACTTTCGTGGTCTTTGACAGATTGCCAGAAAGGCAGTATATCTTTGGTTTTTGTAACCTTTCAATTGTTGTAATTCTATGTATACAAATACAATAAAAAATAACCTGTGAAACTCTTACTTCCAAAAGGTGGTCACTTTCTTGAGATATCGCTGAAAATCTGGAGTGGTTAAGTCTACGCAGGAAAAATAATCCGTAATTGGAATACACAATATGCTCGTTTCTCAGATTCACATTTTGTTTCATTAAAAACTGATATCTTTTCACATAAGCACATTACATCGAGGTGAAATGATTCTCAAAATGCTTTACATTGAAAGCTGCTGTAGGCTTTTAACAACAAGTTTTTGATTGCAATTATTTTCGAGAGTGATTAAACCATAAAGTGTAGTGGAGCGCTGCATAGAGGGAGTTCCTTAACTTTGAAAACGCAAATTCTGGCAACAGGGCTGAAGTTCATAAAGCAGAAAATACTGCTGGACAGAATCCTTTAATAAGTAAAAATTGAGCGGGGCACCAGTCAAAAAAATGCTAACTTCATGTAATTTTGGCTGGTAACCTGTTTCCGTTAAGCAATACTTTTCTGTGCTTAGCAAGTTTTTTGTGCTAACAGGCTTTATGTAAAAGTGCCCAGGTATTTTAAGAAGTATTTATGCAGAAAACTATTAAGGTGAATATGAGTATGATAATGATTGGTCAAACAATAGGAGGGTTAACAAACAATTAATTAATTTTTTTTTTTAATAGGATGAGGTATCTCAACTATTAAAAGACGCCCTTAAATCCATCAAGTTAGCGGACCTTGGGGTCTACGTCCAAGCTTCCACACTAGGATCTCTTGAAGCGCTGCTAGAATTCCTCAAGACATCTGAGATTCCGGTAAGTATAACTTTATATTTGGGTTTAACAAAGACAACTGAGCTATCCAGCCAAATGTTGGTGGTCTCCCTATTTTGTCAATATCTTTGCTCAGGTGGTGCCTGTCAAGAGCCACATAACCGTTAACTGCCGTTTAGCCAGGGATCACACCAAAATTAAGATACATAGGAAGTGGCAGCCAGGTGATCATCTTAAAGGGAAGGTACAACATTTGGTAAATGTCAAAGACCAGTCTCCTCACTTAGTGTATCCCATCATAACCATAAAAAAACAAGCCTGTGAAAATTTGGGCTCAATCAATCATCAAAGTTGCGAGAAAATGATGAGAGAAAAAAACACCCTTGTTGGACGAATTTGTGTGCTTTCAGATAAGAATAAAAGACTTCTAGCCAGAAGTCTTTTATTATTTTAGTGAGAAGTTACCTTTTTCTCAAAAACTACACTACTTCAGAGGGAGTCAGTTCCCACAATGTTTTATACTATCAACAGCTCTCCAATGCTCGTTACCAAGTCAGTTTTTAAGTTAATATTTATTTTTAGTAACTACCAAACGTGTACCTTCCCTTTAAGGGGTTGCAATTTTAAAGAAACTGAATTGGTAGAGAGCAACTTGGTCCTGCAAGTTTGAATACATGCAAGACCTGCACAGTCAAGACCAGAAAAGTACTTTGTAGATTTGTTAGTAATTAGTTGATCTTTTGATTTCTACTCCCAGTATGCTGGCATCTCTATTGGTCCTGTGCACAAGAAGGATGTTGTGAAAGCATCCGTTATGCTGGAACGAGACGGCCAGTGAGTATTGCTTTTGGGTTTGTTTAAGATTTGTCTTTAAAGGCCAAGGTTTACCTTTGGTTCAATTGCTTTAATCCTATATAGATGCATACAATAAAACTGGTTGCATTTTTGAGATATATCGCTGAAAATCCGGAGTGAATATGTCCACGCAGGAAAATAATCCCTATTAGGAATCCTATAAGGAATACACGTTCTTGCAGTAAGGCTTCACAGATTAAACTTTATGTGCATAAAAAAACTGATATCTTTTTTACATAACAAGATTACTTCAAAGTGAAATGTTTCTGAAATTGCTTTCCATCAAATGCTGCTGTGGGCAAAAGTGTTGACATATCTGTACCTGTGTATGTATTCTAGTGCTGGGCGAATAGTGAAATTTTGTTATTCGGATACCGCTGGCCAACTATCCGAAATTAACCGGATATTTGAATAGTTTTTTTCGCCGCTAGAGGGCGCTATAAAAAAAATAAAAATAAAAAAATATTTAGAAAAATATTTTTTTTTGTCGCTAGAGGGCGCTGTTCGTTTGTGAATGAGATCTTCTGGGCGGATTGATATTAGTTTTAGACAGTGTCACTCGGTTCATTCATAAAAATGACCGGATCTAATTTAAAGATGGCGATTTGCTTTTTCTTTTGATCGTGGATGACTCTACGTGAAGGAAAACTTTTGTAATCTTTGAACAAATTACGTCAGAAATGTCATTGTTTTGACTCTTCACGGAGGTGAGCATAGTTAAATACTTAATTTATGCTGTTTTATGCTGTCTTAATAGAAGTTTCATTAGGATTCAGACAAAACATTCATGTCAGTTGTCGCCCGACGTCCGCGGATATTCGGATATTAAAGAATATCCGGTTACTTGGTTGTAATTACAGAACTATCCGGTTTATAAATAGCTATTCGCGCCCTATGCGGATATCCGGTTAAGAAAAAAAAGGCATTCGCGGTTACGGATAGGAAAACCTATTCGCCATTAACCGGATATTCGAATAATTCGCCCAGGCCTAATGTATTCGTAACCCTTTTTGAAACTTCTCTACTATGTTCACGATCTCCACAGATATGCCGTCATCCTGGCTTTCGATGTGAAGATTGAACGTGACGCCCAAGACATGGCCGACCGGGAGGGCATCAAGATCTTCCAGGCAGACATCATCTACCATCTCTTCGATCGGTTCATGGCGTACAGAGAAGAGATCAAGCAGAAACAGAGGGAGGAGCATAAAAACATTGCAATCTTCCCGTGCAAGCTCAAGGTGATGCCACAGTTTATCTTCAACGCCCGGAACCCCATCGTCGTTGGGGTCATGGTGGAGGCTGGGATCGTTAAAGTTGGGACGCCGATCTGTGTTCCGTCCAAGGAGGTCTGTTAGTTTGTTTGTTTGTTTGTTTGCTTATATTCTTATATTTATATTTATTTCATTTCTTGGGTAGATAAAAAGTACAATGCACATTTATAAGGTAAAAACATTAAAAGATACAGCAATGAGCAATTTAAATAAAGAGGAACAGAAAGAAAGAAACAGCTGGAGCCCGAAGGATTGTCTGAAAGAAACATAGTTCCTGTCTAGATGCTCTCCTGTCATCCTATCAAGGGAACTCGGCAAACACCCATAAGGGGTATAAATGCCATGCTGGCAACAGCCAATCTCTCTCATACAAAAATTTGTTTAACTTCTATCATTAAGAAGTGCACAAATCAAGACGTTGTGAATCAGTATCTAGATGGCAATTCATTTTCTAGTCATTGTGAAATCAGTGGTTTGCTTGGTAGGATTCGAACCCCGAATCTTGTGGTTGCAAGCCTAACCACTGGACCACAGTCCTTTTGAGCCGAGTATGAATAATAATAACGGTGGCTTTGTATAAAGCGCTCAAATCTGTCATTCAGTGACGCTTGTGGCACTTCAACATTATTTACCCTGGTCACTTGGCCATTTGTTTCATCCCTTAAATCCTCTCAGCTCCCATTGTACAATGCACAGTGTTCTCACACGCGCCCATGCTGTCCACCATTTTGGGAGTCAAAATCTTGCACAAACATGCTGAAAGATTCAACTCCTAAAATGGCAGAAGCGTATGGCTCAGAGGTGTGTTCGCATTGTGTAAGGTGTCTGTGGAAATTAATAGATCCCATGCATATTGCGAAACACTATCAGTGAGGTTGCGCGCATGTTTTTACACTCAAAGAATAGCTATCGTCCAATGATTTGCTTCCTTTTGGCCCAAGGGTGGTGCTTTTAGAGAGTGGCGTCATATGCAAAGGGTTTATACAGCCTGTGCTGCCAAATACCGTATGTTAATTTCACTCTTTTTATATTTTCCTTCTATTGCACAGTGTATTGTACTAGGTGCTGTCTCAAGTATCGAGGTCAACCACAAGAACGTAGAGACGGCTCGTAAAGGCCAGGAGGTCTGTATTAAGATTGAGAATACCGGCGGGGATGCACCTAAGATGTACGGCAGACACTTTGACAGCCAAGACATCCTCATCAGCAGAGTAAGTCACACAAGACTTTGTTTTTAAGATTAAATACAGTTGCTGTCAGAGAGTGTAGTGTCTCCTAGAAATAGCACCAGGCTTTTTATTATCTTACCTTGCTCTCTACTAACCGCCACGCTCAAGCTTGCAATCAACTTTCGACACCACACGCCTTTCTGAACACTCAACCATCGGCACACTCTCATCTGCTCACAACGGTACTTTCACCTATGTTGCTCCCCAAATGTGGAACCACCTTCCAGAATCCATTAGAAATTGAAACTCTTTGCCAGTTTTAAAGAAATCTCTAAAAACTTATCAGTTTCAAATGTAATATGTTGTAGTATAGTTCCGTTGGTTTGCTCACTTCATTGCGCTTTGATCTTGTACGAAAAGGCGCTTTATAAATGCTCTGTTGTATGTATGTATATATAATGTGTTTTTTGCGGTCTTTGTTGCTATCTGCAGATATCTCGGGAATCCATCAACGCTGTCAAGAAATACTTCCGCGATGACCTCCAAAAAAGTGACTGGCAAACAATGATAGAACTTAAGAGGATGCTGGAGATTTTATGAGCGTCAATAAAGAGGGAGAGCCGTGGATTAATGTCAAGAGTATTAGAGGTGTTTGGAACCAGGGAAGCGTCACCCACAGTATGGAAACTACCTACCGTTGTTCTGGATGGAACTGGACAAATTCCAGAACTTGGAGAAATGTGATTTCATGCCATAAAAAGGAAGACAATTTGACCCCAACTTTCAGCTGGAACAGTTTTTTCAGCTTTGTGACTCAAAGAGGAATGTTCAAATTGGACCTGTTGAGTTTTCCAGCGAGCACAAATAAAGGCCTTTTCACACTACTTTATTCCCAGGGAGGAACCCCGGGGATCAAGGGCTGGCCCTTTCACACTGCAATCACTTAACCCCTGATCTACCCTGGCAAATGGGCATACCCCGGGGGAGTTGGGTCAGCGGTGAAAGTGCGACGGTGAAAGGGCGGGGACAGTGTGAAAGTGCGCCGGGGTAACCGTGAGGTAAAAACCTCCGCAAATTGGAGTATCCTAGGGTGTTTAGATAAAAAGAAGAGAGGTCTTTTATTGTTGGATTTCTACTACCTATCTTGGTTAATTTGAATGGTTTACCAGCTCTTGCTGCTGGCTTTTTCGAAATTGAATTAGTCTTGAAATTGAACGGTCTTATTTGACGGGTGAATGCTAATGAAATTGAATTGCTCCTAGCTTTAAAGATTGTGAAATATTCAACAGATTGCATTCTGTATAAACAATGCCAGGACTCCTGCAGTTACTAGACTACATTCTGCACTTCTAGATTGGTTGAGACGTGTTTGGAAACAATCAGAGAAACAAATGAACTATTTTGGTAAAATTGAAAATGTACCAAATGTGATATTACCTTCTGAAGAAAGAAGGCAACAAGGGTAATTTTTTCTTGTACTATTCTCTTGCAACTTCGACGACCAATTGAGTTCAAAATTTCACAGATTTGTTAATTTTTTGCATATTTGGGTATACACCAAGTGAGAATAGTGTTCTTTGACAATTACCAAAGGTGTCCAGGGTCTTTAGACATGAACAATTCCTGGCAACTTGTCAAATCCAACTTAATTCCTGGCCTCTTTCTTAAAGGCTCTGGACATGTTGCAATATTTACTGTTAAGGGTTTTCTTGAATCTCCGGTGCTTTTGGGTTTACTTTGTCTAAATTAGCACTTTGGTTTGCATCATAGTTCCTTGCTAAGAACTTCTTTAGGTGACGTTTGTTCTGAATGATTGAGGGTACAACTTTTCCATGTAGGCTTTTATGGTTTTCTGTCAAGGGGGGGGGGGAGGGGAACTCATTCAGAATGTCAAATGTGAGTCACTTAAAGATAAAGATATTTTATTTTTGATTTCAGGTGAGGTTTGCAGTAGCACCATGTGCAAATCTCTTTGAAGAAGGTTTTTGACAACTCAACGTTTCGATCAGTATGCTCTGCTGGACTATGTTGCTAGATGCTGCTCCTGGGCAGTGTTCAAGCAGCATCCAGCAACAGAGTCCAGCATTCTCGCGAAGATGATCAGAGCATACTGATCGAAACGTTGAGTTGTCAACCAACGGTTCTTCTTAGAACCAACACTTCTCAAAAGAGATTTACACATCCTCCCCTGATTATACTCCTACCATGCAAAGTTTCAAACCCTACTTAATTTAAATTTTGGGGATAGTGTGGGGGCGGGGGGGGGGGGGGGGGGGGGTGGTCAAGTCCCTATACCTGGTCCAAATTTCATAGAGCTGCTTAAACAAAAAATAGAGCATGAGCAGGGTACCAGTGACAAATTGTACATGTGACATGGTGGTTTGGCTGGTAACCTTATTCTGGTAAGCTTAACTTTGTTGTGCTTAGCTACTTTTTTGTGTGCTTAAGCAGCTCTATGAAATTGGGCCCTAGCTGAAAGGGTTTTCCTTATTTGTTTTTTTCCCACGTCTAAAACTGAAACTTCTTCATTGTCTTCTCTACAAAAAGTTCGTTGGTATGATGTTTCCATTTGAATGCTTTGCCGGCTAATTCAGAAGTATTTCATGCATGCTTAATATATGGAGCTTATTTTGATTGCGCCAATCAAATTGAAGCATCAGATTAGTTTGCCAAGAGTTAGGCCGTGTCCGAAATGGCGACTTCGGCTACAGCTACGGCTAGATCGCGCGCGTCTGACTATTCTTCAACACTGGTAGACGCGCTGATCTAGACGTAGCTGTAGCCGAAGTCGTCGTTTCGGACACGGCCTTATTTCCTCAACCCAGACAGACATATTTCTCTGGAGGTTTAGTCAGAGACAGTGAAAATTCATATTGAATATTGCGTTTAGTTGATTAATAATTCTGTCTTGGTGTTGCCCGTTTCATATCAAATACAATACACACAATATCCACTATCAAATATTTATATTTTGTAAAAAATAAATTTACTAAAAATGATTACTAATGATTGCCTTGGGTATGAATAAAAAACATGTTTCTCAAGGGAGAATGTTATTATGTTGATGTGTTTGTAATAATATTTAGTTATGTGTGTCAATAGTTTGAGTATTTTTAGCTCAGGCCTGATGCTTCACGGAGGCAACGAAGGCGATTGCCTTCATTGCCCCTCTGGTTTTTGCCTTGGTGCCCTTGAAATGCTCTTAGTAGAAATGTACTAAATTTATTTCCTCATAGGATGCCCTTTACAAAGGACAAAATGCATTGGTGCCCCAGCCCTTTAAAAAAAAGAAGCATACAGTTTTTTAATAGCTGTTTTTAAAGACAGTGGACACAATTGGTAATTGTCATAGATCAGTCTTCTCACTTGGTGTATCTCAACATATGCATAAAATAACAAGCCTGAGAAAATTTGAGCTCAATCTGTCGTCGAAGTTGCGAGATAATGAAAGAAAAAACACTAGTCACACGAAGTTGTGTGCTTTCAGATGCTCGATTTCGAGACCTCAAATTCTAAATCTGAGGTCTCGAAATCAAATTCGTGGAAATTCACTTCTTTCTCGAAAACTACGTCACTTCAGAGGGAGCCGTTTCTCACAATGTTTTTTTTTACTATCAACCTCTTCCCATTACTTGTTACCAAGTAAGGTTTTATGCTAATAATTATTTTGAGTAATTACCAATAATGTCCACTGCCTTTAAAATGTATTTACAGGTTTGTTTTTGATAATGTATTGTAATGTCATTACCCCCTGATAAATATACACAGACACAAGGATTTGTTGTTGTAGTGAACTCTGCCAAGAGTTAATTTCTTCCGTACTCTGAATTCAGTGGTAAAACGCCAATTATTAATAAGGGATTTTCCTTTATTTAATTCCATCCAGTGATATCCACTCATAAAGAAGTATACCAGTTCCAATTATAAATACACTTTGCGGCCAATTCGCAAAGAAGGTACCAGACCATTTACAATTATTATAATTATAAATGCACTCTTTGACTGGAGAAAACTCCGGGTCAATGAGGTTCCCACTTCCAGTGAGTTGCCAAGAAGGTACCAAATTAATTTACTTCTTTATATCATAGAGGAAGGACAGAGCCCTTCCTCTATGTTTATATACAATCACATAATCTTATTACCACCATATTTATCCATGTCAATTCGCATAATTTAATTTACCACTTTCCTCACAGGCTTCCATTCCTATTAGCTTGTTCGATAATGAATTGTGATGTCATGATGTATTCGTGTTAATTGTAATTTACTGTAAATAGCTTGAATTCCATCAGTACCAGAAGTAATTTGGAATACTGTTTAGCAACATAGTTTTGGTTTTGTTCGTTCAGCTGAAACACATAATAGACATTTGGAATGTGAAGTACAATAGGGGCCATAGCTTCTTTCAGTCGAAGTTTAATGAGTTCTAGTTAGCAAGGCTGTGTTACTTGCGTAAGTTTATTCTAATGGGTTTAGGTTTTGATAGAGATGCAGTGTTTTATGCAAATAGCAAGGAAGAGGTATTTAGGTTTTAGGGCGTAGTCCAGTCAGGCAGGACAGCATTGCGGCAGGACATCTTTTTTTCAGACCTGAGGCCTTTTATTAGGCATGAGCACACAACATTCCTCCAACAAGGGTGTTTCTTTTTTCATTATTGTCTTGCATCTTTGATGACCAACGGAATTTAAAATTGCACAGGTTTGTTATTTTACGCATATGTTGGGATATACGCGAGCGTGAATGCTTGTCTTTGACAATTATAAGCAAAAGTGTCCAGTCGACCCAGCAGTGCTAGAACCATTGATCTCCATTTAGCCTTGCTCAAGGCAGTCGAATTATTCACTCCGAAAAAAGACCGCCGCTGTATAAAAACCCACCCGTATTCACTGTGCGTAACATCACACGACACGATGCCCCCGTACACTATCCGCATCCCATGCGGAGGCCGTCAGGCCGACAGCCTTGTAGGATCTGTGTTCAAGCCACTGACCTCATTACTATAATAAGCGAAGAGTTCCCACGGTCAGCTCATTTACCATAATGCCCGCGAAAGACGAGACATGTTTACCTCACACACCACCACCACGGACGCATGATAGGGTCCAAAGGTCGTGATAAGTGCGTGATTGGACGTCAAAATGAATAATTCATTTGCCTCACATTCTGTGTTGTCTGATAGGTCTGACGAACGATATACATATTCATGAGCTGCATACTAGCATATCCTAGAGCCCCCCCAATTTCGTCCACTATTGGAATTTTTTCAATACAACATATTAAAACGGGAAGATACAGACCCGACAAGGCTGTCGGCCTGACGGCCTCCGCATGCGGTTAGTGGTGTACGAGTGCGATGACTTGTGTGAACAGTATTCGTGCGATGTGACAGTGTGTATACGGGTGGGTCATTCGGTGTGATCGCACACACCATGCACAGGGTATACGGCGGGTGGGTTTACAGCTGCGTCTTTTCGGAGCGAATGCGACTGCCTTGAGCAAGGCTAATCTCCATTATACTGTAAAGTATTATTAGTTTGCTTTATTCGCATTTCAATCAGAAACTTTTTCAAACTCATCAAACTATCGATCGTCATGTTTTCCCCTCTTTTCTATTCTTAATTTACAACTTCAACTGACAGACTCAAACCCGACCAAGTGCACATTAATTTACCCGTTTGAAGGAATTGCGCCGCCATTGTTCGGCCGCGTGTTTATGCACGCAACATAGCGCAATGTCCTATCCAGTCAGTATAATGGAGATCAATGGCTAGAACCGACATACTTTCGCTTGCTGCGCGTGCGCACACGTGGCATGACGTAACCGTATAATTATGGTTTTCCGGCTAGCTGAGCAAGGTAGCATGACCTCGTAGTAGTTTCGTTCCTTGTTCATTTGCAGGCGCACGTGCATTTATTTTTCTTCACCCATTTTGAATACTCACACCCAGAAAAACGGTAGTCTAATTGCATGAATTGCTGATGGCCTCACAAGTAGTTTCCCGGAACATCCGTAGAATTCTGTCAAGTTCTTACAATCTCACAAAACGTAGAGTTGGGTATGGATGGTTGTGGTGTACGGATGGTGGATCTAGACCGGTCCATACGGAGAGACCCTTATGGATGACATCGTCAGCACCGGGGAATGAAGGGCAAAGCTACCCGAAACAACAGGTACCGACAGAGGCAGACATTGTGGTAGTTGGGAGCGGAATCATCGGGGCCAATGTGGCTTATTTCCTGGGGAGGTTGGACGCGGAAAGACGGCTTCCCGGACAACCTCCACTGAGGATCGTTCTTGTTGAAGGAGATACCACGGTGAGTTTGCCATAGAGTCTTATTTCACACTTTGTATTGTAAGTTTTTTTTAAAGCAAGACTGAGAAATGTTTGTCGACAACGCCCATTTCAAGTAGGTTTTTTTCTCCCAGAATGTGAGTTTAGTCTTATTCTTCCTCCATGGTCTTATAATGGGAAAAGTGTCCGTATTCTGCCACCACGTTTTCTCAATCGCTATGAAATGAAATGTGATTTAATTTACCTAAAAGAGACTATTCCTTTTTCGTAAAAATATGTGAAAAGGTGGTGGCAGGATACGGACAGAACTGTCCGCATCCTGCCACCCCTTTTCATGTATTTTTGCCCCCCAAAATCTCTTTTTGAGTATAAATTATAGATACTATTTTATTTCATAACGAATGAAAAAGTGGTTGGTATAGGATACTTTTCTTCAATTTGCTTTGTATAGCTCAATGATTCAAGGCTCACTGACACTTAGTCTAATTTTACAACATTTTCCCCCGAACTCGCCCAAAGAGTTACACAATAATTTGTTACACCAATCGGGTAGGGCCCGCCTGTAGACTCAGCCACCAGTTGGAACTACCATTTAATATTGATTCACTTTAGCTGTTATTTTGTAGGACGTGTAACTTGTTCCCCATAATTTTTTGGGGCAATTAAAAAATTTCCCAACCAGAATTAAGCTCAATGAGCACAACACTCTGGAAACCGGTGGCTGCCAGCAAATTGTTTAGGATTTAAGATTTTTTGATATGGAACATTAATTTTTTTTTATGTCCGATATTTGTGTCTAAGTAGGCCTATATTGAACCGAAGTTGCAAGCTAGAAAGACCCATAGTGGCATACAGCCTTTCTGCACCTTCTTTTCACATCACCTCGGAATACTTTTCATAAGCGATCAGACAACTTGTTTTGCCTGCTATTGAGCAACCTTAACCCAAGGCCTCAGGCAAACAGCAAACTATGACAGTGAAGTGAAGCCACCACACATTCTTAGGTATGACCTCAAGGTTCTACGTGTCAAGGTCTCAGCATAGAGAAAGGGGTCCTTTCTTTATGGTCTCAGCTACGGTACTGCTCATGAGAAAGTAGCCAGAAGCTCATACCATTATCTCAATAATTATGGTGACCTCTACACATCCTCTAAAGGAACTGGAGAATATTGGTTATTAATACTCAAAATAATTGTTAGCATACAAACTTACTTGGTAACGAGCAATGGAGAGATGTTGGTAGTATGAAACATTGTGAGAAACAGCTCCCACTGCAGTAATTTCTCACTCAAATGATAAAATACTTTTATTATGCATCTGAAGACGCACAGAACTGTTGTGCAACAAGGGTGTTTTTATAATGGGTGTTTTTATCACAGTGAGTAGGGATTCATGTCATGGCAAAACAATGATTTGATAATACAAATGCATGCTTTTGGGATTTTTCCACCACCAAAACCCTGCTACCAAAAACTGTCTTTCAAGCAGATTCATATGGTATTTGGTTTGTCTTTTATACCATTGCGCCTCCAATAGGAATTCGGGTTTAGATTCGCGAAATTGAAACGTAGTTTGGCAATGAATTAAAAACAGTTTTTATATGTCTACGTGTCTTCAAAACTCTGTAGCATGCCCTCTGCGTGTACTTTCTCATGAACTCTAAAATAAATTATATACAGCAAATATAACAAGCTTATTATCTGTATTGCAGGCTTTGGGAAATTTGTCTCACATTGCAGATATTATTCTTTTGTTCAATAGCTTTGGCTCATTGGTCCCATTGATGATTTGCAATATTGCTGACAGTGATTTGTTATACAATTTCTACCTCCATGGTTACGATGACCTGTGCTGCACCATATGGTTGCACACGGTCAAAGGCAGTATATACGAGGTCTGTTCATGCATACATGCGGTTTTCCCGCACCCTCAAATCCTTTTCTGTCTGCCGTATTTGCGCAAACTAATTATTGTAGTTCAGTAGTATGCCCGAGTGGTTAACAGCATCAAATTCAAGTTCTGGTGCCAAGTCACCAGAGTGAGGGTTCGAATCCTGGTCGTGACACATGTGTGATACTTTACTATAAATGCTTCTCTTCACCCAGGTGTACAAATGGGTACCTGCGAGGGTAGAGGTTGATATTGTGAATGAAAAAGCCTTTGGAGGTTGCCCAGGTTGTATGTATACTGAGAAACATTAAAAGGGATGTTATTGGCCCTATGACCAGGGCACTGTAAAGCGCATTGATACGGTTATTGTGAAATGCGCTGTGTAAAGAGTTATTATTATTATTTTAATTCTATACCCAATGTCTCGCCATTTTAGGGGATGAAATAACTAAAAATTGTGTAGAAAAACACGAAAAATCTACTCCGCGGTAGTAGAATATAAAGCAAGACAGTTCTCTAAAGAACAAACTATACATGGCAAGTAGAAACACACATGGTGTTACCGCAAGCCAGAAATTTATATTGATACCTCATCATGCAATGCCCTAAGTCCCATAAATTGTGCTTGCCTTTAAGGTAATTAGTAATAGCCTTTCCAGATGTTGAAGAGACAGTTTGACACAAAGGAAAAAAAAAAAAAAAAATTTTTCCAGATGTTGTGGAGACAGTTTGACACAAAAGAAATTAACACATATTAATTTAATTTGCTTTGTAATGATAATTGTGTTTACACTGTAAAACCGCAGTGTTGTTGTGCACAAGCCTATGTAAAGTGTTTTCTAACTGGAGATTCCGAGTTAAGAGTCATATACTGCCTATCGGGTCATAGGTCATGTTAATCGGGCCTGTCTGAGGACAGAACTTAAAGACACTGGACACTATTGGTAATTATCAAAGACCAGCCTTCTCCCTTAGTGTATCTCAATACTATGCATAAAATTGTGAAAATTTGAGCTAAATTTGCTCAAAGTTGTGAGATAACAATAAAAGATAAAACACCCATGTCACACGAAGTTGTGTGCTTTCAGATGCTTGATTTCGAGACCTCAAAATCTATTTCTGAGGTCTCGAAATCAAATTCGAGGAAAAATACTTCTATCTCGAAAACTACGTTACTTTAGAGGGAACTGTTCCTCACAATCTTTGATACTATCAACAGCTCCCCATTACTCGTTACCACGTAAGGTTTTATGCTAATAATTATTTTGAGTAATTACCAATAGTGTCCACTACCTTTATAGGGTTTTACCTGTTTTGCTAAGAATTAATGATAAATTAACTATAAACTTATGTGCTTTCGGTCTACAGGCAGGGCGTCGCAACGTATTTGTGTATGTTGTTGACTATTTATTTTTGCCTTTTTTTGTACTGAAGTTTGCAGAAACGGCTTCAATGCACTCGTTTGGAGGGATTCGTCAGCAGTTTACAATTCCAGAGAATATTCTGATGTCATTGTTCACTTCACAATTCGTCAAAAACGCTCAGGTACATAATGTCGACAGATTATTGTTCAGTCCAGCTTCAACACCGATAATATCAAATATTTTTAAAGACAATGATGAAAGACTTTGGAACAATAGTTAGCAACAGACTTGCCTTGCCAGGTAAATTGCCATTCTTTGCGTATTTCTGAGGCCCTTGTAGAATCAACGGCCTCGGATTCGGTTCAGGCTCCGTTCTCTATAGTCTGAAGGCCTGAGTGCGTATACGAAAAGCACGCGCAAATTGTCAAAACAACCGCGGGGCCAAGCTAGCCTGTACCCGCCGAATCTGGACGGACCTGAAGCCGAAAAGGGCCTATGTAAGCACACACCACATAGCCAGTGGATTTACCTGGTAAGTCTGCTGCCATCTAGCGTTCAAGAAGTCCTGATCCATTTCTGGGTCAGGCTGACCCGGTAAGTGGTTATTTTAACTCGGATTTTGCAACATTTTGGCCCGTTTTGTGGCAAATTTGAAACAGATTCCGGGACATACTGACCCAGTTAACTGACCCATTAATGGGTCAGACACATAGAGCTATATATATTGACATACTGACCCAGTTAATTGACCCAATATTTATAGCCCTATTGTCAGACACCAGTGAACCTAGATCCAGGTCAATTATGACCCGGACGATTGTAGAGTGTAATAGTGTATCACTCTGTTATATCTATGGTTCCCTGTAAACAGGAACATCTACAAGTTGAAGGCGAAGATACACCAGATCCTGGGTGGCGAGAGCAAGGCTACCTCTTTGTGACCTCTGACCCAACTTCCGCCGAGAAGATGGTCAATGCCAACAAACTACAAAGGTATGAACAAGCTGGTATAGATTAAAATAATTGTTTGTGCAAGTGTCCAGACACGCAAGACCTGAAGGCCAACCACCTACTCCTGGGCTGAAACAGGGTTACATTCCATACGGATGTAGGCTTGAGTATCATCCATCTGCCTTGGAGAGAACAAAGCACTACCTCCCCAACTTTTACGAAGCAATCATGGTAATAAAAAAAAACGTTTTCTCCTGCAGGGAGCTAGGAGCTCAAATTGATCTGCTTACACCGGCCATGATCAAGTCGAAGTTCCCATGGATCAAAACAGATGATATCATTCTGGGATCTTTTGGTGAGTTAATACTATTCACAGACTTTAAGCTCAAATCATACTTCTTTCGAGTGTGAATTGAATGTTGAATTCACATGGTTGTTTGTCGCAGCGAATGTTTCGCAGGAGTGCAGCTCTACTGATGTCAATTATTTTGTTGTGAATTAGTTTTGTGACGTCCAAATTCGTATGACATTAGCATTCGCCGGAAGTATGAACCAGGCTTTGTTATAGCCGGACTGGTGTTACCCAGTACTTTGTTAACTGCTTTGAAATTATTTAGACCATTCTTGAAGTTCTTTTTCACCAGTCATTTCAATGTACGAGTGTTTAAAATGTAGGCCTTGCTCACATATTCTTATTTTCAGTGCCGATATTCTAATTGACTGTTTACCATTTTTTCTCCTTTCCCCCCTGTTTATTTATGATGATGATGGAAAACAACCATACTTAACACAAATCTTAACTTCTTCTTTGCCCCCAAAAAAGGTTCGAAAAATGAGGGTTGGATAAATTTGTGGAGTTTTATGCAGGCCCTCCAACGCAAAGCCAAGACCCAAGGCTGTAGCTTCATCAATGGCCAAGTGACCGGCTTTGGCGTCCAGGGTATCAATGGCGAATCTGACATTGATTATGATAGTGTAACTGCTGATAGACGCGTCCAGTCGGTTCAGGTACAGAGTTAGTCCGGTACCCTGTCTTTATCCTTAAAGATACAGACAGGTACTTGCTTTTCAGAACCAGTGATTTCATTATTCCATTGGATATGTGTTTTGATTGGTCCGGGGTGACGTTTGGCAGCTGCTCTTTCGGCTGTCTGCATGTGAATGTAGGTGAACGGTTATTATGGACGGGGATTCTCACGAGCCTCGAGGTGTGACGTCAGGTGTTCTGTGCAGAGTCAACTGATGCCTGGTGTGAAGGGAGGTGTTAGAACAACACCAGTGGTGGCTTTTCTTCTTCTTCCTCCTTCCTTTTCAATTTTGTATTTACAGCGTATAGGAAAGGCACTGGACATATTTGGTAATATTTTCAAAGAGTGTTCCCACTTGGTGTATCCCTACAATATGCATCTGTGAAAACTTGAACTCAATCGGTCATCGAAGTTGCACAAATTTGTGTGCTCTCAGATACCTCAAAAGGCTCCAGGCCTGAAGTCTTTGACCATTTTAGTGAGAAAATTCCCCTTCATAACAAAAACTACGTTACTTCACCCTTCAGAGGGAGCCGTTTCTCACAATGTTTTATACCATAAACAGCTCTCCATTGCTCATTACCAAGTAAATTTTTTGCTAACAATTATTTTGAGTAATAACCATTAGTGTCCAGTGACTAAGTCAGTTACCAAAGTTTTTACAGCATCGCATGGTTTAGTATAAAGCGCACACATCGTTATGCATGTTTTGCACTCCAAAGTTTGTACCCACTCAGTATAAATGGCGGCTCAAATTGAACTTGCTTTCCTTCAAGTTGGTTGAAGCCCCATTCCAGGTCATAAAATAATTTTTCTAACGATGGTTTATCTTTAATCTGCAAGATTTGTTAGTTTTAAGTTGCTCAAAACTTATATTTTGCAGTCTTCCTATTTGTCAGGCAGGATTTTTCCATGTTTTCCGAGCTTTACCAGTGTGCCCTGGTAAAGAGGAAGTAAGTTTTTAAATGTGAAGTTTTATTCTTAGCAGGAAGAAATAGCAGGGCCAGCTTTGTCAGCCAGCAATAGCACCATCTTCCAGGAGTCTTGGACGGTGAGGGACACAACGGACCAACGCTTCATCACATTCTGCGACAGATCACGTCACTGCCATCTCTTGTTTGATATTTCTTCATAAATGACAGACAGCGACCCCGTGCACCAACGTCAAAAGCCCTTTTCACACTGACACTGAATCTCTTATCCCTGTGGAATACCTTCCGGGGGGGGCTGTGTCTTGTTTTACCCCACGGTTACTACGGCGCACTTCCACACTATATCCCTATCCCATGGAGGTAATTCCGGTTGCCCGTTTTAAGAGTACCCCGGGGTTTTACTGCAATATTTTCTGAGTAAGCAGCTCATCGAAATTTGGCCCTTGTTTTGATTCAGGTGGGTGTCGATATTGGCATAGCATAGGCCTATACTGTCTTGACTCTTTTAATTTGCAGGTTCAGCTTGCAGACCGCCCCAAGGGTGATACCGTTGAGATACAGAGCTCGGCCGTCGTGCTGACTGCCGGACTAGCTACCAAGGGCTTGGCGAGGCTGCTCGGGGTAGGGGAGGGTCCAGTAGGTAGTCTCTTACACCCACCAATATTTACCGAAGCTGCAGTTCGACATCACTTCAGCATCCATGCCCCGGGCGGCCCTGCCCCTATGGACACGGTACCCTTCGTCATCGACACTCACGGGACCTACTTCAGGCCGGACTCGAAGCCTGGTCACTACAAAGTCTGTCGTGGCCCAAAGAAAGGGGTAGGTTGCAGGAATTAGGAAGAAGATGTTTGACTGAAATGGCACTCTAGTTCTGAATTAAAATTGATGTTGCTGTTGACGAGGGGTTCTCCTTAGGGTTAAATGTTGTATGGTTGAGGTAACTCAATTCACAATGTATAACGGGAGAAATGTCTAAAATGTTGGTTTCAATGAGGGTGTTTGAGCCATTTTTCGGCACTCAAAGAATGTAAGCGCTCTTAGGACATTCTGAAATGATCTTTTTGCCCCTGCCCCAAGCCGAGGGGAACACTTTAAACTGATGATCAAATATTAACTAAGCAAACAACAATTATGAGAAATTTCAAACTTTTTGAATTCTCCAATTGAAGGCGTTGGGCTCTTGAATCTACTTCTCTAAAGTGCCGAGGATACCGTTCACAAAAGCTCTTTGTAATATCTAACTCCAGTACCAAAAAAAGTGGATATAAAGTTAGGAAGATCTTGATCCCTTTAAGAACGAAGATGTGGTGTTTTTCTCCAAGTTAAATGCTGTGGGCTATTTAATCTACTTCTCTAGTGCTGAGGGTACTGTTTCCAAAAGACCCTTGCGGTATATAACTCTATAGTGACCTAAGGGTGGAATGCAATTATTTCAATGTACCTCCTGAGATCTGGATCCCTTTTCAGACTGTTTTGTCTACACTGACTCTCACTCCTGAAGGATAAATAGTCAAGTTATGTTGAATGATTTGGTTCAAAATAAGGCTTGATATTATAACCCATGGTTATTTGTATTTTAGACGATTCCAACATGGAGCAACGAGGTTGATTATGATTTCTTCTATAACACCATCTTGCCTGAGCTAGCTCATCGTGTACCGTCATTTAAAGAAGTGAAGGTAGGATTTTGATCACCACTATTGTCATTGTCAGTGTTATAAATCGAGTCTTCTTTAACCGTTATCTGTGAGACCATATACCTGAGAGAAACATGGGCGTGGCCTAGCTGGAGGGATGCACATTTTTGGGGCAGGGTTATTGATGCTTTGCGTCGGGTACACATGTAATCAGACAGTAGCATTTTTACAGTGGGCTAGTACATGTATGTCTAGTATGCCATTGTCAAGATTCAGACATGAAATCCGAAACCATATCTCCCCGAGCATTCTATACGCACGACAGATTTGCCTGGTCCGTGTTTTAGGGATACTTTGTCTCTTGCGACAGCTTCTCCTAGGAAAAAGTGACTCCTGTTATTCTGTCCTTGCTCGTGGTGCTATTTGTTATGGTATTGGTTTTACATTGTTTTACACGCCTCTTGATTTTTTTTACCACAGATTACGAATGCTGTCCGTTCTGGTTACGAGATGAACTCCGTAGACAGCAACGCTATCATCGGCGGCCATCCAGCCTTCACCAATCTCTACATGGCAACGGCCTTTAGCGGCCACGGTATAATGCATTCCTCAGCTGCCGCTAGAGGGCTCTCCGAGTTGATTCTCTTTGGGGGTTATCGTACAATTGACCTTTCTAGACTAGGGTTTGACCGCTACGTGCAAGAGAGCTCTATGGAAAGTGAGTTTACCTTCTGTTAAGATTAGAATTAACTCAAAGCTGCAGTCATTGGCAAGAATAATTTCCAGAAAAAAAGAAAACAGTTTAGAGTCCATAATATACACGCTACGCATTCTCAGGTCAGATTTGACTCGTGTGTCATTGTGTAGGAATTATTTGGCAACGACCCACTTTCGGTTCATGCTGACCCAATCTGAGTCAAAGATGGCCACCAACCCCGATTTTTTGGGTCAGTGTTACTCGGAAATGCTGACTCTGTAACACGTCTTGCTCATTTTGACCCATTTTCTGCACGATTTTGGAGAAGGACTTTTAGAATATCATTCTTGGCCTTGACGTTTCTTGAGTTAGTCGCTGAGTTCAAGTAAACCAAGACGAGCAACTATACCGAATATTGAAGTTTATAGGAAGGAGGGATTTTTATACACTAGATCTTTAATCCAGAACCACATCAAATACGTTTCATAGTGTACAGTGCCCGGACCCTGATTTTATTTTAAATAACAATTACTGATAATTTTTCATAATCTACTCTTACAGACTGTTTGTCTTTTCGATTGTGCATATCCATTTCTGTATTTTGTGGTCTCCGATTGAACTGAATTTGAATAACACAACTTGATTGTGTGCTTTATTGATATTGTTATAAATGTCATGTAATAATATTTAGCATTTTTGGCTGCATGTGATTTTGGCAATAAACCAATTAATTAATAATCATTTAGTTTTAAAACGTGATCTTCTTGGGCAATTTTGTTTCTTCATAAAGAACATTCAAATCAAATGCTTTGCTGACGGGTTAGCATTTTAAAAGTGTTTTAATTCTTGGTGTAGCATATCGCAATTGGGGACTTTGGAACGCTCTGGCAGCAGAGTGCATATTATACCTGGGCCCAATTTCATGGAGCTGCTAAGCTGCTAAGCACAACAATTTGCTTAGCATGAAATTTAATCCTTGATAAAAACAGGATTACCAACCAAATTTGCATTTATTGCATATTGCTTGTTACTGGTATTCAGCTGTTTTCTGCTTATCCTGAAAATGACGTGTAAATTTGGTTGGTAATCCTGTTTTTATCATTAAGGCAAAAATTTCATGCTAAGCAAATTTTTGTGCTTAGCAGCTCTATGAAATTGGGCCCTTGTCGCAAGCACTTGGTACGCGCGTGTTTAGGCGTGGTTGAGGTCAGTATATAGATATCAGTGGTTGAGGTGCATGTTTGATCGCAAGACCTGCAGCACCCCATTCAACAATTAGCGCTTCTTGCATAATGGGTATTTGCGAAAAGGTCAATGGGTAAAGAATGTAAGTGTGTACACATAAGAGTGGCATTGAAGTCATGAAACATCATGAAATAATCACTTTGGCACGCGCAAAGAAACAAATTTAGTAGATAGGATGAACACAAGTTGCCCCTGCCCCAGCCCACACATTGCGGGCTAATCTAGCCATGACTCTTCCTCTGGATGTGCTGTAGTATAAAACGAAAGTGTAGGGCCGCCATGGCTAGGCCTAATCGTATCTAATGTGCGGCCATAACCACGTGGACAATTTTCCCATAGGAACCATGTGACCCCCCCAGACCCCGTCTCCTTCTCGTGATGTGCGATGTGGCCTCGTTTGATTCATGAAGTCAAATCAGGAAGAACTCCCCCACCGAGGTTTTATTAGGGGAGGGGACTTAGCTTGAACATCTGACGTCACACTTCACACTTCGAAGCCTAGTTAATCCCCTGTCCATAGTCACAACAGTTCACCTACATTTTAATACATAAACATTACACGATGACAAGAGCAAGCTAGTCGAAACGTTGAGACCAACCCAAGAACTGACTCCGCGGTAGTACAGGTAATTACGATCCTATAATAAGTAGTAGTCCCAGCCTATTTCTATACCATTCGCCTGGGTAATAGCAGGACAGTTCTGTTAAGAACTGAGAAGTCTCCCGAACACCCGAACAATCTACTCCGCGGTAGTAGAATTAAGCAAGACAGTTTTCTGAGAACAAACTCTACCTGGCAAGTAGATACACACATGGTGTTACCGCAAACCAATTATACATTACATGCTAGTAAACAGTTTGTGAGTGTGAATAGTAGTGTTATAACATTGCGTACAGACAACCATCTTGAGACAAATAAGCTGTCCATGTCTTTGTTTTGATTGGTCCAAGGTGATGTGCGTCAGCTAACCACCCGCATCACCTCGGACCAATCAAAACACATATTATGGAAAGCTGACGTCACTGCATGTTTATCCAATGAAATCATTGTATCCATTCTGTCTTTGAGGCACTTTTTTGCAGACGATAAAAATAAGCCTTTCTATAACTTGGACTTGTGGACAAGTCGTTAAATATTTTTCGCAGTAATGGTTCTCACGCGATTCAATACTGCTCTTGCAATTGGGAGCAGAATAATGGCGGAGGTGACAGCATTCTCCCTATAGTACTGGCGAGAGAGCTACGCTATCACAGCGACAAACATTTAACGACTTGTCCCCAAATCCACCAAAAAAGTTTTAAACTTGTGAACAAAACAGACTTGTACAAGTTTAGTATCTACCATAATGCATTGCGTTTGGCGCGGCGTGCGAATTTGCAAAGAAAATGGCGACGAGGAGAACGTCTGCGCAGAAATGAGGTAGACAAGTTTGTCGACAAAACATTTTCAAGATGTAAGTAGAAATGTTCATTGCGTATAAATTTATCTTAACAACGAGGCAGTCATTATAGCGTACACTGAAAAGGGAAGGTTGGTCTTGCACTCTTGGTAATGCCAAATTAAAAACGGCTAATTTTATTCTTAGTTAATTAAGTTCAGTTCAGCTAGCTGTTGTTGACAACTTGTTGAAGATTCACTGCTGAGGCTGAGTCAGCAGTCGGTCGGTGGTGCAGCAGACCTGTGAAGCATGAGTTTGCATGCGCATGTTGTCAAATGCGTATCCTACCACCACTTTTATAGTTTATTCGTCGAGTCATTAATTAGAAATAGTATCTATTTTACTTAAATAGAATAAATAAGATACCCCTTAAAATAAAACTAACATTTTTTGGTAAAAACAAGTTAGTGAAAAAGGAGTGGCACTGGCTGGGCCTGTGCTAATTTTTGTTATTATGACTTGGGTGGGAAAAGTTTCTGTATCCTGCCATCATTTTGTCACTTAACGTCTTAAATTGTTAAATCAATTTTAATTAAATTAGGAATAGTATCTAGTTTTATTTATTAACAAAGTACAGAGATACTCCTGTGTCCTTGTTAAATAAAATTCACTTTTTGGGGTAAAAATTTGTGAAAAAGTGGTGGCAGGATAAGGAAATTTTCCATCTTGCAAAAGTTTCCGAAATCCTGCCACAACTTTATCATTCGTTGAAATAAAAATTTACTCAAATGAGATATTCCATTTTTGTAAAATTGAGTGTACGAATGATGACCCTCCTCACAATTAAAGAAAAGAGCGAGGGACACATTTTCTGATGTCAGACAACTATACTCGTCTCGTCTGTCGACAGTCTGACATTCACGACTTGATGGGCCATACAACTTAGCCGGTCAGACAACTCAACACCTTGACAAGTCGTCAGTGAAACAACTTGTGACAGTGTGCCAAGACAAGTCGGTGTTCTTGTAATTGTTGAGGGGAATAAATAATAATTATTATTTAATAATACCGGTAATAATGGATGAAGTTGATGAGTGAATGACTGATCTCCGTTACTGACATCATTAACAATTACATTAATTTCTTAAATCCTGTATGTACACCCACTTTGTTACAAGCACTGTGTACTCTAGCCCAGGTTGGACTCCTCGGTTGCATGCAACGCGAGGGAGTCCAGGGTATAAAGATTCCGTAACATTGCGAACAAATTTACAACATTTAACGAAAATATTTCTACCTAACTCAGGAATCTGAACTTTTACTCACATATTCCTTGTAGTCAGAACTCCAAGAAGGCTTTATTTAAAATTGTTGAATTTGATCACTGTCGGTCTACTATTTGCAGCTAAATCGCCGTCAACTTGCATCAACCAAACACTAAGCAGATGGATTAGTCAGCGAGCAATTTACACAAAGCGCAGAACATAGTATACCGGTACTATGCGGTACCGAGCATTGATGTCTAGTGCTAAGACTATTCCATGTGTAGGACTAGGAAGCATATTTTTTCCCAGGACAGATGTGGTCACTTACCATATTATCAGCGCATGCTAAGTGGCCTCATCTGTCCTGGGAAAAAATATACGCATGCAGGAAAGCGCCCTCTGTTGTCCGCCCATATGTACAATTCCAAGAAGCCATGTGAAAAAGCAAGATGGCGGCAGACAGCTTTGCTGCTTAGAAATATATTTTTTTTTCACAAGAAAAAAAGCCTAGAGTTTTGTAACCGAAATTCAACCTGAAACTTATAAAATTCTATTTGAGCTGTTATACTTTACAGTTATAAGCCTCCTGGATTTTAAATGTATATTGGAGGAGTTGAAGGCGAGTTGACGCGGACGGCACCTACCCAGTTGTCGGCAAATAACGGCAAAATAATGCAAATTACGGCACTGCACTCAAAGCCATGCGCACTTGGGCTCACACTATCAATACATGGTACATGATGATCACATCGCCAGTGCAGAACTTTGACATATTTTTGGAAATAGTTTCTACCATGGATATATTTATTAGCTGTGAACTCGTTGAAAATAAAGTGAGGGACACTATGAATATTTGAAAGGAATTTCATCTTCTCAAATCAGGTAAAAAATAAAGAAAATTGTAGTAAAATTTGTGTTCGCATTGTAAAGAACCTTTATACCCAGGACTTCAGTGCAGTGGCACTGACTGACGTCCTAACAGGGCTATGTGTACTCCAGCTTTAAAATCCTCTGGAATTCAATTCAACAATTTTTGAGTAAAGTTAATGGGAAGCAAACAATCCGAGCCAAGCGTGTCATATATTTTGGACCCTCCTGGACAATCAGCTGAAGTTCTAGATCTTTCTATCAATCCTCAGGTGATATGTCAACATGAAGTCTGTCTCTGTGAAAGGGAGCTTTCATTCGCAACTCAGCAGCACCAACATACGCCAACTGAGTGGACGCACCAAGCGTCCCCTCCTCTTCAAAGGGAAAGGTGGCTCACGATGTGAATCCTCATCCACTGGTTTCTCCTCACTCCTTAACGGAGTCGACAGAGATGACTTGGGACCGGTGGACCCCAACTGGTTTGAGAAAGCTGCAAGTAATGGTGGTAAGTGGTCCAAGTCACATTCTAAAAACATGGTCGACTGTTGAGTAAGGTTTTGCACATTGTGAAATAACTCTCTATGTGTTGTTGATGTTCTGAAAAGAAGTAGGCCAAATTTCATAGAGCTGCTGAGGCAGACAACACTGCTTAAAAAACCATGCTTAGCAATAAGTAAGCAGGACACCAGTCACAGATAGAACACTGCACATGTGAGATGGTAATTTTGTTTGGTAAGCTTGTTCTTGTAAGCGTACCTTTGTTGTGCTTCTTGTGCTTAAAAGCAGCTCTATGAAATTGGGCTAAGGTGGTTTTAAGGCAGTGGACACTATTAGTAGTTACTCAAAATAATTATTAGCATAAAATCTTACTTGGTAACGAGTAATGGGGAGAGGTTGACAGTATTTAAAACATTGTGAGAAACAGCTCACTCTGAAGTGACCTAGTTTTTGAGAAAGAAGTAATTTTCCATGAATTTGATTTTGAGACCTCAGATTTAGAATCTGAGGTCTCGAAATCAAGCATCTGAAAGTACACAACTTCGTGTGACCATGTTGCGACAAGTTTTTTTTTCTTTCATTAATATCTTGCAACTTCGACGGCCGATTGAGCTCAAATTTTCACAGGTTTGTTATTTTATGCATGTTGAGATACACCAAATGTGACAATTACCAATAGTGTCCAGTGTCTTTAACAACTTGATATTTCAACCGGTTTGCTGAGACTATCTCCAGAAGGAAGCTGGACTTGCATGTTGCAGGCTGTTAGCTGTGTGGATTGTTTCATAAAGGGATGTTTCATGTATAGGGTGTTGCTTGTTTATCTTCATCACGCACAGTTGCGCAGGAGTTGAGCACATCTCAACTGTTTGTAGCGTCAAAATTTGCTTTGCATTTTTGCACTTGCAGGGAGTATGAACCGGGCTTTACACATGTACATGTACATAGTGTGACTGGTCTATGAATCCCTGAGCAAATAATTTCTTACAACTTTCATACTTTCACTTTCAGGAGACTCTGGCAAGGACCTGGAATGTAAGGAGCCCCAAGTAGAAAGTCTTGAAGGAGTTGCATCCCTCAAACATTTCTCTGATATTGGTGAAACGCCCTCCAGGCATCGTAAAGCCAGTGATGAGGTAATTTTTACACTTTTTGGGCAGCTAACATTTTTCACAGTGTTTCCAACATAAAACCTAATCTAAGACGAGGATTGGAAAGGGCCATTGTTGAATTCTTTGGCCTTGCCAAACTCCATGCCAAGGGGGGTCTAACTTAAAAACTAACTGTGCCCAATGTCGTATAAAATGTCAAGCAGAAAATGCTGCTCGACAAACTTCTTTGCTAAGCAACAGTTGAGCGGAAAACAAACTGCAAACTTAATGTAATTTTGGTTGTGCTAAGCAATGTTTGTAAAGGCAGTGGACACTATTGGTAATTACTCAAAATAATAATTAGCATGAAAACTTACTTGGTTACAAGTAATGGAGAGCTGTTGATAGTATAAAACATTGTGAGAAACGGCTCCCTCTGAAGTAACGTAGTTTTCAAGAAAGAAGTAATTTTCCACAAATTTGATTTCGAGACCTCAGATCTAGAATTTGAGGTCTCAAAATCAAGCATCCGAAAGCACACGACTTTGTGTAACAAGGTAACTTTCTTTCATTATTATCTTGCAACTTCGACAACCAATTGAGCTCAAATTTTCACAGGTTTGTTATTTTATGCATATGTTGAGATACACCAAGTGAGAAGACTGGTCTTTGACAATTACCAATAGTGTCCAGTGTCTTTAACAGGCTTGAAATTGGGTCTTGGTCACCAGTGTTTTCGGACTCAATTTCAAAGATACTCCACAACTCTTCTGGAAATAGACATAATCAAATTAAATAGTAAACTTTTACGAGTGAAAGAGTTTGGAGCTGTGGTGTAATTTTCAAAGTTTTAATTCCGATATTCAAGGTTGATCTTGGGACGCCTCACCCCTTCTATTCCCCTCCATCGCTGTTCACACCCGATGAACGACATCATGGAGTACAGAGACAGTGTGATGGGAGGCAATACTTCACTAGGACATCCAACCATCCCATTAGAAATGGTAAGCAGGCCTGTTACTTCACGGAGGCAACAAAGGCGATTGCCTCCATGCCCTCTGAGCTCAATTTTATAAGCGGTTTAAAGCAGAAAATACTGCTTGAAAAATATCATTGCTAAGCAAAAATTGAGTGGGGCATCAGTCACAACAGTCTAAACTTAAAGGAACACGTTGCCTTGGATCGGACGAGTTGGTCTATAAAAAGCATTTGTAACCATTTGTTATAAAATGCATAATAATGGCTGGAAAGATGTTTTAAAAGTAGAATACAATGATCCACACAAATTTGCCTCAAAATTGCATGGTTTTCCTTTTGCTTTGCGAACTAACACGGTCGGCCATTTATGGGAGTCAACAATTTGACTCCCAACGTGTTCCTTTAATGTACTTTTGGCTGGTAACCTGTTTCTGTTAAGCAACACTTTTCTGTGATTAGCAGGTTTTTATGCTTACAAGGTTATGAAATTGGGCCCATGTCATTGGCTTGGTGCCCTTGAAATGCTCCAGTAGAAATTTACAATTTCCTCTTAGGGTGCCCTTTACCAAAGGAGAAAATGCCCTGGTGCCTTTGCCCTTTCAAAAATGAGGCACACAATTCAATTCACATCATAATGAAATTATAGGGGCTGGGTCGTCACGATCAAAGGAAGCTCCTGGCTGTACATGGAATGAACCTCACCCTGTTATATACATGCACTAGATTTACCTCTTTTTCATATGAAACTCTGAGGAAACTCTTCATTTAAAGGAACGTTACAGAATTGGTAAGAAACAAAAATCGTGAAGATCACAGATTTACGTAATGTTACACAGTCATTGAGAAATGAGTAAAACAATTTCACAAAAATAGTTTTTCTCTCAATGAGAAGACAAAAATTATTTTAGCACGACAACAAATTTATGCAACTTTCCTGAAAACATTGCTCTGTGACTTTCACTGTTGTTTTCAAAAACTCGAGGACTAGGCCTCATGAAGCTAAATTGTATTACATACATCTTCATTCACAGTGAGTAGTGATTCATGTCATGGCCAAAAACTTGAATTTAGAATAACAAAATATGTTTTATCTACACAGGTATCAGTCCAGAAACTCCAAGTCTAGTACCTATCACCCCAAACTTGCCAGTTGCAGAGGGCAACACACTGAGACAGACACCGTCACTGTTAGGAGACAGTCCATTTTCAGTTGAACAGAGCGCTCTTCAAGATCCCAGTCCGTGTTGGAATTCAACCCATAAGCAGACCACACCCACCTTCATGAAGCAACTTTTTAAAACGCCTTCAAGCTTGATGAAACTAGACGACTTCAGTTTTACAACTCCAGGACCTTGTTTGGTGAGTTGAACTTCAAAGTACTGTTGTAACATTTTGGGGGGTTTTGTGCATTAAAAACAGCATTTACGCAATTGATGTGTTTGACATTTTATCTGAAATGAATTACATGAATTACCAGGGTGAACCTTATGGCTTCAAGTTGCTGAGCCTCTGTTGTGCAATGCAAACATTTTGAACACTTGGTGGCAGCAGTTTTTTACGTTTTTCTTAGCATGCGCACTTAACTGAGCATCTACAATGAAATAATGGATTAACTAGGTAATCTGCTGCCAGCTAGCATCTAAAAGGTCCCCAATTGATGCAAGGTTTTCACAAAATCAAACCCACACTTTGGTGACTCACAACCAGCACATGAGTGAAATGCACTAAACTGTTCAGTCACAGCGCGCTAAAAAGTTACCTGTCTTTTGTGTGTAACTTTGTGAATTTTTTCCCAATTGCAATTTGGTTTTGGCAACACCCTTTAAGGAGAACTCTGCTAGCACACCTGACGCAATAGCCTTAAAGGCACTGGACATGTTTGGTAATTACTAAAATTGTATAGCATAAAAACTAACTTGGTAACAAGCAACGGAGGGCTGCTGATTACATAAAGTATAAAACATTGTACAAAAGAACGACTCCCTCAGATTTAATATTTATCACCCAAATATTTGAATCTGAGGAAGACTTCAGGCCTGAAGCCTTTCTCAGGGATCTGAAAACAAACAAATTTTTGCCATAAGGTTTTATTTTTTATTTTTCAATATCGTCTTGCAACTTCGCTGACCAATTGAGCTAAAATTTTCAAAGATTTGTTGTATGCATTTGTTGGGATACACCAAGTGAGAATAGTGTTCTTTGACAATTTCCAAACGTGTCCATTGCCTTTAAGTATTGTTTGTTTCTTTATATTTTTTAGAGTACTCCTGTTCGGATGTCCGTTAGTCTAGGGGCAGATCTTAATGATTCAAATCTGTCTTGGACAAGCTCGCTAGCTACTCCACAAGGAGCAACAGACACAACATCGACTAAGAAGTCACTCTTTCCCAACGACTGGAATGAGGAATCCACGGTAAGAATAATTCAGAATCATTGTTATGGATAAATTGTAAAGGGAATAAAAGATTTGCGACGATGGCTTAATCGGCCGATATAAAAAGATTCTAACGACCAATTGAGACAGAGTCACTACTCTTTTATTCCCATTCATAAATTCTCTTTTTAGGGAAAGCGTGAAATTATAGGGAAACTGTAAAGTTGAAAGTGTCTTTTTGCAAAATTCTTGTACACTTCTTCCTTCATTGGGAAAATGAAGCATTGCTGGGTGAGTGCATGCTTGTTCATGCTACTCAATGGAATGTCTGATATCGGTGGTACGTACAAAAACGGGTTTTCAAAATCCCTCTTTGTGTGTCCAAAAAAGTCGGTTATAATTACTGATGAAAACCATAATAAATTTTGTTTGATTTAATGTTTTTTAGGTTGTTGCAAAGGCCCTCTTCACAAGTTGTATCGAGACCCCAAACTGTCACACTCCGTCCAGAGGAAGGATTGACAACGACAGCCAGGCAAGCACTGTACACCTTCAGAGCCTTCACATGTCATCAGCTGATGAGGACATTCTTGGAGATACACTAGAAAGTGATCATGTGGATGGTGAAGAGGCAGGGAAAGTCAAGAAGGTGGACGGCGACGCTCAAGGAGGGAGAACAGGATGTGGTGGCGAGGAGGAGAAGGGTCCAAGTCACTCTAATTGCGTGTCAGGACTAGAAGAGCAGGAAAGCATTTCAACGGATATACAAAGCAGGACAGAGGACGGGAAACAAGACATCAAGAAAACATGTGAAATCTTAATCCAAGCCACTGCGGAAGATGATGGTGATGATGCAGAGACAGTCAAGATATGCTCATCTGCGATTCCAACCCAGCAACATAACACAGACAACCTTCTTGAGAATCAAACAAGGGTAACATCAGGCCAACCATTTGACAAACCAAAGCAAAGCAGCCACAGTGTACAGACGGTACAGACTTGTAGTCAGCAATCTACTGCTGACCTATTGGACAGCTCTTCACCCAATGTCTCGGGGCTCTCAGGTGTCGAGAAGAGCCGCCTAGATGACACTCTTGCCTTCTTTTTTCTTACACCTCCGCAGACAAGAAGTAGGATTGCAAATTTGAAGAAGCAGAAGCAAATGAAGGAGATTGAGGAAAGAATACATCAAGCCTGTTTGAGTGAGCACCGAGACTCAGCAGACGAAATCCAAGAAGCTAGGCAACTGGAAAGTTTTCGCTGTCCAGACTTGCCTTTAGAGAGTGCCGTTAGAGAATCCTCTCAGGAGATGAGTGAGAAAGAAATGAGAACAACTCGCAGTCGAAAAACTGTTGTAAGGATTCAGGAAGAAGATGGCTCCTTGAAGGAAGTTATTGAGAATATGTCTGAGACCCAAGTTAGTCAGGCATCATGCAAAAGCACAAACTTTGATACTGAGGGAAACTTCTTCCATGTAGTGTCAGAAGAGGATGCAAGAATGACAGCAGATGACAGTGTCATTGTGTTAAGAGGTGACCTAATACTGACTGAAAATTTAAATGCATCCCCTGAAGTATTGAGTCATTCAGCTAGTATCAACAATTTGCCAAATATTTCAGCTCAGCCAAATGTAATTCCAACTTCGATTAAAGATCATCAACTCACTGATGCATGTAAGCCAGCAACCATCTCTATTGACGTTACTAACCTCACGCCTCTGAAGCAAACAAGAAAACTAGACACTGCTCCCAATATAGACAGTCCAGATATCTTCTCACAAATCTCGCCCGAATTTGTTAACGCATTGTGCAGTATGACGGACCAAGTCTCTGAGACCAACAACCAGCTGAGGAAAGCTTCTCCTCCATTTAACCCACCAGAACAGATTCAGATGAGCCAAGGTAACTCCGTCTCTTGTAACGCCAAGCCCGATACTTGCATACTACCATCAGGATCCATGAAAAGTTCCTCAATTGAAAACATACCTCAACCACCTGTGCCAATCTTAACTCTTGATAAACAAGCATCCGTCCAGGATCTCAAACCAAAACCAAATGAGAATGATTTAAGTTTCAAAGATAAGGACTCTGAGAATTGTTCAAACATCAAAGAAAAGGACTTGCAAAGCCAGCTTTTTAAGATGCAGCCCAGAGCAACAACCACAAGGAGGTTCTTCTACCCTGCTGGCTCATGTAACCCAGGTCAAACTGGTGGTCGCAAAGCAATGCAGTGGATGTCGGAGGCTGTACTGGTCAAGTCTGATGAAGATAAGCAGGAGATCTCAGAGCCTGGGCCAATCGCTGACAACGAGAAGGCAACGGTGGAACCAACACACAGAAACAATTCCCGCTCATACAGCAGTACCCCTGCTCAGAGAAACTCAGGTATGGGAAAAATGCAAAATTAAACAAGCGGTAACTCGACATTGAACTTGGGCTCTTTAACCTTCGGAAAATCTCAGAAAAACCTTGGGGCTAATTTTGAGTTACCACCTGTCTAGTTTTGCATTTGTCGCTAATGTAACCATTGACTGAAATATAAATCAACTAATACTGCATTTTTTTACATTTTTTTTTTATACTAAGGAGCATTAAGATAACAACCGTACTAGAAAATTTTGTGCTGATATCCTCTTTCCCTCCAATTTTTTTGTAAGGCACAGCAAACTTGAAATCACAAGTTTTGTTCAGCATTTCCCTTTTTACCAAGCAGCAATCTCCTTATCGTTCCAAGACGTTAACGTAAAACGAGACACAATCTCTTTGCAAAGAACCAACTGTATTTGTATGATTATTCAAACTATAATCTCCGTGCAAAATTGGTGCTCACCATTGGTGTGTATTACAGGGCTCAAATTTTGAGGTAAAAACCACAAGACTGCAGGGCTTGTAGCTCAAAGTTTAGTTTACAAGACCAGAATCAAAATGAGTTGAACTAGCTCTAAGAGAAGATCTAGATACATCATAGAGCTATATATATTGACTAGAGCGCTAACACCCTGTTATACACGCACTAAAGTTTTGATGCCGTGTGGGCGCATCCATGTTCCCTATGTACAAACCAATACAAAATCTTGAAATTTTGTACGGCAATTGTACGGCTATTTGCACGATAGTGCGTTTGTTCTTTTCTATGTGTCATCGAACCAAAAAATGCAGCAAATGTGAACGCACAATCTGCTGATGAGCGTACAAATTGCGAGCGCTATGTGAGTCATGTTTAAAAAATACTTTTTTAAGTACGTCATTCAAGTCGAACTTACGGTTTTTGTAGTGCGGACAGACGCGAATAGGCAGTCGCGTATGTAAGCGCACATGCCAAATGTACAAAAAACGCACTAATGTGAATTAAAATCGTTCTGTAGTCATGCAACACATCAAACATGTCTGCGCCCAGGGTGGCTTCAAAACGCATAGTAAGTTAGTGTTCTAGTCAATGTATAAAGCTCTATGAGATACATGTAGATCTCATTTGTCTTATGTGTAAAGCGTACTTAGATATTCAACAGAATGGAAAGAGACCAGATTTTTCACAAAGAGGTAGCCTATTATTATTGAATTGAAAAACAAAAGACCACTCTGCGGTCCAGTGTTTATTTAAATGTAATGATATAAAAAAACTGACCTCAAACATATTCTTCATATGATATTCATTTATACAAACCAAAGTTCACAGCAGCACAATTTGAGATTGTAGCAGCGTTGTCCCTTAAAGGGAAGGTACATGTACACGTTTGGTAATTACTCAAAACAAATATTAACTTAAAAACTGACTTTGTAACGAGCATTGGAGAGCTGTTGATATTATACAACATTGTGAGAAACGGCTCCCTCTGAAGTAGCATAGATTTTGAAGTAGAGGTAATTTCTCACTAAAATAATAAAAGACTTCTAGCTAGAAGTATTTTATTCCTATCTGAAAGCACACAAATTTGCCCAACAAGGGTGTTTTTTCTTTCATCATTTTCTCCCAACTTCGATGACCAATTGAGCTCAACTTTTCACAGGTTTGTTATTTTATGCATATTATTTTATGCATATGTTGAGATACACCAAGTGAGAACACTGGTCTTGTGTACCTTCCCTTTAACAGTGGTCGCTGGACAAATGCCGGTTAAAAATACCAGACTTCTCAAAATTCTCTTTCAAGTGGAATAGTATTCCTGTTTAACATGAAAAGCTGGCAGACTAGTGAATTGACAAGCTAACTGTTCCTGCTGACTAATACTGAAAAACTTAAGAGCAAAGCCTGTGCGGTTGATTTTTAAGTACAAATTTATAAAGTAAGCTGGATAAACCCAGGCCTGATACTTCACGGAGGCAACGAAGGCGATTGCCTCCGTGTCCCCTGGTCATTGCCTTGGTACCCTTGAAATGCTCCAGTACAAATTTGCAATTTCCTCATAGGGTGCCCTTTACCAAGAAGAAAATGCCTTGGTGCCCTTGCCCTCTCAAAAACGAAGCATACAGGCCTGTAATAAAACCTCAGGAATATCTTCTTACACTACCTATCATTGAAATGATTAAAGTTAATTAAAATTTTCTTCTTTTTTTCTACTCCAGGTTTTGTGACATTTAACAACTTCATCAACTCCAAGAGAGCTCAAGCCCCAAGTTTCATGTATCCCACCAAGGTGACAGTGCTACACGACAAACACGTGCAATACAAGGATAAACCGATTCAGCATGGCCAGACAAAGCATCAGGCAACAGATGGATCCAATGTTAACGGTCAGTCTGGGTCGTCCAACACAACGAGCCAAACCACACCCCTGAGTCGAAGGGGTCCTCACAACTCAAGCTACAGCAGGGTCAGGAGAAGGACAGATACCCATGCTTTACCTGCTCCAAAAAGATTGAAGACCACATTGGAGAATGAACACCAGGGGTCAAGCTTTAGATGCAGCGATGGAAAGGGAGTGCTAACAAAGACTGAAGAGATTTCTGAAAACGAAAAGGCTCCTTGCACCAAACTTTGCACATCTGTCGTTCAAACATCTAATGGAGGGTCAATCTCAGATGAAAGTGGTTTTATTCTCAAAGGAGCAACTTCTACAGGAGACTCTGATCATCGACAACTAACAAACAATGTTGCACTATCAAAAGATATACAAAGGCAAACAGGGGAGGACGATATGCACTTTTCTTCAATGACGAACAAATTAGCTGCTGATGAATGGGATGGATCCGTTCATCGAAGGAATCTTGAGACTGATGTTTCTCAAACTCAGAATCTGACCATCCCTGCTACTGTTGGCTTCTCTTCAGCCAGCGGCAATGCAATTCATATCTCAGAATCTGCTCTTCACAAAGCTAGAGCTTTATTCGATGAGGACAGTGAGAAACAAAGATCAGCTATCGGAGTCACAACAAATTCTCTCAAACTAAACCCAAACAATCAGAAAAAAAAATCCGAGTCGGATAATGATGTTGGAAGTAGCAAAAAACCAGTGGATGGTGGATTTACATCAGCCAGCAGCAAATCTATACAGATCTCAGAGTCAGCTCTTAACAAAGCCAAGACATTATTTGCTGAGGAAGACCCAAAAGATCCCATCTCATCTTCAGATTCCGCCTCCACCAGCAGAGGAGCAATGCCTAAGACACTTGGATTTAGCTCAGCTAGTGGTAAAGCTATAAAGATCTCAGAGTCAGCTCTTAACAAAGCCAAGACATTATTTGCTGAGGAAGACCCAAGAGATCCCATCTCATCTTCAGATACCGCCTCCACCAGCAGAGGAGCAATGCCTAAGACACTTGGATTTAGCTCAGCTAGTGGTAAAGCTATAAAGATCTCAGAGTCGGCTCTTAACAAAGCCAAGACACTTTTTGCTGAGGAAGACCCAAAAGATCAGATCTCATCATCAGATTCTGCATCCACCAGCAAAGGAGCAGTGCCTAAGACACTTGGATTTAGTTCAGCAAGCGATAAAGCTATAAAGATCTCAGAGTCGGCTCTTAACAAAGCCAAAACACTCTTTGCTGAGGAAGACCCAAAAGATCCCAACTCATCGATGCCATCCATCTCTGCGAGCAAAGGAGCAGAGCCTAAAATACTTGGATTTAGTTCAGCAAGCGGTAAAGCTATTCAGATATCAGAATCAGCATTACAGAAAGCCAGACTTTTCCTGGATGATGAGCAAGAGTCATCGGCGCAGTTGGCCTCAAGAAGAGGAAACAACATTTCTCAATCAGAAAGTGGAATGATGAAATCTACATTGCTGAAGAAAGAGAATGACAAAGAGTTACCTATCACTCAAAATAGTGTGATCAGAGAGCATGACGTACATTTAGAAATTGCCGAGCTAAACTCATCGGCTCTTGCTGGAGACCCTCTGGTACCCTCTAAAGTTGGATTTGCTTCTGCGAGTGGAAAACCAATCTGTGTTTCTGAAACTGCTTTGCAAAGAGCTAAACAACTTTTTGAGAAGGACGGAAATGAAATCCCAACCACCGCTGGATTTGCCTCAGCCTCAGGAAAATCCATTGAGATATCAGATGTTGACTTGAAGAAGGCAAGAGCCATGTTTGAAGATTCAGGAGACATGCCTGCTTCTTCCAAAACGAGTTGTCCTGAAACACTCACTTTACCAAATGAGCTTCCAATACCTCACAAACAGAGTAGATGTGGGCAGGGGGATTCAAAGCCTCAGACCAACTACAGGAACCTCCCCAAGGGATTTAGACCATTCAAAGCTCCAGCCAAAATGAAGACTCCTTCTAAATCAAAAACTTTACTCAAGCAGTCACACTGTCTGCCCACAATATATGAGACCACAAAAGATAAAACAGTGCCATCCTTAAACTTAGAAAGTATACCAGAAACCCAGGAAATGGAGTTCACTTCAAAAGGTTTTGCATCAGTTGAAATGGTAAGAACTCCAGATATAGAATTTGAGGAGGAGTTTCTTACTGCAAGTCAAGCTCAACGGGAGATAGAGGCTGCTGAAGAAATGGAGTCTGCATATGCCTTCATGCAGGCAGAGGAGGACAGCTTTTCACAATATGAGGATTTGTCTGTTGGAAAATTCATCCCAGGGATGGGCCCAGCTCGTCCCCTCTTGGAGACTGCAGTGATGGCCAATCAAAATGTTCAAAATCAGGAAAGTTCTAAACAACCAGCCAATCAGGTGTCTGATGACAAAGAGCCATTTCATGAGCTACTTTCAGCGGTGCAAGGCTTATCAAGCCAGACTTATCATTCCTTAAACCAAGCGTTTGTTCAATCCCAACTACTCTCTACCGGAGATGTAACAGAAGTCCAAGTAACTATTCCTATATCCTTCAGCCAGCAGGAAGACTCCAAAAGAGAAATCAATAAGATCTTGCCCAAGAGTAACATTTCTTCATCAGTTGGTGAGATGGAAATTCCATGGAGTAATACTCCATCCTCTCTGAATACAGAAAAACCTACATTCATAGGATTTAAAACTGCCGGGGGTAATAAGGTAGAGATAGCACAAGACGCCTTGCGGAAGGCAAAAGCATTTCTTGATGCCGACTCTAAGTATGAAGACTCTTGTGTAATGAAAGCAAGCCAAAAAGCTAACACCAACCCTGCTGATCAAACACAAGATCAAAAGGAATCATTCCATAACGGCTCAAATTTCTCTGGATTTCAGACTGCAGGAGGGAGACGTGTAGAGATATCTAAGGAGGCTCTAAAGAAAGCAAAGAACTTATTTTCTGAAGAAGAAATAATCCACTCAAGAGCTCCAGAGGGTCTTGGTATGATTAACGTTTTGTCAAAATTTCCTGTCGGATTTCAAACAGCTAGTGGGAGTAAGGTCAGCGTCTCAGAAGAATCGCTGAAACGAGCGAGACATGTGTTAGAAGGAGATGATGTGGGCTTCAGGAAAGAGGAGAAACTTTCAAAGATTGCTTCTACAGCTAGTGATGAATCTCGAAAACAAAGTGCCAGCTGTGATAGAAAAACAAATTCTCAAGGGTCTGTACTGATAGATGATAAGAGGTGTGGTGGCTCCTTGGAGATTGCAAGCTCAACCCCAAGAGCTTGTAGTGGTTTTCAGACGGCCAGTGGAAATAAAGTAACAGTGTCAGCAGAGGCTTTATCAAGAGCTCACAAATTCCTGAGAGATGACGGAGCTGAAATGCAGCGACTTCTTGCAGACACGGATGATGCTAAGACCAAGTCACAAACCAGATCCTCAAAGACGTTTACTTCTCACGAGGAAAATGATGTACCAGAAGGAGCTGTAAACACTTTTAACAAAACTCCAGCACCACACGTCGGTTTCCAGACTACTGGTACAAACAAGGTCAGAAAATCTGCTGAATCCTTGACACACACCCGAAGAGTGGTGGTAGAGGGTGGTGATTCGCACATAGCTCAAAAAACAAGTGGGATTTCTTCACATAATAAGGAAGATATACACTCGGGTCAGTCACACTCTTCACAACATGTTCCACCAACCTCTGTTGGATTCCAAACAGCAAGTGGAAAGAAGGTCACCATATCAGCTGATTCTCTAACAAAGGCTCAACGATTCCTAGCAAATATTGATGGTGAACCTAACACAGATCAAAGAACCAGTCCATCAAAAGCTACTGCATCAAAGAAAGGGGAGAGTTCACTCACAGGTCTTGTACAAACTTCAAACCAATCTCGTAAACTCTTTGATGGTTTCCAAACAGCAAGTGGAGACAAGGTCACAATATCGGCTGAATCTTTAGCTAATGTTCAAAGATTCCTTGCAGATGCTGACGGAACTTTATCACACCCAAAAGCTATAGAGCCATGCTTAGGTTTTTCCACAGCCAGTGGTAGCAAAGTGTCTGTGAGAGCTGATGCTTTAGCAACTGCTCAAAGATTCCTTGATGATGGTAACGACACTGTGCCAACTCCTAGAACCACACAGCCATGCCTAGGTTTCTCAACAGCCAGTGGTAGCAAAGTGTCTGTGAGAGCTGATGCTTTAGCAACTGCTCAAAGATTCCTTGCCAATAGTAACGACACTGTGACTGCTCCTAGAACCACACAGCCATGCGTAGGTTTCTCAACGGCCAACGGTAACAAAGTTTTAGTCTCAGATGCTGCCTTAAGGAAAGCACAAAGTCTTTTCCAAGATGACGATAGGAACACCAATCAAGTCTTCCATCATAACACGTCCAGTGGTAAGAATCAAAGCACTTCTGATCAAGCCTCTAGACCATCCATACCTCTTGGTTTCCAAACTGCCAGAGGGTCTTCAGTGTCCGTGTCTAGGACTTCTTTACAGCAAGTCAAAGCCTTCCTTGGAGATGATGTGTCTGTAAGTGGAATGCAGTCTGGAGGAGTTTCACGTCAGCGTTCCAGTCATGGTGAAGGAACAACCTCTGTTGCGCTGGTTCCCGAGTATGACTCATCAACTGTTGATCCCACTGAAGCTCAGACTAAATCCAGACCCTCTTTCTCAAGAAAGAATGCAGAGGGACTGCGGATGAATGATCGACACCCTGGAGGAGACTGCAATGATGCTGTGGTCCCACACTGTGGAGCAAATACAACATCAAGATTGTTGAAGAATGCAGCAAAAGACAAGACCCTTAAAGGTAAACTTTGCCAATTTGCTTGTTTTATTTGCTTCTATATTTCATTCTGGCAGTCAATATTTTCGAAGTGTACAGAGTGTGTATCCATGTGAACAAAAATAAGAGTTTTGTCACATGATTCTTTTTACAGAAAAATCTCTTTAGAGAAACACTGACTAATTAAAGAATAAAACATTTTGTCAAGATGTTTAGGAACTTTGATCACATTTGATTTTTTCCAAAATATATATGTTTATTTCAAAATCATTTTTGACAGATGATGACCTGTTGAAATTTATTTATTTATTTATTTATTTTAATTCTTCGGACAAACAATAAAACAAGCACAGGCCGTCCAGGGAAGGGCAAAAGTAAAAAAACTGTCATCAAAAAAGATCAGCCTCCCAGACAACGAAAGGATGCGAAAAAGTTTCATGTTTTTTTGGTGTTAAACTGACCAACCTACATGGGAAATATGTCTGAAGTATTAATGGGGAAAAATGATACCAAAAAGGAATTTCATTGTATTGTTACACAGGAATTTCTAAAGAAAAGGAACAATGGAGGTTATGAATGTTGTCTTGTACAGGTCGTCTTTGGAGATGCACAATTTCTTCATGGACACACAAAAAAAAATCGTTCTTAATTTTGCAGGCATACTTCAGAAGGGAGGACTTCCATCTAAACCCTCAACAAGTGCAACCCATCCCTTGCCCCGATCACATCTTAACTCTCATCAGCTCACACCAAAGTCCACAGGGCCATCAAACAGCTCTCAAGTAGTCCCTCAGACGGTCCCCTTGGCTTCCCTACAACACAGTATGCGAGAACAGTCCTTCAGCAGTAACCTCAGCAACAGGGAAGTGGTTACAAACAAGCGAGGGTATGATGCCGGTAGCGGTGATGCTAACTCAGATGGTCCGACTCCGAAGAGGGCTAAGGTTGAGGTTGACATGAAGGGGGACTCAGGGAGGAGGAACGCTGTCTTATCACCCATTGAGCAGGATGTGGGATTACCGATTAAGGAGTGGGAGGAGGCCAGGAGGAACCAAGCTAGCAGGATACACAGCAAAAAGGTACAGTGAAGTCAAAGCTAATCCCTTAAGAAAGTTCACAAAGACATGTAGCTAAATAATTTTACCAGACCAGAATTTTTTTTACAAGACTTAAAGCCATTATACACTTTCGGTAAACAGTATTGTCCAAGTCCCACACTTCGTGTGTCACAACTTGTGTATAAAATAACAAACCTCTGAAAATTTAGGCTCAATCGGTCAACGGAGTCGGGAGAAAATAACAAGAAAACCCACTCTTGTTTCCGCTAGTTTCGCCCTGTCATGACATGTGTTTAAAATAAATCTGTAATTCTCGCTATCGAGAATTGATATTGTTTTAATGTTTTCTCAAAAAGTAAAGCATTTCATGGAATAATATTTCAAGAGAAGTCTTTCACCATTACCTTCTGTACACCCTGTAAATTATTTGTAAATCTGTGAATTTTTTTTTTTTTCTGTACCGAAAGTGTATGATGGCTTTAATCAAAATGAGTTGAACAAGCGCTAAGACCGTAACAGAAGATCCATCTCATTTGTCTTATGTATAAGTATACTAAAAAAAAATGTATGAGACTCATAGTCAACTGGGCTTGTCCAGTCATGAGTTTACTGGCCTGATGCTGAAATCAATGGCCTGTGTACTGTGGTCCAGTGTTAATTTTGAGCCCTGCTCTTACTCCCATTGAGTGACTTACTAGGATCCTTCTTAAAGCCTGGTTCATACTTCCGAATTTGAATTTTGACGTCACAAATTTGCACTGAATAAATCTGAACAGACATTCGCTGCGAAAACAGTCATGTAACATCAAAATTTGCTAAAAATAAAAAAAAAAATAAAATGTGTTTAATATGTATCCCTTGCAGTAAACTCTAGATTGGGTGTTACATAACATAGATTATCTCCAGGTTGAAGTTCCTAAATGGTGTGGCGGCACAAAAAACAGTTTTAATTTGATCGAATATTGATTCCTTTTCGTAGAAACAAGTAATCAAGCCAATACCAGGTGAGCTCATCTCCAAGAAACAGCAAGGACCAAGACTACCTTTGTATGAACTGGTCCATGGCCAGGCACCGGAACTGTACCCTGAAACTGAGGTGAGTACTGCAGCAGATTTCACGAAATGCTAGGATTAATCTCGAGTTAGGGCGAGTAACTTTTCCAACTTAGGATGGGTTCAATGCATCTTAACGTCTTAGGTTACGGAACTAAGAATTTGTCCTAAGATTAGTCCAAATCTAGGAACAGTTTGGTGAAATCGACGGCTAGACCCATAATAAAGATTGTCTTTCTCACATACTATAATTGAAATGAAGAAAATAGTTTTGACATACAAAAAATCTTGAAAACATACCTTTTCCCACATTGATTGTTTCCTATCTGTATATATTTCCAAATTGATTTGTATTTACCCTTGTTCAGATTGTATTATCACAAACCGCTGTGATCTTGTATTGTATGTGTCAGGCATGATATTCTTCCTTCTTAAGTTTGATTTACGATTTTTTTTCCTTGAAAAAGTCTGAATAATTGTGATAAAATAGCCTGTAACGTATATTAAACCCTACACTAGATGTGCACATGTAAGGTCAGCCCTTGTACTACTAAATGAAATTGTCCTACTTTTGTCTAAGGATAATTGTGATAAAATAGCCTGTAATGTATATTAAACCCTGCACTAGATGTGCATGTGTAAGGTCAGCCCTTGTACTATAAATGAAATTGTCCTACTTTTCTCTAAGGACTAAACATCATGCCTGATGTCAGGCCTGGAATTACATGCAGGACGCCTAGAATCAGTTCCCCCTGGTCTTGGCCTAAGTGCCCTTCAAAAGTTTCCCATTGACTTTAAGATTTTCCAATGGAAGTGCCTTTGCAAATTGAAACTGGCCTTGCCCTTCCAACATGTTCAAAGATGAAATTCTAGGCCTGTGATGTATGTATTTATTATTATTATCCTGCAGTTACTTTCTTGTGGCGTTCTGCCAAGCACCCTGACTGTCACATCGTCCACAGCTGAAGACTTCAAGTTCATCTTGAAGGAGCACTTTACCCCTGACATCCTGAATAGCGATGAGGGACTCACTCTTGGAGATGGTGGAAGTCTTGTACCTGATGAAGCTGGCACTGCAGGAAAGAAAGAATTTCTCAAGTAAGAATTCTCACCTTTACTTCACTTTTTTAAAGTGAGATGTTCACAAACACGGTCGGTCACTACAAGGATCTTGGCTGTCGACTCAAATCAACGGTTTGACCAATTAAATTGAAAAATTGCTTTCTGGGAAAACATGTTCTTTGTCAAGGTTGTTAAGCTGTTGTTATTTGGCCCAATTTTATAAAGGTGCTTTATTTGTCCCATGCCATTAATATCACTTATTCTCCTTATTATCTCTGTACCAGTGCCTTGCTTGATAGCCCCGATGTAGACCCCAAGTTAACTATTCCTATGCCATTAATTATGGAATAACAGTGCGAGGACCCGGTCTTCACTGCGTGGTAATGACCGTGTTGGTGGCTGGCGCTGTTAACAGACCGAATACCTTTTTATCATATAAACCACAAGGGAATACCTTTTTAACGAATTACACGGCTGAATTTGTCCAAATTTTGTGACTTCTTCTCTTGGCGATACTTCCAGACATGTTCAGGGGTCATATTTGAGCTTTTGATGGTCCATCTCTTTCGTGCGTTAATCACATTACTGATCGTTGAGACCAGTGACTCTTTTAAATAATGGTCTGTTCAGCACCTTCACTGGGGTCAAATAGTCAGGTAGCTTAGGGATGGAATCGTGACCAACTGGCCCAAAGCACCAAATTTGACAGGTACCTTCTATAGGCCCCAGAAATCAATTTTAGAAGGGGTGACACCAAAAAATATTTTTGGAAGGTACCTAATTTGCATAATTTCAAAATTGCTGCAAAATCCTATATTTAAGCACTAATTTCGGTACATTTTTATCATTTAAGCAAAGGTCATTTTGAAATATTTACTTTGGTGGTTTTGTTTACATATCCTGCACTTAAAAAACATTAATGAACTGATGATGTGCCTAGGTAATTATGTGTTGTCAGAAATCCAAGATGGCCACTACAATAATAATTTAAGTATCCTGGTTCGAAATATGCAAAACAGTTATATTTTGTTGTTACTACCGTCTTAACTATTAAAACAGTCCCATGTGGGGAAAATTGGTTTAAACTGACAATATCTTCAAAGATTTTGGCAGCTTCTGCTGCAGTTGTAAAGCGCTGTGCAAGAAAGCCTGCACTTTGCGGCATCTGCAGTTTCTGAAGCACTGCAGCAGTGTTTGGCATCCGCACTCCAACAGCCATCTGCAGACACTGGCTGCCTCTGGAATGAGTGACCACACAGGTTTCCAGTCAGATGCAACCTTTGTTCAACCATATCCCTCGGGTAGTGAAGCACGCTGTTCAGACTTCAAGCTTGTTGTCCAGATGCTCGCCTTTCCAGCAGGAAACTTCATGTTCGATACCTTCTCAGTTAGTAGTTGAAATAGCTCTTGGTGGGATCCTGCAGAAAGTTTAGGAAGTTTGTTGGTAGTTTAGTGTTCCCTGCAACCTTCTTCCTACACCTTTTCCTCTCTTCTTCCACATAGATTGCTTCAAACATACCTCTCTTGTATGTATTCCACACTATGTCTACTCGGTTGCTATCCCTCAATTGTTGGATCCAAAGGAGAAATAACTTTTCACCAGATTCATTGAATGTACTAGTTTGATTTGCAGGAAATGCGTGGACGATAGCAGCGTCGTCAAAAACCTTGGCATGGTAGTATGACGGAGGGTCTGGCTGATCTGTTGTCAGAATTTCTACCAGATCAGGTTTTTTCGTCGGCAGGAGGAGCGCTCCATACACCGAGAGAGAAGATGGCCTAGGATGATTCATGGGCGAAGAATTCTGTTGAGTCTCCATCACGGTACTGACTTAATTGCAAAGTAGAGCTGGCTGAAAAGATTGCAATCATTGTTTTTACTTGAACGATGCTGCTTAGCACTTGTGTTTGGCTTTGATTTCACACGCTTCCAAATGGCCACAGAATTTCTTTTGATGGGCTTATGAATGCTGGTGCTTCGGTCTAAAATCACATCCTTAACATGCTTCTGGTACTAGGAAATGCCAAGGGCTTCAATTGTGCGGACTTTGGAAACAACATCTTTTATTAGCACAATTTCAAGTGTCCAAAGCAAGCAGTTCTGAAGAATTTCAATGAAAGAGTTACCCATTTCTGAGATTGCTTCAGTGAGGCTCTTCCTGAAAACCTCCTGCATAGTCATCCCTGTTCATGCTGCTTGTAAATGTCGACGTGTTCTCCGTCCAAGAACTGGTCCTCAAATTCCTTCAGCAGTCTTGCTTGTTGTGGACCTGAAACCATCCATATTCTGGAGGCAACTGGGTTTTCGGTAAGTTCTACCACGCCACCAGACCCTTTACCAACGTTGTTTTGTTCATGACCATGGTCAAGAGGCATGCAAGAGGACGTGTGTTGAGTCTTTTGAAGAACCCACATTTGTATGACCTCTTCTTTGATATTTTGTTGTAGAGCCTTCATGTCTCGGATGTGAATGGGGATCCAGCCAGCGTAGGTGTGATCCAGAACAAAGAACCAAGACACCAATGCCTCCAAAGCCACCACAAAGAGATCAAAATCTCGGATACCATGAGCACGGATCAAAATCAGCACAAGTGTTTCATATTTCAAGATGATATCCCAGTACTGAAATGTAGGGCTTGCCGTTATCATCTTCTGCTTCCACGTTTCAAAGAAATCCCACTGTCAGACTCCACCTTCAATTGCCAAGCATCTCTCTCTGCAGATTTGCAACTGTTAGGGCTGTAACTGTGACTATGCCTGGTTCTAGTGAGGTGAGCAGCTTAGAGGAAGGAGTCTGCTGTACCTGAGGAGCCCACACCAGCTTCACATAAGGCAGCGGTCCAACCAGATCCTTCAAGAAAGTCTCCAATTGTGTTCCATCTATAGAGTCATCTCAATTTGGAGACCAACGTTACTAAAACGTGCTTTTCCCCAATACAATGTCTCGGGCAAACGCCACTGAACAAAATTGGCATGGGCAGACAGTGGTTGGTCCACAGCAATTAGCGGTGATGGATTGAGATATGTTGTTATCTGCCTTTGGATATCTATCCCATCAAGCATTATGCTTGATCATGTCAATGGTTGTAGCCTTTTCGTAGAAAAGGGGAAAGAGGGCGTCAAGAGCAGCAGGATCTGAAAGAGGCATCTGAGTTAAAGCATGGAAGGCAGACCAGGCAATGTAATCTTCTTTCTCAAGCTTGTCCTTCTTTATTAAGAGAAAAATAGATCTGTGTATCCAGGAGACTTCTGTAGCTCTTGCAATTTCAAGTTTACCATCGACCTTATGTTAGATTTGCAGGGCAGAAAAGTTATTGTTAATGGCACGGTCGTAGCTAACACTGATGCCCAGTCTATACAGGATGTTCATTATATGTTGCATCTTGTGAGTGTTTGGATACATAACCCATTGTAGAGAGGAAGAGGTGGCTCCTTTTCTTTGGAATGCCTGCTTTTTTTTGCCACAGAAGCTTTGTTTTTTGCATTGAAGCTGACCATCTGAGTTACGGAAAGACAAACCTGTGACTCGGTGATATCTTGGTGCTTTACATTAGGTCCATTCAGCAGCATGGCAACTAGTGTCTTAAGGCTTGCCGGAACAGAATTTTCCAGGCAGTTATGCTCAAAATTCCGGGTATAAAAAGGAGGGATTCCCAATCAAATATGTCTTGTCTGATGCTTTTAAAACTGATCTTTATTAACTAAAATATCAAAGTGAATACGCCGGGAGGGATAAAAAAAAATTGAATTGGCTAATTGAAGCCCACCTCCAAATTGTAGGTGCAAATAATAAAACGAATATTGAAAATTGTACATTAAATCAAATCACTAACAATTACGTTGTAATTAGTCTTAATTAGTGATAATTAGTTATAAGCATCAGTCTACTTTGACTTTAAAGTAAAAAATACATAATTCGAACCCTATCAATAGGCCTAATTAATAAAGGGCTGAATACAGCAATCAACTGAAAAACAAAATCGCCACATAATTTTTTTAAAAAGATTTTACATGCAAATTGTGCACAAATTGTGATTTATGCAAATTAGGTACCCTCCCAAGATTTTTTTCAGGTGTCACCCCTTCTAAATATCTTCTCTAGAACCTAAAGAATATATCTACCAAGTTTGGTGCTTTGGGCCAGTCGGTCACGATCTCGTCAAAATTTGGACCTAAGCAACCTGACTAAAAGGAGACATTTGATTGGCTGATAGCTGTTCTTTGTGCATTAAAACGCACGCATAAGCTCAGCGTCCATGTAGCATGTCGCTGTAAACAAGACCATATATGGACAAATGAGTTTATACGCGTGCACCTGTTACCTCAAAGTTGATACATTTTCAGTGCGTATGCGCAAGTGCGCAAGTGCGCGAAGTTGCAATGAAAATAACATGTATATAAATAGGCATGCAATACAGTGCAACGCGCAAGTTTTACACAATGTATACTGATTTAGGGGCCACTTAATCGCTATTATTCCAAAGATGGTCTTTATACCGCACGTTAGTACACTCCCACGTGACCTGGTTTTGACCAATCAGGGACTTGAAACCTTCCAAGGTATTTATTAATATCACTTATTCTCCTTATGATATCTCTGTTCCAGTGCCTTGCTTGATGCCCCCGGTGTAGACCCCAAGTTCCTGACATCAGACTGGGTGAATAATCACTACCGCTGGATAGTCTGGAAACTAGCTGCTATGGAAAAGGCCTATCCTTATTACTTGACACAGAGGTAATGTTTACTTTCACTACTCACCGTTATCAGCGCTCAAATTCATAGAGCTGCTAAGCACAAAAATTGGCTAAGCATGAAATTTCTTCCTTGGTTAAAACAGGATTACCAACCAAATTTCATTTTGTTGCATATTCCTTGTTACTGGTATTCAGCTGTTGTTTGCTTATCCTGAAAATCACGTTGAAATTTGCTTGGTAATCATGTTTTTATCAAGGAAGAAATTTCATGCTAAGCAAATTTTTGTGCTTAGCAGCTCTATGAAATTGGGCCCTGGCCTGTATGCTTCGTTTTTGAAAGGGCAAGGGCACCGGCGTTTTTTCTTCTTGGTAAAGGGCAACTCCATGAGGAAATTGTGAATTTCTACCGTGGCATTTCAAGGGCACCAAGTCAATGATCAGGGGGCATGGAGACAATTACCTTCATTGCCTCCATGAAGTATCAAGCCTGCGTTATTTAAAACAATTCTAGTTTTGCTTGTCACACTTGAGGGTATTGAGTACAGTTAAATTCTTTTACCAACAGTGCATGCTTGTATATGTGGCTTCAGTCACCCAATTTAATGTGTGCATCTATTTTGTCCACAACTCTACAGAAGAAAACAGCAATCTTATATTTTATTTAGATTGCAGAGTAGGATTTTTATGAACTGTTACTATAAAGAAAAAGGGTGTATCAGAGTATTCAAAACTTTTCCAACTGATATTTTTTAAGAATTTGCCTGGTTTGAAAAATAGGTTTTCCAAATTGTTTAAAGGCAGTGTACACTATTGGTAATTACTCAAAATGATTGTTAGCATAACAACTTACTTGATAACAAGCAATGGAGAGCTGTTGGTAGTATAAAACATTGTGAGAACCGGCTCCCTCTGAAGTAACGTAGTTTTCGAGAATGAAGTAATTTTCCATGAATTTGATTCAGAGGCCTCAGAATTAGATTTTGAAGTCCCGAAATCAAGGCATCTGAAAGCACACAACTTCGTGTGACAAGGGTGTTTTTTGTTGCATTATTCTTTGCCAACACCCTCTAAGAAGAAATCTGCTAGCGAAATTGGCGCCATAGCCTCAGAAGCACTGGACACGTTTGGTAATTACAAAAGATTTGAATCTGAGAAAGACTTCAGGCCTGAAGCCTTCCTCGGGCATCTGAATTTTTCAAAATTATCTCGCAACTTCGACGACCAACTTCAATTACCAATAGTGTCCAGTGTTTTTAAGAATTTGCCTGGTTTGAAAAATAGGTCTTTCAATTTGTTTAATTCCAAACCTTGTTACTTGTAAAAAAAAAACACCTCCCAAAACCCTGTTATATTAAAAATTGTTGATGATATTATTTTTTTCTGATTACAGGTTTCTGACACCACACCAAGTCCTCCTTCAGCTGAAGTACCGTTATGATAGAGAGATCGACCACGCCCAACGCTCCGCCCTCAAGAAGATCCTTGAGCGAGACGACACCCCATCTAGAAGGTTGGTCCTGTGTGTGGCTGGTATCCACCGGCCAGGCACTGGTGAAATTGCAAAGTCACACCAGGGTACCACAGGAAAAGAGAATGAAAAGGTAAGTGGGAAGAAAAGGAATGGTGAACAAAATTGCCTTCAAATTCTAGACTGGATTTGAAAATGTTTTGCTGGTTTAGTTAAACTAACATTACTATTACTTGAATATCACTGCTCTTTCATTCTTTATCATTATGTGAGGGTGTCATGGCCGAGCGACTAACAGCATCAATTCAAGTTCTTGTGGTTAAAGGAATGTTACAGAATTGGTAAGAAATCAAAATTGTGAAGATCACAGATTTACACAAAACTTACATGGTCTAGATGATGATAGTAGAAAACATCCCATGAAATATTTCTGTCTGAAATTTCATATTTGATGAGAAATAAATAATCTTATTTCGCGTTTGGAGTTTATCGCTCAGTGAGCGTTTTATTCATTTTTGTTTTGGTACGATGCAATGCAAAATTTGTAATCGGTTTTTTACTATTCTCTTGTGACCCAGATGCCTGATCGATCTCAAACTTCTACAGGTTTGTCAGTTTATGTATACGGTGGATTACATAAAGTGCTTACACTTCCAGCAATTTTTTTGCTAGCAAAACCAATTCTGTAATGTTCCTTTAAGTCATAGGAGTGTGGGTTACTATAATTTCTTCTCTCCACCCAGGGGTATAAATGGGTACCTGCAAGGGTAGAGGTTGAAATTGTGTTTAGAAAAGCCTTCTGAGCGCTACGGTTGCCCAGGTTGTTTACTCACGACCAGGGCACTGAGACGGTTATTGTGGAATGCACTATATAAAAACTTGTTTATTGTTATTTGTTTCTAAGATGGCAGTCTCATCTACCCCAGTCCTCCTGTTGACCGATGGATGGTATGCAATCAAGACACTAATTGATAAGCCGTTAGCGGGTCTTGTGAATGCAGGCAAGATCTTTGAAGGGTTGAAGCTGTGTATCTACGGAGCAGAGCTTGTTGGATCACAGGATGCTTGTTCACCATTAGAGGTTAGTCATATAAGATGTCAAATTGGACAATTCGTTGTTAATGTATTTCTGGTAATGAAACCAAGGATGCCTTATAAGTGAAACTCAAATTGAAACTAAAATGTCATTGACAAAGAACTGTATACAAACACGCCTCTCTTAATACTCATGACGTCAAAATTCTTACCCCAAATGAGGCCATAGGCGCACGTCCGCCACCACTTGCAGTGGCTGCGCCTTTGGCCTCGTTTTGGGTTAGAGTTGTGACATACTCATGCATAAATATTGAGAGAGTTGTATACAACACAAACAATGTGTTTCTTGTGCCCCCTTTGCAAAGTTTCAATACAAATTTATGTTGTCCTCATAGAAGTTGCCCTTACCAGAAGAAAGTCACTGTGCCTCTTCAAAAGCGAAATTCAAGGCCTGCATTGAAACCTCACAAACAATGCCTCAAATCCCACACGAGGATATTGTTATCTCATTTTACAGTAATGACCCCTTGCACGCGCGTCACACCCCGCGACTGATGCCACGTTCACCATGTTGGTGGTCAATAGGTTAGGGTTAGGGTTAGGGTTAGGGTTAGGTGCAGTAGAAAAAGAAACAAGTTCTCAAAAGAACATACCTGTAATCCAACAAACCAAATATACGTTGATACCTCATCATGCAATGTCTCAAAACTCATTTCTTCCAGAATCGTTTGTCTGTTTAAACCTTTTGTTTTGTTTTTGTTAAATGCGCCATGAGCATCATGCTTGACAGATACTGGCGCTCAGCCCTGATACTTCACGACGGCAACGACGGCAATTGCCGTCGTTGCCCCTACCGATTGCCGCAATGCCCTTCAAAAACCCAATTTTTCACGGCAATGATTGCCGTGCCCTTTTCTCATCATTGCCGCCGTGCCCTTCCTCCCAAAAACAAATTATATTCAACGTTGTCAAAGTTCGAAAATAAGCTAAAAAGTCCCGATGTCTGTGTAAATTTCACGCAGCGAAATAGGCCCCAATTTCACGCTCGTAAGGCACAGCAGCAGATTTCAGGCCGGTTAGTTGTTGTTCTTTGCGTGCGACAAAAAAATACTCGCAACATCGAACGCTAGAGGGCGTTTCCGAACAAAGAGATAGCGTGAGATTAAACGCCCTCTAGTGGTAAAATTACGCAAACCAACGCTAAGCGCCTTGAGACAAAGACTCGACGTGCTGTGCATGCTGGGATAGTGGTTTCCCCCATGCTTGGTACATGTGATGTACCATCATGTATAGCATAGTCGTAGCGCACCGCATGCATTTATTCTGTCAACATCGTGTCAAAATGGAGCAGTTACGTGGGAATTTTGGGGTCTCTACGATAAACTACACAACGTGCGTGACCAGTAGTAGGATTACGTATGAACAAAAATTATTTATTGTGTATTGTAAGTAGTTGTTCTTTATTTGGTTGAGTTAGATGAATGCTTTCTTTTTTCATTGGGTAACAGTTAGAAAATGGAAAAATTTGAAGAACTATTTTTTACAGGCAACTCAGAGTTTTTTTTTCAAACTGCCGTCGTGCCCATCGCAACTTTTTATGATTGCCGTGATGCCCTTCCAAATTTTTGAAAATTGCCTTGGTGCCCCAAATTTTTACAAAAAGTCAAGGCAAAACTGCCGTGCCCCTTAAAAGCCGAAGTATCAGGGCTGGGCGCTTTACAAGTGTTCATTAATATTATTTTTTATAAAAACTCACAAGAGGATAATGTTATCTAATTATTTTACAGTGTTGTTCATTTTCATATAAATATAATTAATTGTTGTTATTCTTTATTATAACATAACAGGTGCCAGGAAACCTGATGCTCAGGATATCAGCCAACTCCACTCGTCGAGCTCGATACGATGCTCTACTTGGATTCCAGCGCTACCCTCAACCATTCCCGATATCATTGACGTCATTATACCCTGATGGGGGTATGGTGGGCTGTGTGGATGTAGTGGTGGTCAGAAGCTATCCTATGCAGGTATGTTTCCTATGGAAATATCATTATACCCTGATGGGGGTATGGTGGGCTGTGTGGATGTAGTGGTGGTCAGAAGCTATCCTATGCAGGTATGTTTCCTATGGAAATATCATTATACCCTGATGGGGGTATGGTGGGCTGTGTGGATGTAGTGGTGGTCAGGAGCTATCCTATGCAGGTATGTTTCATATGGAAATATCATTATACCCTGATGGGGGTATGGTGGGCTGTGTGGATGTAGTGGTGGTCAGAAGCTATCCTATGCAGGTATGTTTCATATGGAAATAACATTATTCATCGTCATGCCATTCTCATTTTGCAAAATAAATAAATATGAATTTTGTTTTGTTTAGAAATGTAGATACTGAACTAGCATGGAAATCGTGGGAAATGCGTACTCTTTTATAGTTTCAGTCGTGTGGATAAAGGTCAAATCCTGCGACCAATTGCAGCATTTTGGTACAATCTGCTTGTGGCTGCTTTCATTTCCAACAGATTAACCTCCAGAGGTGGATTTCACATAGAGTGTTGACTGGTCTTATCTCGATTTAGGAGGAGTTACTCATCCTAACTTAGGACTAGCCTTAAGTTTTAATTAACTCCATAGATTCATAGGACTAAGTTCAAGGAAGTAAGGACTAATTAATGTGAAATCGATCCAGGAGTGTTAACTCCATCCTAAGGCATTTTGGTTTGAACTTTGTACATGTCCATCAAACTGTTTTAACATGTAATAATAGCTCACAGCCCAAATCCATAGATGCACAAACAATTGGTAAGCCTCCATGCAAGACATGGGGGAATTTTACCAATTACTGTTGAATCTCTCAAAAGGTGTATGGGGTGTAAATGGGATTTTTAAACAAGTCAGTGGCTGGGTTCCGACGGGGTTTCAATGCTGCTGTCTTTGAAATATTTATTTGACATCTGATTGTGATTGTTTCCTCAGTACATGGAGAAGCAGACTGAAGGAGGTTGTGTTTTCAGAGGGAGACGGGCTGAGGATAAAGAAGCGGCTCGGTTTGCTCAGGAAAAACAGAGACAAATGGAGAGACTCTACTCCAAGATACAGAACGACTACCAAGAGAATGAGAAGAAAACAGGTAGGTCAAAGGTCAAGTTCATCAGTGATAAATTATTTTAAACAGTATCATACTCAAGATCTGAGCAAAATTTCAATTAGCATCCCAGTGGTATAAAGTATGTTGCTATAGCAGAATTTTGCCTAGTACAAGTTCTGGCCTTGAAGTTTGCTCTTGAAGGAGCACAGTAATTTTTCTAGAGCACTTTTATGAGGAAAATAAAAATTTATTGGAACTTTGCACCACAGCAAAAGCAATGGGCACCGTGGCAATTGCTGTTGGTGCCATGCCATGGGTTAATTGGATGCCTGCCAGTTATAAAACACATTTGCTCATTTAGTTGCCATGATTGCTTTTGTGCCTGGCAGTTTTATGTGTAAAACTTTACCCATTTGCCCTGGCACTTTTTGTTTGTTTTTCATGTTAACATAAACCTTTCAACTTTTTATTTCCATGTTTAAGGACTCAGTGTTGCAAATTTCATGTTAATCCTATGTTGACCTATGAAGTTAATTTGGTAGTCAAGAAAATTTTGAAATATTTGTGAGTTGAATTGTATTTGAACTGATTACATTTAGAACAACTCCTGTGTTTCCTTCTGTTGCAATGCATTATTCTTTTCATTGATTATATTCATTTGTTGTTGTTTGCATAGATAATGTTTATTGTGCTATTTGATAACCATTTACCACTCTCCCTCTTTTTTCATTCTATGCTCAATTTACTTGTATACCCATATGATCTTTGACTGTGTTGTTTGATAACCATGCATTTTCTCTTTTCATTCTATGCTCAATTTACTTGTATACCCATATGATCTTTGACTGTGTTATTTAATAATCATGCATTTTCTCTTTTCATTCTATGCTCAATTTACTTGTATACCCATATGATCTTTGACTGTGTTATTTAATAATCATGCATTTTCTCTTTTCATTCTATGCTCAATTTACTTGTATACCCATATGATCTTTGACTGTGTTATTTGATAACCATGCATTTTCTCTTTTCCTTCTATGCTCAATTTACTTGTGATCTTTGACTATTTTTATCTGCATATTGATTGTTCTACGTATTGATTTGTTGATTTGTACTCTGTGTTACAAACATACACAATGTTAGGATTCAAATTGACCCCAACAAATGCTCTGGATTGCAGGGCCATGGGTTTGAATCCTATATATTTCACTTTTCTTTATTCTATGCTCAATTTACTTACAAGTAAACCCTATTGATCTTTGACTGTTTTTATCTGCATATTGATTGATCCATATCACATTGATTGCTTGATTGATTGATTTGTACTCTGTGTGTTACAAACATGTGCAATGGTTGGGATTTGAACCATGCTCTAAGCACCTGTTCTTGCAGGGTCTTGGGTTCAAAGACAATCTTTCACTTTTCTTCATTCTATGCTCAATTTACTTGTAAACTCTAATGATCTTTGTTGACTGTTTTGCTCTGCATATTCAATGTTCCACATACATTGATTGGTTAATTTGTTCTCTGTGTTGAACAAAAATGTACAATTTTGGGGTTCCAACTGACCTCAACTCCTGCTCTAGATTGCAGGGTATTGTGTTCAAATCCAATCCTTCTCTTTTCATTCTATAGATTCATAATTTATACTTGCAAAACCCATTGATCTTTGACTGTGTTTATCTGCATATTGATTGCTCCACATACATTGATTGCTTGCTTGATTGATTTGTACTCTGTGTGTTACAAACATGTGCAATGGTTGGGATTTGAACCATGCTCTAAGCACTTGTTCTAGAACGCATGGTCTTGGGTTCAAATACAATTTTTTTCTTGTCATTCTATGCTCAATTTACTGAATGTGTACATTGATCTTTGACTGTTTTTATCTGCATATTGAATGCTTGATTTGTATAATTGTTCTCTGTGTTTTACAAAAATGTACAATGTTGAGATTTGAACTGTTCTTTCTCAACACCTGCTCTACAAGGCAGGGCCATGAATTTGAATCATCTTTCACTTTTCTTCATTCTATGCTCAATTTACTTGTAAACTCTATTGATCTTTGAATGTGTTCACTTGCATTGAATGTTCCACTTATATATTGATTGGTTAATTTATTCTCTGTGTGGAACTAACATATTTGTATAATGTCAGGATTCAAACCTGACATTGACAAGTAACCTCACTCAGAATTTTGTTCTGCAGGTCTCTGAAGGCACTGTTCATACAGTGCTTATCACACATTGGTGTAAGGATGAAACCAGAATGCCATTATTTATTCCCGATGCAATTATGACATGTCAATGTCATTATTTGCTTTTTGCTTGTTGATTCTGATTACATTTATTGTCCATTGTCCATTTATTGTGTATTGGTTTTACAATGGTGGATTATTGTGTACCCATATTATAACTCCTTGCAAATGATATCAATCGATTTATGTGTGTTTATCTCAAGTGCAATGTTGTTTAGAATAATTGTCTGCTCGAAAAAAGCATGCCAGTAACGTGTGCCACACTTTGGAACACTAGGTGGCAGCAGACAGACCAATTGTCAAGTAAGGCTGTATCCGAAACGGCGACCTCGGCTACAGCTTCGGCTAGATCAGCGCGTCTGCCTATTCTTCAACACTGACGGACGCGCTGATCTAGCCGTAGCTGTAGCCGAGGTGTCTGTTTTGTGACATGGCCTTCATATCTATTGTTGTTGTCTTTCTTAACATGTGCATATTTGAGAACCTGGTATATCTGCTGCCACCTAGTGTCCTGGAAAGTAACCATTTGAATCATGATTTGAAAATCAAAATGGCAGACAGTATCGTTGTGTGACACGAATCTGAAATGTGTCTAAAACACAGCCCTGTTTATTATTCTTCAAATATTTATATTGAATATTTCATTCTTCTTTTTCTATTCCTTAACAAACTATTTCAATTTACTTCTTTTCCATTGCATTATCTGATCTTTATTTGTTCATTTTGTGATTTGATGCAATGCATTGTTTATTTCCATTATGCTGACATATATAATTGTTTTGATTAATCATGGTTACTTGAGATGTGTTTTTACATATTATACTTTTTCTTAAATCAGAAGTGTGTGCAATGTTGACTTTTTAGTTAGAAGTGTGTGCAATATTAAATTTCACATTTTTCTTTTTGTAATACATTTTTTTGGTTCTCAGTTAGGCCTAGGCTATTTACACATATTGTAGGCCTACTGTAAACTTTTATTTAAGAACTTATTTTAATTTTAAAATTACTTCCAAATTTGTTTGCCCTCAGAAAAGTCACCAATTTATTATTAAATATCTAGAAAGCCCCTCATTAGCCTTATGTGGTTTACCCCTTAAACTCAGTTATTCTCATATGGTTACTAGTAGTTTATGTTATCGTTATCCACGATTACCATTTCATGTTCTAATATCTTTTTTTGTTATTATTTCTTTTGAAATAAGTGAAATCCAATCGTAGGTTGATGTCCAGCAGGAAGCTGACGAGATCAGAGGTAGAGAAACTCTATAGTGGCCAGGAGGTCTATGAGGCTCTCAATAACGCCCTGGATCCAGGAGCTGTGGAGGTAAGAACCTCTTAAAGACACTGGACACAATTGGTAATTGTCAAAGACCAGTCTTCTCACTTGGTGTATCTCAACATAAGCATAAAATAACAAACCTGTGAGCTCAATCAGTCGTCGAAAATGCGAGATATTAATAAAAGAAAAAAATACCCTTGTCGCACCATGGTCACACGAAGTTGTTTGCTTTCAGATGCTTGATTTCGAGACCTCAAATTCTAAATCTGAGGTCTCAAAATCAAATTCGAGGCAAACTACGGTACTTCTTTCTCGAAAACTACGTCAATTTAGAGGGAGCTGTTTTTTTTTACAATGTCTTATACTATCATCCTCTCCCCATTACTCGTTACCAAGTAAAGTTTTGAGCTACTAATTATTTTGAGTTATTACCAATAGTGTCCAGTGCCTGTTATAGTAATATCCCTCAAACTCTTCAGTCTCCTGACGATGACTACAGCAAGCTCTAAAAGGCGTTTTTTTTTCTTTCGTTATTCTCCTGCAACTCTGATGACCAGTTTTATAGTCCGAATTTTCACGGATTTGTTATTTTTATGCAAATGTTGAGATACACCTAGTGAGAAGACTGGTCTTTGACAATTACCAAAGGTGTCCAGTGGCTTATATGCACAAGTGTCATGACCGGGATTCGACCGACACTCTGCTGACACCACCAGAGCTTTGGTCCGGTGACCTAGACCTCACGGCCACCCCACTCCACAAATACCTTGCTGTACATGCTTTCACTATCATCTTGACTATTCACGTATACATTGAAAACTGGGCAGGACATATCAGCTGAATTTCCAGGTGTTTTTCAGACCTGGGCCCAATTTCATGAAGCATGAAATTTCTTCCTTGGTAAAAACAGGATTACCAACCAAATTTCCATGTGATTTTCAGGATTTAGCAAACAACAGCTGGATACCAGTATCAAGCAATACGCAGCAAGTGAAAATTTGGTTGGTGATTCTGTTTTTACCAAGGAAGAAATTTCATGCTAAGCAAATTGTTGTGCTTACAGGCTTTATGAAATTGGGCCTTGCATGCTGTTGCAGCTATAAGATTGTGGAAGTGTCGTGGCCGAGCCGTTAAGAGCACTGATTGAAGGTTTGTTTTGTCTGATCAACAGAGTGTGGCTTCGAGTCCTGGTCGTGACACTTGTTTCCTTGAGCAAAACACTTTTAAAACCATTGCTTCATCCTTTGGATGGGACATAATGCTGTAGGTCCCGTGTGTTATCCGTGTGTTTTACAACTATGTTGTAAAAGACCCCAGTACACACATATCGCTAAGAGAAGGGGTTCGCCGTGGTGTGTCTGGCAGTGCAACTATCTTCAATCATGAAGGCTGCACGAGAAAGGAAGAAAGAAAAACAAAGGCAGATTTGTACTAGAACTCCATGCAACTCAATTCTATTGTTTGCTTGACCCTTAGGCATTGCTATCTGAGAGACAGGTGAATGTAATGCATGATTATCAAAGGTCCCTACATGAGAAGAAACAGTCGGATCTCCAGGGGGAATTCAAACGAGCCATGGAGGAACAAAAACAGGTAAAGCATTTTATATCTTAAAAGAGTTTGTTTTTTTTGGGGTCAAACCTACACGGTTTGAAGATAATGATAGTAGAAAGCTTCCCTTATTACTTGCTGATTTGCTGTTGTTTTTGAGAAATGAGTAAAACAATGCCACCAAAATTATTTTAGCATTTACAATGTATTGACCAGTACTGGTATTCAGTGCAAAATCGTTGTACACGTAACTTGATTTTAACAAGTAAGTTTCCATGGTCACCAATGGGAGATTTTCCAACGCTAGGTGGCAGCAAAGTTACTGGGTAAATTTCCATTGTTACGAAGTTCTGAACATATGCTTTATTCAGAGAACAATGGCTTTAACCGGAAAGTCTGCTGCCACCAATCGTCCCAGAAAGCTCCTATTTGTTGAGTATTGACCCCTTGCACGCGCGTCACACGCAGCGACTGATGCCACGATCACCATGTTGGTGGTCAATAGGTTTACGTGTAAACGTTGTGTCGCCGAAAAAGCGCACTTCACTGAATAACACACGTTGACATTGACCACCAAAATGGCGCACCCAAGATTATTCTGATGATGACGTCAGGTGAATTGGGTCAATATACCAAATGTGTACCCTGCATTTACTACTTAGGAGAGCCATGTGGAGAGGAGCGTAACACCCCTCCTAAGACTCAGAGTGGTAGATGCTCTACGAAGACGTTCAGCTGAGGAGTGCGGTACCCACCAGCTGACCATCTGGAGGCCCTCTGATGATGTCACACAGCTACTCACCGAGGGAAAACGCTTCAAGATATTCAACGTCAGTACGTCGTCTGGAAGGTAAACAAAGTTTATTGTTTGTGTGAAGAAAAAAATTGTTGAGCTGTTGTTGAAACTCTTTAAGATCTTGTCTCAGTTGTGTCTTTTGAAATAACTAAATTGTCATAAATGGTTGAGAAACTCAAATATAGCTTGCAAATGACTTATTAAACTTTGTTTTTTAAAACTAACAGTATTCATTGAGGTGTGCACATAAGTATTTATAACATTCATGTCAATTAAATAAATTGCCTTAAGCCAGGTTCGTACTTCCTGTGTATGTGAAATGAATTCTGAATGTTTCACAGGCGTTGAACACATTCCAACTGTTGTGAATTATTTGTTGCGAATTTGTGACATCAGAATTCGTATCGCTTTCGCAGGAAGTATGAACCAAGCTTAACTCTATACAACATTTCCTTCTTAAATTGTTAGGTTCAGTGTTGGATCTAATAATGTTCAACTTGCCTCAACTCGTGGTACCCGCTACCAGGCAATTGCACTCGCTACCAGTCACCCAGTTGATGAAGCCCCCTACCTCCAGAGAGAATCCTTGAGATTGCCTGATACCCTACGGCCTGGGTTCAATCCAGCCTATGGTGAAGTAGATGTTGTTGGTGTCGTTGTGCTCATCCAGGGTGCAGGGAACAGTACTGGCAAAAGGTATGGTGCTCAAAGTAGGCAACATAAATTGTTGGTTGCAGGGATGAGATTTCTTTGTTTTTAGCCAAAATCTGTTTTTTAAAGAACCACCACCCCCCGAGGAAAAGGAACACAACAAATTTTAAATGCTTTATTCTATCGAAAGCTTCTGTACTTCTGACCAAGTAAGTTTTTATGCCGTTAATATAGCGAGGGATTATCAAACATATACCTTCCCTTTAAGAACATTAAATGATTATTTGCATATCAATTAACTCTTTATGCTAGTAACTTGTAAAGTACAGGGCTCAAATTTTACAATGGACCAGTGTTGGGCCAGTAAACGTATGACCGGAAAAGTCTACTGGTCTTTGTTTAATTGTTGACTTTGTGTCTGATAAATACCTTTCAATTCTGTTGAGTATCAAAGTATACTTAACACCAAAAGAGACTTATCTTTTCTTACATGTCTTACTGCTTAAAGGCAGTGGACACTATTGGTAATTACTCAAAATAATTGTTAGCCTCAAACCTTACTTGGTAACGAGCAATGGAGAGCTGTCGATAGTATAAATCATTGTGAGAAATGGCTCCCTCTGAAGTAACGTAGCTTTCGAGAAAGAAGTAGTTTCCAAGAATTTGACTGAAAGCACACAACTTCGTGTGACAATGGTGTTTTTTCTTCCATTATTACCTCGCAACTATGGTGACAAATTGAGTTCAAATTTTCACAGGTTTGTTATTTTCTGCATATGTTGAGATACACCAAGTGAGAATACTGGTCCTCGAAAATTACCAATATTGTCCAGTGCCTTTATATGAAATCAGTGAAATGCATGTTGTCAGTATTCGGGAAGGTCTTATTTAGATTCTGGTCTTGCGCAAACATTTCTTAACTGGTCCAGTTAACATTTTGAGCTACTTACAAGCCCTGCGGTCTTCTGGAATTTCTACCCAAATTCAAACCCTGAACTTATGACATGATACAATTTTGAATCAGTCTTTTTTTTTTACCTGTTTTGATTTCAGCACAAGTCAGACAGTATATCTCTGTGATGCTCAGGCTAACTTCATTGCCCTCAGGTTTTGGGGTGGATTACAGGTAAGGTGTCATTGGAACATTTCAAGGGACCACCAAGGCATTGACCAGGGGCAACAGAGGCATGCCTACATGAAACATGTGTTAACATTATAACTAGTGACCTTTCAGATTTAACAAATTTGATTTTTCATTTCAATAACTGCTAATTCTAAACTTTGTCTTTAAAGGATGTGGGTACTTTTTGTAACACAAAACATCATGCCCACAGATTTACATTAAACTTACACAATTTGAAGATAATGATAGTAGAAAGCTTCCCTGAAAATATTACTTGCTGAGATGCTGTAGTTTTTGAGAAATGAGTGAAACAATGTCATGAAAATACGTTTTTACATGCTAAAATAATTTTCGTCTCATGATCACCGAGACGAAAATTATTTTCATGACATTGTTTTACTCAGTGCTCAAAAACTACAGCACCTCAGCAAGTAATATTTTCAGTGAAGCTTTCTACTATCATTATCTTCAAACTGTGTAAGTTTAATGTAAGTCTATGGACATTGTGTTTTTTGTCCTACAAAAAGTACATACACCCTTTAAAGGCACCGGACACCTTTGGTAATTGTCAAAGACCAGTCTTCTCACTTGGTGTATCTCAACATGCATAAAATAACAAACCTGTGAAAACTTTGACGCAGTTGATCATCGAAGTTTCAAGAGAATAATGAAAGAAAAAACACCTTTATTGCACAAATTGGTGTGCTTTCAGGTGTGTAATAAAACTTTGGGCCTGAAGTCTTTTATTATTTGAGTGAGAAATTGCCTTCTTTTTCTCAAAAACTATAGTACTTCAGAGGAAGTCATTCTCGCACTGTTTTATACTAGCAACATCTCTCCTTTGCTCGTTACCAAAAATAAGTCTTTCTGCTAAACATTATTTTGAAAAAAATCCCAATAGTGCCCAGTGCCTTCAACATTATAACTAGTGAGCTTTTAGATTAAAACAGTTTGGTTATTTGATAACTACCAATACCAAATTTGTCTTAAAAGACACTGGACACCCTTGGTAATTGTCAAAGACCAGTCTTCTCACTTGGTGTATCTTATTATATGCATAAAATCACAAACCTGTGAAAATTTGAACTCAATTGGTCGTCGAAGTTGCGAGATAATAATGGTGGAAAAACTCGCTTGTCACACGAAGTTGTGTGCTTTCAGATGCTTGATTTCGAGACCACAAAATCTAATTCTGAGGTCTCAAAATCACATTCGTGGAAAATTGCTTCTTTCTCGAAAACTACGTTACTTCAGAGGGAGCCGTTTCTCACACTGTTTTATACTATCAACATCTCTCCTTTGCTCATTACCAAATAGGTCTTTAAGCTAAACATTATTTTGAAAAAATTCCCAATAGTGCCCAGTGCCTTTAACATTATAACTAGTGTGCTTTTAGATTGAAACACTTTAGTTTTGATTTCAAGAACTGCTAATCCTTAACTTTGTCTTTAAAAGTTGTTGATAGAAATGTTTTTTTTTTGTTTAATATTGCAGGCACATTGTGTTGATAATATAATCAAGCCAGGATATTTCCTGGCTGTAAGCAATCTACAGTGGAGACCCAATAGTGGTTCATCTAGCATCCCTTGCCTCCATGCAAATGATGCTGTGGCGGTTACCACACTCCCTAAAGCCAATCATCTTAAATTGGCAATGCAGGATCTACAAAAGACCATCAAGGTAAGCTTGTTGTGTCACTCACTCAGGAAGTGGTGTCTTGGCTGAGCAGTTTTGGAGCACTGAGCCCAGTTTCATAAAGCCTGTATGCACCAAAATTTGCTAAGCACAGAATAGTATTGCTTAGCAAAAGCAGGTTACACAAGTGGCTTGTGTATGACTCAATTCTCATTAAATTTGTCCAGCAGTAATTTCTGCTTAACAACTTTATGAAATTGGGCCTTGGACTCATTTAAGATTGGCTATAAGAACATCAAGGTAAAGCTTAAATGGTGTTTAAAGCTTTGCATGGTGTGGAGAATAAGAGTAACTATAAATTTAAATATGAATAATAAACTTGCGGGTACAACCATGTGTAAAATCTCTTTTGAGGGAGTGTTGGGTTAGAGTTAGGGTTAGGGCTCTTTTCAGAGCCAACACATGGTTGTACCCGCAAGTTTACTTTTCATATAGTTACTCTTAGGGTTAAGCTTGTTGTGTAACTCACTCAGTAAGTGGTGTCTTGGCAAAGTGGTTTGGAGCACTGGACTCGAACTCTGGGCCAAATTTCAGAGAGCTGCTTAAGTTTTCTGCTAAAAGCAGAAATGAGCAGGATACCAGTCACAAATTATGTGACCTGGCCAAAGGCCTGTGAGCAAAAACACTTGTTAAGCACAGCACAGTAACAGGTTACCAGCCCAAGTTACATTAAATTTACATTGTTGTGGCTGGTGCGTGACTCAATTTTTGCTTAGCAAAGAAATTTGTCAAGCAGTGTTTTCTCCTTTCTGCTAAGCAGAAATGAGCTGTTTTTTAAGTTGATCAATGTAATTCTGTGTTGGAAATGCCAGCGATGGGATTTGTCCAGATTTAAAACAAATGATGTCCTCCAGATTTTTATGGACAAAATTTCACTTTTTTGAATGTGTGCAACCTGTGAGAAACTTCCAGACGATGCGTGTATTGTCGACCACATAAAAAGTTGATTAATTTTTGTTCGATCCTTTACAGAATCCCAAGGCTTTCGCACAAAGCATGGAACAATCGGTACAGGATAGAATTGCCATCCAGTCCAGAGTCCCAACACCTCAGACTCCGAGATCAGGCCATATCAAACTCCCATCAGCCATGCCTTGTTCAGCCCAAGGAGCCACGCCCTGTTCAGCCCAAGGAAACGCACCCTGGGCAGTCCATCGAGTCACACCCTTGGCTGATAATGGACCCAACAGGTGTATGATAACACCCCATAGAACTCCAGTCAGAGGTAATTCCTTTGGTATGGATGGTGGTGCGTCTCATGCTCAAAACACCACTCCAGGTTTCCCCAGTGCTAATCAGTTCCCTGTGGGGACCGGGGCTCACCGGGGAAGCCTACCAAGACCTCATGCAGCTTCTACACCCCTCCATTCAATCAACACCACCCCTATGAGAGGTAGACCCTCGACACACCCTTTCCCATCTCCGTATGGTCAGACGTCTCACACGGATTCACTGGAGAAAAGTCGACTCAATACATCCAGAAAAGTAGATCTCTTATCAAGAGTGCCTTCCCCACCTCCTCTGTCTCCCCTCCCTACCCCACCGGCTTACAGGGTCATGAGTAACTTCAGAGCCCCATCAGCCAGGACGTCAGTCCCACAACAGGGTTCAAGTTGCAGGTCAAGGGCCAACAGTGCATTCAGGGGTCAAGGAGCAAAGCTCTTTCCGAGACCTCAAAGTTGGCAAGCGGAAGACGTTCAATGCGAAGAAGTAAGACGCATTGATTTTGATGAGAATGCCACAAAGCCACAATGGACAGGACTTGACAGCTCTGCCATCGAAGCACCAGGAAGGCCATGTTCTGAAAGATCCCCGGAAGACATGACCGCAAGTCAGCAACAGGTTTTGGAAGTCCTAGGAATGTCCTATAAGAGCCTGGGAGAGATTGACTGGGAGTGGACCCAAAATACCCATTCTGAACCAAGCCAAGACTTCTCTTATGACACCCCAAGTCAATCTTCACCACCAGCAGAGGAAGGGTTACTAGACGCAAAAGTTTTGGATACCAACAGAACTAAACCCAAAATGGAGGTGGAGAAACTAAAAAAACCAAGTGCTCTTGAAGTTCCTGCAGTTGATGAAAATCCTCAAAGTAGTAGCAAAGAAAAGAAAGTGGAATCAGCAAGCGGAAGAAATCAAAGAGGCATTTCTCGTAGGGGAAGGTGTGGAAGAAAAAGAACTTACAGTCCAAGTAATGACCAAGATTCTCCCAAGTCTTCCAAAGTGACGACTGCTGAGAAGGAGAACATTGTTGATGGAAAAGGAGGTTGCTTGAAAAAAGCCTCTCTCGATCCAACTGATACTGGCGTCATGGAAAATGAGTTAACTTCCTCTAAAAAGCCTGACCAGAAATCTGTCGAGGATACAGAAAATGTTAGTGAAGGAGGTGATTGTGTCAAATTAAGCGAGAAGGAAGTTAGCAGCAGTGGAAATACTTCTTGCAAAGAAACAAGAGAAGTTACTGCAAAAGAGAAGACACTTGAGAAGAGAAGTGCAAATAGTGGGAGGAAAAGGGAGTTGGAATCGAGTCGAGAATCCCAAAAATGTTCGGAAGATTCTGAGCAAACTCCAGGAGGGGTTAACGCTTCTGGGGAGCACCCTCTCGAGTCTGCCCAATCAGGGCGGAAGAGAAGGGAACGATCCAGAGTGGATTTATCCATCCTGGAGCAGAGCAGCCTCCTTGGGGATGAGTCTGGTGAACCAACGAGAAGACTGACCAGATCTGCCAGTCAAAGAACAGCAACCAAAGGTGGCTGCAAGAAGTAAATGGGACGGCTTTGATTTGGAAGAGAGTTGACATCTGGAAATATGTCACAGAGATTGTTCAACACTGGTGATGGCAATGATTCAGGTTTATTTATTTTGCAAGTACTCTTAAAGGCACTGGATACGTTTGGTAATTGTCAAAGACCAGTCTTCTCACTCGGTGTATCCCAACATTAGCATAAAAAAACAAACCTATGAAAATTTTGACTCATTGGTCATCAAAGTTGCAAGAGAATAATGAAAGAAATAACAACCCAGTTGCACAAATTTGTGTGCTTTCAGATGCCTAAAAAAGGCCTGAAGTCTTTTTTGAGTAAGAAATTACCTCTTTCTCAAAAACTATGTTACTTCAGAGAAAGCCGTTTCTCACAATATTTTATACTATCAACAGCTCAAGTTTTTAGGCTTGTAATTATTTTAAGTAATTACCAATAGCGTCCAGTGCCTTTAATGCCCAATAAAACCAGTCACCTAGAAACAATGTTCCAGCTTTTTAAACTTCCATTCATCTTTAAGAAAAGTATTTTGAAATCATACCAGATTTTGAGGCAACTGAATTATTCATAAGTTACCTTTTGTTCAATGAGTATGGGCTGCATACATTATGCCACCTTCGGTTGGAGCGCTTACAACCTTTGTACTCATTAAGTAAGCATTACTGCTTTGCAATGATTTGTCTTCAAGTGATACCCGTAAGGGCGACATTTGATTTTGTGAAACCATTTACTAGGCCCGTTTTAAACCTGGGCTTAGGCTAAGGCCTGTGCTACTGCTCCTTGCGCCCATCTGAAGCTCTGTAAACAACGCGTGTATAAAAAGCCTAAAACCAAAGCCAAATCTGAGCTTATGACGCGGGCTCAAGAGCTTTTTGGAAAAGACTATTATGTTTGTCTTCTCTTGAAACTTTAGACTATATGAACACATTTTTATGAAATGATAAATGAGGCTTATTGTGTAATGTCATCATTCTAACCAGCATTCACTTGTTAATTGACTTTCAACAATGCTTTTGTGGTTGAAATATTTCATGGATTTTCAATTCAATGTCAATTGACCAGCAGTTGTGTAATACCAGTCAGGGTTTAAATGTTAAGTGTAAATATGCAACTGTTTCAGTGTTACTAATGTTTACAAATCTGCTTGGGAATATATATGCCTATTACTAAAAAGGAACTCTTTTCAATGTGAACCAACGTGAGTGTTATATTTTGTATAGCTGCATCATTTGACTCATGCCAATGGTTTTAAAGTGTGTTATTAATGGCATTCATGTTTGAATGCAGGAGTTGTGACAAAGCAATGTGCTTTATTATTACAAAATGATCCTAACCAGTCCATATACATGTAGTCCTTTGCATTTGCTTGGTTTGTTGTTGTTTTTGTTTTGTTTTGTTAAATTTCTGGTAACAAAATCACGAGGGTCCCGTATCCTCCATAAACGATTGGCACTGTAACACCAGGCGTTGAAACAACCCACGACAACCACAGCAATTGCCTTGGTGCCTTGCGCTTTTGCTGTTTTGCCCTTTGCAAAGCTCCAATACTCATAATTGAATTCTGCAGTTTGATATTAAAGCTACATTAACTAAACAGCACATAACATCACATAAAACTCATTGTCACCTGTAATATATAAAATAAAATAAAATTACTTTGTAAGTAGTTTTTTAAAGTTTTGTATTTAGGTCTTCGTTAGAAATGCTTGCATAATTAGACCCATCCACCTTCAAATCACCATTCCGTAATGAAATACATAAATTCACTGAAAAGACGGACCCACCCGTCTAAAAAAAAAAAAAAAAAGGGTTTCAAATTGATTCCCTTGGAAAGGGGTGGTGGCCTGCTACTTCACCGAGGCGATTGCTTCATGCCCCCTGGTAATTGCCTCGGTGCCCTTGATATGCACCGTTAGAAGTTTACTATTCTCTCATATAGGATGCCCTTTACCAAGGAGAAAATGCCTTTATGTCCTTGATCTTTCAAAAGCGAAGCATGCATGCCTCTGGGGTGGGACTGGTTGCATCTTTCAGGCATTCAACTTTTCCTCGGATCAGCTGATTTCCTCTTTTTTTAATCTCAGTTTTACCATTCAAAAATTTAAAATACTGTACAAAATCATTGAAATTGTTTAATTTCCTCTTTTTTTGGTGAAGTATAGTTGCATGCCTGATCTTTGGAGCAGTCAGTTAGAGTGTAGTATCCTTTACTTTTCGACGATAACTTATTCATTTGATATCCCCTATACACCCGAGTGAGCATTTTCACTCACCTTCCACCGTTTTCACACAGTCACTGTCAAGTGCAATCAAACCCCCACATGTCTGATCAGACGTAATGGGCATAACTCATTGGTCCCATGTTAAAAATAAGATACCGTCTGTTATTAATATTAAAGCTATAATGTACATGTACGGTGTCGGGTGCCGCTATTATACACGGCGTTTCGAACCAATCGTTTTAAATCAACCACCGTACGGCCATGCCAAGTTTTTTCATTAAACTTAGGCTAAATTGAATTATTGGACTGCAGCGGCCAATTGCGGGATGTGATGTGCTAATCTGTGAGTAGGTCCCCCTTAGTATCCACTTACGCCTGTGACTGATGTACATGACTTTTAAAGGCACTGTACACCTTGTCAACGACCAGTATTCTCACTTGGTGTTTTTCCAAACCTATGCATAAAATAACCAATCTGTGAAAAATTGAACTCAAACGGTCTTTGTCGCAGAAAGGCCAACATTACCAATACTGTACATTCTCATGATTCATCAGAGAGTTAGCATAACTGTCTAATGTGCATTATGCCTGTACAGTCACGGCACTTTACATTGATGGAGAAAGATTTATAAAAGAAGTATTTTGCCCCAAATTACCAACTTGTACACTTGATAATGATTCATAGACAGTAGGCCTATGCCATCCAATAGCAATAATCTCAAAACCAACTCCAATGCCGTCCATTATCTTATCAGTTTTACTGACCACCACTCACCATATCGAAAAATGGCAAGTTTTGTTGAGCCTGCGACACAAGCCCCTCCGCGATGAGCTAGGCGTGCTCGACGGGTCCCGGGGGTGCCCCTACCAAACAAGATTGCGCCCCACCAAATAATTCCTGACGCATTTAATGTAGATTTCGTCGTAATAATATCCGATCGGGGGACCCACTCCGTAAATTAAAGCTCCTCCGATTAAGAACATTAAAATCTCTAAACTGAATAGAGAGTTATTGTCAATAAAAGTTACAACATCTGTTACTCGCATGCTTTGGTATCGGGTCTCATACCTTTAGCCGATTATGATCATTCATGGATGAGCGGAAATTGGAGGAAATAATAAAAAAGGGACAATATTACTTCCCCCCTTTGGAGAGCACCATAATCAACCCCATACGTTGCTATATGCCTTTGTCTTTAAAACTTTACCCTGCACATGTTACTCCCTTTGAAAGCTTAACTTTCGAAAACTATCAGGACTTTGGAAATGGGAGGGCACATCTTTTTTGATATTAGTTTTTTTCTTTTTTTTCTTTTGTCTTTCCCTGGACGGCCTCTGCCTATTATAATTATTGTATTGTCCAAAGATTTAAAAGGGGAAAAAAATCACTTATTTGTCAAAACATGTGTAACACGGCGTCGACAAAGTAGCTATGGCCATGGCCCAATTTTATAAAGTCTGTAAGCACAAATATTTGCTAAGCACAGAGAAGTATTGCTCAACAAAAAACATGTTACAAGCACACTGTTTTTGTTTAGCAAAACAATTTGTCATTCTGATCCTGGGCCTGATCGATGAAAGAGTAAAAAAATATTCATATCCTTTTTTTCTTCAAAAATTAACCATAACAAGTTAAATTAAATGATGTGGTTGTTTAAGTGGTTAATGTTTTGTTGGGGATTTTGTGCAAATTAATAGCAGCCCTCTTTAAATATTGTAGCAATCGAAATATTGCATACGTATATCTTGGTTCTTCAAATGTTTCTTCGACTTGCTGTATTTCTGTCATATCTTTGTCTGATAAATTGGAACTAATAAGAGTCTAATAATAGTGGACAGTTAAATTGAAACAATTTTTAATGACAAATCCTGTACTTTTGAACCGATATCAATCAATAGTTTTTGGTGTTGAGTATTTATCACCATTGTTGCAGGAACGAATGGTATTAAAGCAGCCATCGCGTTGAGTCTTTTTGAGTCTGAGAGAAAATGAATCTTACAACAGTGAACTTTGAAATTGAAACAAATATTTTTTTAATGATAAATCCTGTACTTTTGCACCGAATAAACCAGTTTTTATGTTGAATACTTATCATCATTGTTCAAGGAACGAAAGGGTTTTTAAACTTAATCTGTTTGCGTCCTAGTAGAAATAACAATACAATCATTTCCTACATAAAATTTATATTACAATTAGTGAGCTTTTAAATCAAAACAATTTATTTCTAATGACAAATCCAGTACTTTCGAACCGTTAATGACAAATAATTTTTGCTTTAAACATTGTATCACCATTGTTACAGGAAAGGGTTTACATCCCTCGCCTTTAAACTAAACCTGTTTGAGTCCGAGTAGAAAGGAACAATACATTCGTTTCCTACATAAAAGGAATCTTACAATTAGTGAACTTTTAAATTGAAACAATTAATGACAACTCATGTTCTTTTGAACCATATAAACAAATAGTTTTTGTGTTGAATATTTATCACCATTGTTCCACGAACGGAAGGGTTTGCAGCCATCGCGTTTAAACTAAATCTGTTCGAGTCTGGAAAAGAAACAATGCAGTCATTTCATACATAAAAGGAATCTTACAATTAGTGAGCATTTAAATTGAAACAATTAATGTTAAATGACAAATCCCGTACTTTAAACAAATAGTTTTTTTGTAGTGACTATGTATCACCATTGCTCCAGGAACAAAAAAGGGTTTGCAGCCCATCACGTTAAACTAAATCTGTTTGATTCTGAATAGAAAGAAACAATACAGTCGTTTCCTACATTATAAAAAAGTACAAGGGACGACCCTGAATAAATCTTAAACCCCTAACAAAATCTGGGCTTGTTTCTGTCCATTCAGGATTTTTTTTAACCAACTGCGGTTTTACAGGAACCAAGGACATGGGCATTAAGTGGCTTTTGTCAGAGCAGATCGGGAGCAAGAAGTCGGTACCGATTTAGGCCCTGCACTCAGTATTTTAATGTTATCCACAGTCATTATGACAGTAACAGGTGTCAGGAACAGTGTGGTGGTTCAATTGGGGGAATTTTGAGGGCAAATATTTTTTATGTTATAAGGTGCACTTTCACAATCAAATATTTTCTCTGATATCTTCACAAGTGTAATTTTTCAAAGTTCAGATAATTATGTAATGGTCTTCTTAAAACTCAGTGCCGAAACCCCCCCCCAAAAAAAAAATATAATCAAACAAACACCTGCCCGCCCCCTCCCGCCACATACCACATGTCCCCTCCCGTCATACGACGACACTCGTAGTGCTCGAACTATTGTACATTAGTACTTGTGCTTAAATTACAACACATTTATTTCAATCGACCGGTAACATCTTCAAGATGTTAGGTCATATAACTTCCAGTGGTCAAGTTTTAAACCTTATGTATGTAAAAAAAAAAAAAAAGAAGATTATTTCGTAACATAGTTTCCCCTCTTTATGTTATCTCCTCTAATTTGTTTGTAGTTGTGTTTTCCCCCCGTTTTACCCCCTTTTTTTTGGGGGGGGGGGGGGGGGTAGGCCTATAGTCGTTCCTTAACCGTTTGTTTCTAAACCGTCTGTTCGTCCATCTGTTTTATTACATCTGTCGCAATCGTTCTATATTCACGTGCCTATATTTTTATCATATCCAGTTTTTGTATTGGGTTTATTAAGTGTTTATTCAAAGGCAATCCCTTTTAAGCCTGTCTTAGCCTGGACACTGCTCCACTGCTTTAACAAACAGTTGTGTTTCAAATAACACTTTTTTGAAATGCGTCTGAAAATAAATAAACACAATTGAATCTAATTCGAGGTATCTTTTTACGACGAACCATAGTTGCACCATAATCCTGATCTCTGAGCAAACAAACCATTTATATTTCTAAGCCTGAACGCTTAGCCGCTTCTAAAGTAAAGTAGCATTGACTTGTTCACACTTTGATCTGTATTTATAAGCGTAGTTCTAACATATGTTATTTATACAGAGAAGTGCAGCCATGCGAGAACAGCTTCTGTGTAACCGAACCAAAAAGCAGAACAGATTTTTTATGGCCACACCAACATGAAAACGGTTTGTATATGCGCTTATGGGATTATTCGCTCTGATCAAGCACTACACGTCCTTTGAACTAAAATCACTAAAAAGGCGATAAAAGGGAACTTATGTGGTCTCAATAACATGTCATGAGGGAAAGGAGCGAAAACATGGCGGTGTCTTGCTAAGCAAGCTGATTTTTGCAACAGCAGTTCAAACTTAATGACCTCGAACGCCCAGTTAGGCTATATAGTCAGCCCAGCTATATTGGCTATATAACTGTGGAGACTCAACTCGAAACGATCTGGGCAAAATTTCATAAAGCCTTTACGCACAAAACCTTGCTAAGCAGAAAATTGTATCGCTTAGCAGAAACAGGTTGTCAGCCCAAATTACTTTTAGTTTGGATTGTTGTGGCTGGTGCCCCACTCAGTTTTTGCTTAGCAAAGAAATTTGTCAAGCAAATTTCTGCTTCTTCTTTATAATTATGTAGGCCTAATTAGGCCCATGGATATTATGCGAAAGTTAAACAGTATAAAACACCCTTTTTTAAAACCTTGGTAGGTTAACTATTACCTGAAATTGGTAAACATGACTCGAATAACCTTTAAACTTTGTTAAAATCCCATTAACAAAAATCACAGGGTTAGCCTGGACCTGAACCTAGGTCAAGCCCCCGCGGGACACGGAACCAGGGTCAATATTGTTGTCCACGCAGAAAGATTTGAGAAGCGTTGCCGCGATGACGCTTCTTATATTGAGTTTTGTTGGAGGGAAAGGTGATTTTGATCCATAGTAAGTGAAATGGTTCTCAAAGTTCATTACACTATCCAAAGCTATTGTACTTACCACCACGTACGTTTTTATTGCCATTCATTTCCAGAGTCAATACTAAACGATGTACAACACCCTTTAAAGCCATTGGACCCTTTCGGTACAGAAAAAAAAAAAAAATTCACAGATTTACAAATAACTTACAGGGTTTACAGAAGGTAGTGGTGAAATACTTCTCTTGAAATATTATTCCATGAAATGCTTTACTTTTTGAGAAAACAGTAAAACAATATCAATTCTCGTTAACGAGAATTACGGATTTATTTTAAACACATGTCATGACACGGCGAAACGCGCGGATACAAGGGTGGGTTTTCCCGTTATTTTCTCCCGACTCCGATGACCGATTAAGCCCAAATTTTCACAGGTTTGTTATTTGATATAGAAGTTGTGATACACGAAGTGTGGGCCTTGGACAATAGTGTTTACCGAAAGTGTCCTATGGCTTTAAAGGGAAGGTATACCTTTGGTAACTAAACAAATTATTAACCATAAAAACGTACTTAGCAGCTGTTGTTAAAGGCAGTGGACACTATTGATATTTACTCAAAATAATTATTAACATAAAACCTTATCTTTGTGAGAAACTGCTCACTCTGAAGTCACGCAGTTTTCTAGAAAGAAGTTATTTTCCACGAATTCGATTTCGAGACCTCAGAGTTAGATTTTGAGGTCTCGAAATCAAGACAATCTGAAAGCACACAACTTCGTTTTCTCTTTCATTATTATCTCTCAACTTTGACGACCAATTGAGCTCAAATTTTCACAGGTTTGTTATTTTATGCATATGTTAATATACACCAAGTGAGAAGACTGGTCTTTGACAATTACCAATAGTGTCCAGGGTCTTTAATGTATAACATTTTGAGACAATGTCCTTGAAAGGAATATGGTTTTAAAAAGAGGAACTAAAAACCAATCAGTCTGAGAAACGTTTCTGCATTGAACATTTCTCACGTGTGGCAATGATCAATTATAAGTTTGTAATTCTCCATTGATCATAGGGATCGTTGTCAAAATGGTAGGGAACCCACGATCAAAAATACAAGGACATTTAAAGGCAAATTGATTTTCAGGAATGATGATTTCCCCCTGCTGTAGGATTTCGGTTTTGTTTTTGCCAATGGAAAACTCAGGAAAATGTTGATGTGAAAATTAATATGGCATGGAAAGTCATTAAAAGCCTATTGCGCAAGTATAAGTTAGCCCTTTTAGACACGATAAATGTTGCTATTTTGTCTTTCCAAGGACCGAACATGATGTCTGTGTTTTATGTGTTGGTATTACTCGCTTAATGTAATTAATTTCGAGTGGTCTTCCACTCTTGTAGATTGAACTTTGCATCTTTTTGCGTGATTTTTCACTCTGTCCTGCAGTGAAACCTCTCTAAAAGAGTGAAATAACCACCACTCTTTTTGAAGAGCTTTATGGAGGACAGCTCGAATAAAGAGTGGTGTTTTTCACTCTTTTACATTAAGAGAGTATGCCATACTTTGTGCCTACATAAAGTCTGCACTCTGTTGCTCTTTTGTCAACAAGTTGGTGATGTAATGTTACATTGGGCAAATTAATAACACCGGGGAAACCCCTACCCTACCACACTCCAAGTGTTAAACTCAAGGTACTCAACACAACTGTGTTTGTTACCCTTTCCGTAAAACACAAATAACCCAATTCCTAAAGGAGAGGTTACTAATCATCAAAGCGTGCGAAGATCACACGCGACGCCTGGGAGATACATTAACTGTCTCGATTTGGCTTCTGGGTCAAAAAAGAACCTGACCCTATTTTAATGTGAACTTTTTTCCCTCCCCTATACTCTAAAGCGAAAACACATGCTGTGTAAGTTCCTTGGAAACTTGGTCAAGTTAAAATCATCAAGGCATGGAAAGTGTTAATTTTCACACGATGGGTTTAGCAGAATGCTGGACTAAGCGATGGGTGTGTTTTGATCAATCACCCAGCGATCAGAGTCATGTTGGCCTGGTGGTGGTGTACTCTGCCATGCTCTGCCAAACAGCAAAGTCAATACCGGTATTAAATAGACAATGACTAGAGCACGCTAGTCGAAACGTAGAGACCAATATGAAGTTGAATACATCCACTTAAAGTATAGTAGTCCAGACCGATTTTCTATATCCCACCCAGGTATAAATTATAGTATAGTTAAAAAAGGAGGACATTTCTTTGCAGAACTGAGACTGAGAGTTCTCCCGAAATCAGAAAATCTACTCCGCGGAATAAAAAATCTGTGAAAATTTTGACTCAATTGGTCATCGAAGTTGCAAGAAAATAATCACAGAAAAACAACCCTAACCTTATCCCAATTTTGTAAGTCAACTCTAAATCGAGTTATATCGAAATTCTTCACTGTTTCTCAACCAGTCTTTTTTCTGTTGTCATCTCGTTTCTTCGGATTTAGCCTACGTGCCGAAAATAACCCAACACCAGAGCACCGGGGCGCGGTACTCCACACGGCACGTGTCGCGGGAATGTCCACGGTAGGGCCTGTCTTGTAATTCACGGTGGATGCAAGGCTACGAGCTCGTAGTGAACGTAGCCTCCTTGCCCTGACATGTCAGGTCTCCTGTCTAGAAGAATATATTTCTGAAATCTGCAATACGTCAGAAGGGGATGGTCTCCATTGGTAAAACCCAAGGACAAGATTTTGCTGGGTATTTGTTTAAAGGCACCGGACACCTTTGGTAATTGTCAAAGACCAGTCTTCTCACACTTTGTGTTTCTCAACCATGCATAAAATAACAAAATCTGTGAAAATTTCAGCTCAATTGGTCGTCGAAGTTGCGATAGAATAATGGAAGAACAAACACCCTTGTAGCACAAGTTGTGTGCTTTCAGATGCTTGAATTCGAGACCTCAGCTGAGGTTTCGAATTCAATTCAACTATTTTAGTGAGAAATTACTTCTTTCTTTAAAACTACGATATCCAGAGGGAGCCGTTTCCCAAAGTGTGTTATACTATCAACAGCTCTCCATTGCTTGTTACCAAGTAACTTTTTATGATTACAATAATTTTGAGTAATTATCAATAGTGTCCAGTGCCTTTAACGAGAACTTAAACAAAGAAGAACAGTTTTAAGTAGCGATCGCTGATTGTGATCGACAAAACGGCAGCCATTAATAGATTAATAAAAAAACAATATGCCGGCGACTAATGCATCAGATGGCTCAACTATTTTACCAGATTTCATTTTTGGTTTTCTCCCGAGTACGGAGCGTTTATCGCCCCAACTTGTTCGTAACATAAAATAATGTGTTCAGTAAATAAACAAGAATCATGGCAATTTCGTTATCGGCATGTTACGATTGCGTTGATTCCTTCAAATAATATCTAAATGCCATCTGTCTATGCACAAGGCATGCCTTGGTGTAATATTATCTGCAACTTTACGCGTGTTGTAAACTGCAAATTTATAGGGGCTACCTAAACGAGAGCGTTGTACAGCCTGTGCAAAAAAATTGATTTGGTTTTTTTTATTGTTAAGAACTTGTTATAAGATGTTAATCAAGAGCAGTGAAAATGATTAAACGAGTGCGAATAATAAAGTCTGCTATTTATCTGTCAAGAGTTGAGCCGTAAATTTCAACGCCTTGCTTTGGCGAGTTTTAACCACACATTAAATGTCACATCTCGGCTTTGTTTTAAGCACGACTGTTTACGATTTCTATGAACCTAAAGACAAAACTGGGCAATTTTCGATGAGCAATACGCCAAATTAATTGCGTGTATATGAACCTTTTTATAGCCCCGTTTTCTGGCACACGGTATTGAATAAACATGGACTCTCTTTTTTGGGGGGTTAACCGCATTGTTTAAAATGGAAACGGTCCAATAGCGACCACTGCATGAAACTGCTAAAGTGATTGGTTGGAAGTTTGTGACGTCAGTGCTGAAGCGCGCTTACGCCGGGGCCGCAGACAGTATTGTACGGCCACACCAACCGTATCTAAATCGATCGCAATTTTGTGTGTATGTTTTTGTATCCGCTCAAGAACGAACTCATAACTTCCCTTTTCCTTTTTTACATGAAGAAAACCCATTAGGCCCTACAGATTTTAACTAACTCATAAAAAAATTAAAAAGAATAATAGTAGTTTTGCAAAGTGCAGAGGGGAGTTTGTGCTTTTAGTAAAAGTTAACGTTTTAAACACGGATGAACTATGTCTTGAGATAAAAAAAATAAAATAAAAATAAGACTAAAATATGACAACCTATGACCAAGGCGACAGTGGGGATTGACAGGCATTGATTTACCGGACACGCGAGTACAAATCCAAGCAACAAAGGGGGGCACTCGCGTCTACAAGCCGGGTGGTCATGCGGACATGATACGGTAAATCAAGTGGGGGCTCGCGAGCCGCTCGCGCCCGGGCCCAGGGCCCGCTCATCAGAAATCACCCGTCTACTCAAAAAGGTAACACTTAATCCATCTAAAGTGCAAACTGCCCCAGGGATGGTTCCAGCAAAAGACAATTATATATACTGCCACCTCCCTTATATAATTCAGTCAACTTCTTTTTCTTCTCTTTCTCCACATTGTGTAGTTATTATTTTGCAATTTTTTTGAAAATAGCATTTTTACCCACCACCGAAGACGAGATTGTTAACCGGGCGTTGGCTGGCTGTCTTAGCCGGGGTTTACGCTCCGATCGCTCCGTGTGTCTTCGACTGCAACCACCCCACCATTAAGAATTCATTATTTTGAATGACACACGAATAACCGGTTATGAGTATGATTAGCTCATCGCCTGTGCATATCCTGATGCATTTTTGCCGAATCAAATGCACTGTTTTGCATCTTTGATCGTAAAGATAATGATATATTTACGGTTAAAAGTACACGAATGCACTTTAACTGTCAGGTTAGATAATATCAAAATGTTTTTAATTACTTTTGACCCGTTTATCCACTTCCGTTTAAACGCACTTTGATTTACCAAGACAACAATAAGATTCTTACTCCCCTGTAGCTGCCTTTTTTATAACTCATATTTATAGAAATAATAAAGAACATTTGTAAGACACTGCTCTAGAATTGCAAGAAAGGTCGTGGGTTCAAATCCAACCCGAGTAACATGCCATGTGATTTTTTGTCCACAGAGCTCGGGGGAAGTATACAGTGCTAACATACTCTTTATCCCCGGCAAATTATTTCCATCTATCAAATGTTCTACCCCCTTTATCCACTTCCGTTTAAACGCACTTTGATTTAGGGTAAAACCATGAGAAAGAATCTTATGTTTGCCTGGGAGGAATCTCATCTCTATAGATAGCTGCATTTTTATACGTCATGTTTTGCAAAAAAACACCCCCAAAACAAACAATCTCTTTGAACGTTTAATGTTATCATCATCATCAAATGTTTATTTCATTTATGTCCTGACATTTCACAGTTCAAAGCAAAGTTTGTCATTGCATTCAAATTACTCAGTAATACCATGGAGGATCGTTCCTCCCTAATACATAGTAAATTAAGATAGGTAAATGTTGATAATTAATAATAATTTATAAGTAATACACTGTGTACAGTAATACAGTAATATGCTGCAGCGAGCATTCTTATCACATGCAATATTAGATTCATTCATACAAGTAAAGGTTTGCCCACCTCAAAAAGTTTGCCCACCTCTAAAAAAAAAAAAAAATCTCCTACAGACCCAAATCCTCTTCACACGACCAGTCTCGTAAGTACGTGCCAATGTCTACAAGAGAGCCCGTCCCCCACGTGTTTAACACCGACCGCAACGTGTCCATCTCATTGACTACCGAGCTACAGTGAACGACTGCAGCGGGCACGCGAGGGTGACCTCACCGGGTCATTCGCTCCTTGCGCACCCGGTACTTCATCAACCATTCAATGGCTTGAGCCCCGCTGGTATTCTCGCAGTTTCTGATTTATGGTTGGATAGGCGGCAGCAGGTTGTACTGAGTTGCCTTACTCGTCGTCCAAAACAGCAGTTTTGTTTTGTGTCTTCTTATGGTGTATTTTATCTCTCTAAATTGACCTGTTGGTGTTTTGCATTGCCCATGATACCATAGCACCTGTTTATGTACGAAAGTGGATATAACAGCTGAGTGACGAACTGGACAGAACGCCAGAAACAATTAGTGTCCAAGTTACATTCACTTTCTATATGCCTCTCAATACTTATGCATGACGTCATAGTTTTTACCCAAAATGAGGCTATGGGCGCACATTCCCCATCACTTGCCGTGGCTGCGCCCATCGCCTCGTTTTGAGTAAGCATTGTGACGTACCTCATGCATAAATATTAAGAGAGGCGTATATCAACGAACACACAGATTTATAGTTTTGTTGAAAAAGGAACAAGTATATTGGTGATGGGGCGGTTCAAATCGACTTTTACATTCGGTGCAGCCCCATTGAATCCAAGTTCATTTTTACTTTCCATGATTGAAACGAAGAACTCTTTAGGCCAATCTGTGTATACTTAAAAATACATTATACGACGTACATCACTCAAGGCGCCTCGAATGTGATTCATAATATAACCACAAAACCTGGTGTAAGAGCTGAGATTCGAGAACCAAAACAAAAAGGTTTGGTTTTGTTGGTTTGTTTGTGTGGTTGTTTTTTGTTTCATTTATTGAGGAATCATTTATTGGCTTCATAAGTTGTTATACGTCATTCCTCTGTATCTTGTCTTGTCATCTTCAATGTCACAGATGCTCACCGAAAGCTTCTTATTTTCATGGGAAGAGTGGGGTGGGAGTGGGTTTATGGTGTTGGGGTGGGGGTGGGGGCGAGATCATAAATGGCAGAATGCCAATGACAAATTGAGTCGTTTAAGGTAGCGTTTTTGTTATCCCTTTGTCCCCGGCTAAAAAGTAAAGTTGAAGCCGCGTGTAGCCTATGAATGGCTATCGCGACGTGTCCGAAATAATGGCTACGGCTTCAGCCGTTGCTAAGGGTGCTGCTGTAGCCTAGTGATCTAGCCTTAGCCGCAAAGTCGGAGACGGCCCAAGTTGAGACAGAGAAAGAGTAAGAGAGTGGCCGTATGCCGTCTATGTCAACTGATAAGGTGGATTTACCAGCACAGCGCAGGGCCTGTTTGGTTTTTCTTCTGAAGGAAAACTTTCTGTGGACTCCACTGAAGTTAAAACAGTTTGCATTAGTGTAGCCTTGTAAAATAGTATTGTCCAGGTGTGTTTAATGTGTCCACCCCTCATAAAAAGATAGTTGGGCTTAAAACAAAAACACTTGCATTGCCCATACGAAGTCGGCTCCTGGCGTTCGTTGTGCATTATTAATGTAACTTTTTGATATTTGTGACGCGTTTTAAACTTGTGCGAGCAATGTAATATCTTCTTTTTGGAGAGTAAAAAATTGTCTTATGTTTTGGTTATGATTTTATGGGAAATGTGTGCATAGGCAGAGGTTTAAATTCAATTTAACAGGGTGACATACTAAAAATACTATTGTCACTTGAAACTCGACTATAACCACTCCATATTTACAATAAACTATAGACATTCATTATTGTTCCACAAATAGGGCCTAAACAGTTATTTCTTATAGGGACAGAAATAACCATTTCTTAGGGACAGAAATAACCATTGAACAAATCGAAGTGACTTTCCCGGAAAGTATACAACTAGTTTTGTTGATCGTCTATTTTTGTCTTGCCCGTCATCCCACGTCGCACCCTGCTGATTTCTTTTAGTTTGTACAATAATAACTGCAAAAGCAAAAACTCCATATACAGAACCCCCGAAGTGATGCCCGCTATTCGGGACCAGTCAGGCGGGGGCAAATCGAGGTTCTTCACGGTATGTCCCATGGACAGCGACCCGGTCACGTTTCCTATCAACCGTGCAAACGGACCCCTTTCCAAATGAATAAAACAAAACAAAAAAATATATGAGCGCAACCCATTGAACTAAATCAATATTTTTTAGTACTTTGTTTAAGTGCTGAATATGACTGGTAAAAAAAGCCATCACCGGCCTCTTTCATTAACAATATCTTTAGTAATTATATACCGGTATTGTGTTTTGAGCAAGTTGAACTGCTATCTTTAATGACCTACTTTTGGCACGCTGACTTAATTGGACCTACTTGTTTTTTGTAATTAAAAAGTGTTTTTGTTTTGATAGTGGTTTCAACAACGCCCTGGTTGGAATAATAGGTTTGTATATAAGAGTGGAACAAAAGGTTGCCTTATTTCATTTGTTGTTAAAAGTTAATCAAGAGTGATGATGTTCGAGAAAATGGCAATTAAGGCCTAATCATGCATACTGTAACGTGGGTGTGATGTGATGTTCATCGTAGTATACCTATTAAATAGCCACTGTTCTTATCCCCCCTAATTTCCATCACCGTCGTTTTCAAACTGCTATTGGACTAATTGAAACATTTGAGTTCAAAGGGCACTGAGCACGTTTGGTATTTGTCAAAGACCAGTCTTCTCACTTGTTGTATCCCAACATATGCACAAAATAACAAAATCTGGGAAAATATTGACTCAATTGGTCATTGTTGCAAGAGAAAAATGAAAGAAAAAACACTCTTGTTGCATAAATGTATACCACAGAACTTTCGATATTGGGAGGTTTAAGAATAAACAATAAACAAAAATAGTAAACTTGCGGGTACAACCATGTAAAAAATATCTGTTGATGGAGTGTTGGCTCTGAAAAGAGCCGGTTTGGTCTCGACGTTTCAAACAGTATACTCTGCTCGTCTTCAGGAGTTGTCAGTTGTGCTGTAGGTCCCTACTTTCTTTTTTCTTTTTTTTTATTGGAGGCTGGACTGAAAAAAAAATATAGTCTGGTCCTTGTTGCGTTTATAGCGTACGAACCGCTCTTACGGGTTATGATACCAGACAGATTGTTTGCCGGCCGCTATCAAAGTGCGCATCGTTCCACTCCGTCATCACCTGTTGTGGTCATTTACACGTGGCGTATTTAGTTCCACACAGTTACCCAAGCATCTCATCTCAACTCCCCCGAACCAGTCCAAACCATCCACGCACCGAGCAGCCTAACCAAGCATAAGAGGTTCTCCTTTCTGCCTCTATTGACAGCATTATTTACTTGTTGACGTGGTTGACCAGTCTCAAGTCCAGCCAACAAAGCATGAAACATAAACACCGGGGCACCCAAACAATGGGGGTGTGCACCATAACTTAAAAGGTCCCTAATGCATGAGCAGATACGCCGTGTAATGAGTGGTGGAGAATGACGAACAGATAACAAAATGAAAGAGTATCATTTACCAGTTATTGTCATTCAAGTGAATTATTATCAAAAGATTCGGGCATTTGCTTATTGTTATTTTGTTTATCTTCAAACAAAACCCATTTTTCTTTCTTTCTGTGAGAGTGGAGATTGTGAGCGCACTCAACAGGAAAGTTGAGTCGAGGTTATTGTCTTCATGTTGGCGTCAATGACCATGATCGGACCTTGGTATTAGATTCATCTAGAATGGGTTTTACAAATCAGTTGAATTTAATTAAAATTCAATTGTAGAAACTAATTGCAAAATTAGTAAAGATTTAATTTCACACTCCTGAATAATGCATTAACTTAAAGTTTGGATTTGGGGAAATTATCTCTTTAAAGAGTAACATAGACCTCTGGAAGTTGACAAAATGTTCGCTTTGAAATAATAAATAATAGGATTGATTAGTGAGGTACCTTTGTAAGCATCTAAAAGAAATTGTCAAACTCATGATTGTTTGGATTGGGAAAGAGTGACTGATTGGATGAAGTTTGGTCAACATTTACAATTAGTTTGATTTTTCACAAAGTAATCACTTGTTTGTAGTACACGCATTTGTAGTGTATAATTGCCTTAATACGTAGGCGCTTTGTGTATTTTAGGCATTGTATACATCGAAAGCTTTGGTCCATTTCATACAGAATGAATCACCCCAACACCAGAAATCAAAATAAATCAAAAGGCAAATTACATTTGTAATCAGTTTGTTGAAGAAACTTTATTATGAAAATATTGAAATATGAAGGTATAATGGTGACTTCTTCCGGGTTTTGGTGACGTCATGCCCATGGGCGTTACCATTATTGTCCACATCACTTCAAAAGCTTTGATCCATTTCATGCAGAAAAAATCACCCCAAAAACCAGAAAGAGAAACTTACCACATTAACTTTGTCATAATTGTGTTGAAGAAACTTTATTATGAGAATATGGAAGTATGAAGGTATAATAGTGAATTCGCATTTCCCTTGTCCACACCACTTCAAAAGCAAATTACATTTTGTGATAATTTTATCGAATGGGATACGAATTCACCTATGTACGAGTTGACTGGGGACGAGTTGACTTGGGTACGAGTTCACCCTGGTACGAGTTGATTAGGGGATGAGTTGACTTGGGGACGAGTTGACTTGGGGACGAGTTATGGAAAATATGAGAGTATAATAGTAGACGATCTTCCCGGTTTTGATGACGTCATGAGTATTGCCAAATTGTCCACACCACTTATCGTGTCTCTGACCATTATCGGCCGTTTGTAGTTTGCATTGTCCTGAGTTGACGGCTATTGATTGACACTGTGTGGACTTTAATGAGTTGAGTGGCTTATCACTTGACAAGGACGTCTGGCTCCGTAAATCAGTACACACAACAGTCGTACAAGGCAAACATGCCGGTTTTGTCGTGTTCGGTGCCGATTGTTGAGGGGTTCTGATAGGATTGTGTGAATTCATAAAGATTGAGTAAGGCCTCGTGGTGAAATCGTCGCTAGAAATATGAGTGGGGAAAACGTCGAACGGTATAATGAGATATTTACTATTCCACTTTTTAAGTATAAAATTAGTGGTGTTCCTGTTTTTAATTTTTTTTTAAATTAGTTAAATTTATTATTATAACTTAAGTAGGATTTGAAACTTTGCATGGTGGAAATACGATATAGTTTGGTTTGCGGTAACACCATGTAATGATAATCTCTAATTGAGTCAGGTGGTTCTGCATAGTTAGTTCTGCAATACGGTTGGTATTTCAAAACCAAACTAAAATTGAAAATGGTAAAAACAGGCAATTGAACTTTTTTTCAGTCGTTTGCTTTTTAAAGTCCTTCGGGCATTTTGACCATGACACTTAATAAGCCTACTAACTTTTTTAATTATTTAATTCATAGAAATTCGATCCAATAAAAATGAGTTGGTTAGAGCATAGAGAAAGGACCCACAAATCTATGGGTTAGAGAAAATGGTCTCATCATAAAACGACCAGCAAGTGGTTTGTTGGTTGGCTTGGGCTTTTTGAAGCTTCATTTAACAATAATTGTCGGCATTTTATTGGTTTCCATATTCCATGGCTCATTAGCGTTACTGACATGAGATAACCAGATACAAACTGACATGTCCAGCCGTGTATATCCCTATATAACACCGGGCCCCACTGGTGGTGCTGTTCTCTCCCAATGAAAGATTCCTTGTGCACCGGCAAAAGCCTCCATTCTCCCGCCTTGGGCATCTCTTGGGCTCCATATAAAAACGACTTTACTATTGGGTGAACGCACTCTTCTGCCTGGTGTGACTTCTTATAATTACACCGAAAGTGGTTTGTGATTGGCAAAGATTTAAACAAGCCAAAGTAACCAAGTTTTCGTATCCAAAGACTCTCGGAGGATACAAGACTTTGGCTCGCCCTGGAGCCGTTGGCTGTCGGCACCCGGATAGGGTCCGTCTCGCCCCGTGCACTGATTGCCGTACACCGGTGGCTCTCGCTGGTGGTGCGCCCAAAGCCGAGTGTCACCCCCGGACCTGATCGGACCGCGGTCCGGTATCTACTCGCAAGTCTCTCCAAAAACCGGCTTATAGTAGAAGATTCATACACGAGGGGTTGGCCTAGGCCTATCACACATAGCCGTGGCTTCTGAACGAGACCAAATACAGTCCTCTTTGTTCGGTATTTACTCACTCTTCAGATAGCCCCCCCCCCCTTTTCCCGAGTCGATTGTGTATACAAGGGGGGAGAACTGGTCTTTGGGTCTATACCACGCACTCAAGTGAAATTATTATTGCCCGGAGGCCTCCGAGTGGCCGTATTTGCTTGCGTATCAGTAGTGGGCAGTTCACGGTTGAGTCCACCCATCAAACGGGAACTGGGAGGGTTTCGTGTGGATTGAAAACACGTATGGTATTATTATTGACCCGCGCTGGTGGTTGGAGGTCTATATTAGTCGTCTCATTACCAGATTTATCAATTAGTGTTATTGAGTTGAAATCAGAATGAATTGTTCTCATTATTGTTACAAATTGGGAAAATTGTTGGTTATGAAGAGATGTACATCTCATATAAGAAGGTGGTTTAAAAAGACCTTTGTTCTTTTTTGTTTTAGGCATTCTCAAGAAAGACTCTGTTTGGGTCGAAAAATCCGGTTATTAACTATATTTTGGTGCATTATTTTTTATGATGTAAATTTAGCAAAAAATTTAAAAATTTACTCAGAGAATACATTACGTAACATGAGTTTTAAGATAAAGAAATCACGGCATTACTATTGATTGTTGACGGACATTTACCCCTCCCTTAAAGTCAAACACTTATAACCATTAAGTTGTAGTGTTCCAAAGAGTTGTACTTAAATTGTTTTTTTTTTTGAAGATACAAAAACCAAGTCGCTCTGCTCATTTTATACTCGTATACGTAAATACTTTCAAAAAGTAATCAAACTCGGTTTCCGTGTGTTTCATTACATTCAAATCAATAAGCTCCCTAGAGGTGATTTGAGAAAATCAACAATCTTATTCAAACCAGTATTATGGGTGTTTTTGTTTTTCCACGAATGGAGCCAATGATTGGACCGTGTGTGGTGGCCATCGCTCCGGCCAGGGCAAGAGGGTTACCCCCAAACGTGTCCTCATAGGGGCACCCTTCAAGTCTTGTAGAAGTTGGTACTACGTGTGTGTGTTTGTAGTTTTCCGCTCCAGAAAGCCGGCTCGCGTGCCGTGCACGCGCGAGAAGCCGTGATCAATGGGGGCTAAGCCCAGAGCATGACATTACATGCGAGGCTACTACGAACAATGCGGTTTGGGGTATCCATGAAAAAAAACAGGGACCCAGTGCAAAGGCAAAGAAGAGAGAGGGGGGGGGGGGGACTGTACAGTGAAGTCCACCCTTACCGCCCGTGATGTTTGCATAGTAATGACGAGAGTCATAATAACGATTATCGCATGCGAGTTGTTGGCTGTATCGGACCAGATCGGTCGCCAGTTCAATGTCAGAACCGCCAATAGCCTATCCGATACACCCGTGGAACCGAGGCCCGGGTAGCCTAGCTCAGGACCCACACAGGGGCGGTGGGATTGTATAAAAGGGCGCCGCAGGTCGGCTGACACGACATCTATCGGCCTTCTTACTACACATCACGGCACGGGTTTCTTCCCTCCTACAAGCAAACATTCCATGCTTAGGCGCACAACTGGCTCTGTCACCGTATATGCCTATAACAACAAGAAAACTACTTTTGAGTGCTGTAACACTGATTTATAAAACTTTTTTATAAACAAGAAAAAGGAGTCTTTTTTTCTTTGACAATGTCTCGCTCTTTCTATGTCGATTCATTGATTTTAAATCAACCACCTTCGAGCGAGAGGGACCACCCCCGTACCCCTCCGTCCATGCATCATCGTAACGGGGAACCGAAAGCCCTCCGATGCTACCAGACCCACACCGACACCGTCCCCACCTGCCCTATCTGCGTCCGGGACCAAGCACAGGCAACCTGCGGTAGACTGCCGGGGATGCCTCCAACTTCAGGTGTGACGGTCTTCAAGTCCCCGTTGAACCTCCCGCCACACTCCACCAGTGGACACCGAGTGTTACCCGCCAGACCGTACCTAGACTCGTACCGGGACCATCACCTTCACCCGGCTTCGCTGGGGCTTCCCCCTCCCCATGGTCTGAGCCAGCACACACCGCCGACTTCGCACTCCTCGTACAGACCTACAATAGACCCGAGGAGACTTCAGTACCTTCCAATGGGTAAGTTCAAAACCATTGCATTTATGTACTTAAAATAAAAAATAAAATCTGTTGTTACAAACTGCTCACCAACCAAAACAAACCTATTTGGTATAAATGCAAAACATAGTTAATGAAACTGACGTTTCGACCCTAGCATGAGCACAGAGCACAAATGGATTTTGCAACCCACCCTCTCCAGGACAGCAACAATGCTTTTAGGAGGTTACATCAACTAAAGACTCACGACTTAAGAGTCTTTCTCAAAGCACAAAAAGTGTCACTGTCAAAGTTTTTTAAATTTGTAGTTCATTTGAAATGGCGACTCTAAAGAATATTTAGCAACATTTTAACTAACTGTTGAACAAAAAACCACTCTCTCATTATTATTAAAAAAACACCAAGATTCATCTCCTTCACTTAATTTAATTTTTATTTTCATTAGAACAAAATCAATAAATACTTTTGAACAATTTGACTGAATTATCTCAACTTAGTTCATTAGTAATCTTGTTTCTTTGAGTCAAATCTGAATCAATTCTAAACTTGACGAAGAGCTTTTGTGAGAGGTCAAATCACTGACCTTTACCGGAAGTGACTTTCTGAAAATGATAAAAAATTAATCAGAGTTGCCCTTCTTCACAGAACGTGCCGTTATGGTTGGTGCACTGGTGTTCGTTTGAAAAACTGGTTCATAACTTCAAATAATCATCGTTTTCTGATAATAAAATAGAATTTAAAACATCAAATCGTAACAAAAAAATAAACATTTTGTTTTACGAGTATTTGTTCCTTTTCAGTGATTTTTTATTCACGCCTCTAGTCTACAGTTAGTTTTATAAAGTAATACAAATAATGATAATATAACATTAAATACCATAAAATCTCTGACACATTGAAATTATGCTGATGTTTTGTACAACATTGTATTAGTAAATAAATAATTACAGCAATCAACTTTACAAATAATGAAGAAAAAATATATTGCCTTTTATGATGGTTATTATTTGTGTTGTGGGAGGCTTTATAAAAATAAAGGGAAACAATTCTAAGCGACCCTTTTGAAAACTGACAGGAAACCCAACTTGTAGAAAAGCTTTCAGATACCGCGCCAGTCAAGAAAAACCCACAACACAAACAAATCGAATTTTCCACAATGAGATTAAAATGTAGTGATTTTTATGAATTCTGATAAGAAACAAATCTATACTCATTGCAAAATATCTAATTAGACGATATTAAAGTGAGTTCTTAATTAGCTTTTGGCGCTTAAAACAAATGAGGGTAGGCCCCCCACGTTTCGCTGGAGCAGTTCGGCTAGCTTCATGGTTACGCACGTCCATTTGCAAAAGAAAAATTCAAAAATTGCGTTTTAAGAAAGAATAAGTTTCTCTTTTCTATTAAAGCCAATATTCCCATCATTTTAATTTAAAATAAATGAAATGAGTTTAACTAAAAATTGATGTTGGAATACATAAATGCATGTCCACACACAGATAGACAGTTTTATGTTTACTATATGTTTTGGGGGGTTAGACAAAGGAAGTTCACCACTTCTGCTTATGTTTGGAATAGTTTTCGGTTTTGTATAGTGTGCTGCTCAAGTCTATGTTGTTACTTCTTAACGTAATGAATCGCTTAAAATTGTGTTAATTGTTTCGTCGTAACACTTAATTAAATGGACAACGACAAAAACGGGGGGGGGGGGGGTAGCATTTCAGGGGCGTGGTTTGTAGGTAGTAGGCCCACATTGTGCTTCTAAGATTTGGGGTGCTCAAACCTTTGTACATTTTGAATCGATTTTGATTTGTCATAACGACGTAGTTTTTCCCAGATCAGATATAGCTCTCTAAAACAATGTAAAGTATAAGCCAAATCAGAGTTAGCTCGATTGGAGATAATCAAATTTCTACGAATACAGAAAATTGACATGTCTTTATAGGCCTTGTTTGTGTGAAAAAAAACCCACAAAAACAAGCTGGAAAAGGTTTTTCCATAGTCTTGTCTTAATTTTCTTTTGTTTAGGTTTTTTCCCCTCCTTTTTTCCTGCTATTACATTATTTTACATGCTTTGAGGCCCAGTTGGTCGATTCTCACCCACCATTGCGTGAAATAAGAAAAAAAACCTCAACAATAAAAACATCCCTAATTATGACTCCCTTTGTGTATATCTTTTTTTCATTGCACAGCTTTGGAGCATTCGGGATTAGACCAAGATCACCTCTCTAGCAGCAAGAGGATCCGAACAGCCTTCACGAGCACGCAACTTCTCGAGCTTGAACGAGAGTTCGCCTCCAACATGTACCTCTCGCGCCTGCGCAGAATCGAGATCGCCACCTATCTCAACCTGTCTGAGAAACAGGTGAAAATCTGGTTCCAGAACCGCCGAGTCAAGTACAAGAAGGAGACCAAGGTCCAGTCACGTGACTGCAAGTGCCAGAGGATGACGTCATCGCGGACCAATGGGAGCAGCGCCAGCAGTAGAAGTCACTCCTCGTCGCCGGGAAGTTCCACGCATGCGCAGAGTGAACCCGAGGACAAAAGACAGGACCGCGACTGAAAGCGTTTTGGGGGTTGGTTTTGTGAAATCAAATTTTTTGATGTCAAACTGTTTGAAATAAATGAGACTTCTGAAGAAACTCATGAACGTTATAGCCCCAAATGACGATTTTCTACCTTCCATGAACAATATTTGGATAACTTATTTATAAATAAGTATCTCCGATTGTCCCATGGGATAATTAGCGATGCCTACTCATTTTATAAGCTTAATAATATTTTTGTTATATGAAATATACTATTTGGACGTAATAGCAATGACAGTTTACACACGTTGTTGTACGCCACGGGCGGACTACAGATGAAATCTGTGTATTTAATATGAATGTATTTATACGGTTATAAACTTATTTAATGATGGTTATTAACTGCTTTTACAGTTGTCACTAGTAATTTACCCGAAACACCCGTCACAATCATCATACAATCCACCATAAAGTGAAGGATATAAAGCCTTTGTTGCTGTGACTTTTAAGTTTATAAATTATTCTGATTAAAGGCAAAGTATTCCTTGGTTTTTGTTTTAACCGTTCGATTGTTTTAGAAGTTAGAAAAAAAAAACCTTAATTTGAGAATGAAATTCCATAGCGATTAGTAGTACACATATGAAGAATATTCCCTTTAAAAAAACACAAAATCTGAGACGTGTTACGTAGTAACGCTTCTCCGATTCAATAATTAAGGACATACAAACTGTTATCTTTTTAGAAAACCATATTACTTCGAAAATAATTTGTTTCCCTCATACGAGTGAAAGCATCTGAACGTCTACCCAAGGCAGTTCTTTATTGCCTTAAGAGTTAAAGGCAGTGGTAATTACTCAAAATAGTTATTGGCATAAGACCTTTCTTGACGAGTAACGAGTAATGAGGAAAGGTTGACGGTATAAAACATTGTGAGAAACAGCTCCCTCTGAAGTGCCATAGTTTTCGAGAAAGAAGTAAGTTTCCACGAGTTTGATTTCGAGACCTCAAGTTTAGAATTTGAGGTCTCGAAATCAAGCATCAGAAAGCACACAACTTCGTGCGACAAAGGTGTTTTTTCTTTCATTGTTATCTCGCAACTTCGACGACCGATTTAGGCCAAATTTTCACAGGATTGTTGATTTATGCATATGTTTAGATACAACAACCGTGAAGACTAGTCTTTGACAATTACCTGTAGTGTCCAGTGTCTTTAAAGAATCTGAACACTGGGGCGAAGCTAATCTGCAGCAATTCAACTTGTATTTGCTTTTTAGAATGCAAGAGTGGCTTTGACTTTGAGCCTGTCCAAAATCACGGCTTCGGCTTCGCTGCGGCTTGTGCTCCGCAAGTGACCTTGAATGCACAGTGTACATGTACCATAACTTGTAACTTTTACACAAAAAACAACTAATCATACTTTGAGTCATACACCAATCAAAAGAGATATTTGTTACTTTCGCCATGCAAAGTTTTAAACCGTAATCAACATGCTTTGTGCAATTAGCATTACTCAAGTGGCATAATGTAACCAAACGATAACAACTACGCCCCTTGCATAAATCGATTGCCAAAGATTCTAAATAAAATATGAATTAATTTTTTTAATTGTTGTTTAAACATGAAAACCCTTGTGCAATAAGTCGAAACGTCGCGACGCGTCGATGTTTTCATCGATTTCATTCGCATTACAGCATCAGATCAAACGTCAACCAGGAATCCAGTTAAAGTTGCTGAATTCGCACATGTGCGAATTCAGCAACTTTTGATATGGGTGTATAATATGGGTATTATATTCGTAATTTAGAGTAAACACCAAGCTGGCAACAGCCAATCTCTCTCATACAAACATTGGTTTGTCGTCTATGATTATGAATTACACACATTAAGATACTTACTTATTTACACATTTATTTACTTACCCCCAAAATGTAAAATATTTTCAATTGCCCACTTTTCACAGTCATATTATTTTGTACATCATTGTATAAAGACATCACGCCAAAGGTTAAGAGCAAAACACTGTCAGCTCACAATGACTTTCCTGTTTATATTATGTGTTGTTGAAAAGTGAATAAACGAAGAAGTGTACATTGGACATGTTGATTGCTTAAGAAAGCATAAAAACAAAGAGCATCGTGGTGTTACATGTAATTATTTACCCTTCGAGAAAGACTAGGGTCGAAACGTCAGGTCATCAATTATTTTTGCAAGTAGTTATTTACATAGGAAAAGAAAGAGCCAAACTTTTCCGACGATCGGTCGCTAGTTTGTTGTTTTGTTTTGCTAATTTATCTTGCACTATATAATTCCGTCGAGGTTGTAACCATCACAAAACCCTTGCTCATTAAACGTTTAATATAAATCAATAATTAATGAGTTTTGATGACTTACGGTGGTTGCTTAATTATGTCCATGATGTGAGTCCGGGCATGCCTTTTGTCGAGTACCTTCTTGTGGACCTAGTCTCGGATTCAGACGCACAAGGCTCTGTTGCTCACTCAGACTTGGAATCAGACTCCATTTGTAAGACTTGGTTATGCTCTTTCAAGAACTCAAACCTGGAATCAGATGTAGGGGATCAGACGGCAACACTTGTCTTGTGTAACTTTTTGTTGTCCTGTGTCACCAAACGATAGAGTTGTCACCAGCTGAGAGAGCTGTCTCCAGGCAAGGAATGGTCACCAGGTAATAGAGTTGTCACTATAGGTGAGAGAGTTGTCACCGGGTGAGAGAGTTGTCACCAGGTGAGAGACTTGCCACCAAGCGACCGAGTTGTCACTAGGTGAGGGAGTTTTCACCAGGCAAGGAATGGTCACCAGGTTATAGAGTTGTCACTATATGTGAGAGAGTTGTCACCAGGTGAGAGAGTTGTCACCAGGTGAGAGAGTTGTCACTAGGTGAGAGAGTTGTCACCAGGCAAGGAATGGTCACCAGGTAATAGAGTTGTCACTATAGGTGAGAGAGTTGTAACCAGGTGAGAGAGTTGTCACCAGGTGAGAGAGTTGTCACCAGGTGAGATAGTTGTCACAAGGTGAGAGAGTTGTCACCAGGTGAGATAGTTGTCACTATAGGTGAGAGAGTTGCCACCAGGAGATGGGTTGTCAACATGTGAAGGGGTTGTCACTAGGTGAGAGAGTTGCCACCAGGTGAGGGGGTTGTCACCAGGCAAGGAATGTTCACAGGCAAGGAATGGTCACCAGGTAATATAGCTGTCCCTTTTCGAGAAAGTTGTCACCAGGTGAGAGAGTTGCCACCACGCGACGGAGCCATCACCCGGTGAGAAAGCTGTCACAAGGTGAGAGAGTAGTCTCCAGGTGAGCGAGTTGTCACCGGGCAAGGAATGGTCACTAGGTAATAGAGTTGTCACTTGGTGAGAAGGTTGTCACAGGGTGAGAAAGTTGTTGCCAGGCGACGGGGTGGTCACCAGGTGAGAAAGCTGTCACTAGGTGAGAGAGTTGTCATGACCAGGCAACATCATTCTCATGACCAGGCGACAGAGTTGTCACCAGACAAAAGGGTTTCTCCGGGTGAAGGAGTGATGACATGGTGAAGGACTTGTCACCAGGCGAAAGAGTTGCCTCCACTAGGCGTAAATGACAGGGTAGTCGTCCCAAAGAGTTGTCACCGGGAGAAAGAGTTGTCGTTAGGCAAGAGGGTTTTCAGCGAAAGAGAGAGAGAGGTTGTCGCCAGGCGGGGGAGTGATCACCAAGGGAAAGACGTGTCACCCGGTGAGAGACTTGTCAGCGAGGAGAGAGTTGCCACTAGGCGAGAGATAAGTAAAACAAAGAAAGAAAGAAACGAACAAACAAGCTATGTTTCAGTTTCACGCCCCCCACCGTTTTAAACAAGTTTTTAAAAACACATTCAAAGTTTTTGTTATGCCATGAACTCGTAGTAGTGATGACGCTCGCTTTGTCTTTTATTTCATTCTCTTTTACTTAAATCGAGATATATATATATTGATACCTCACCCTGCAATGCTTCAAATCATATAAATCGATGTAAATGACCTGTTACAAACGACGAAACTTTGTCATCAGTTTCATGCCAACGTGATTTTCCAGCGAGATAGAACCTTTTTATTGCCAATCTGGTTCTCTCACGCAAGGTTTTCATTTGAAACCAAGCTTTTTTAGGCCTCTGAAAGCGCACACATTTGTGCAACCAAGGTGTTTTTTCTTTCATTATTCTCTTGCAACTTCGATGACCAATTGAGTCAAAATGTTCACAGATTTGTTGTTAAGTTGTTCTACACCAAGTGAGAATACTGGTCTTTGACAATTACCAATGGTGTCCAGTGCCTTCAAATCAGTGTATTTAGTAATCAAAACCTCTTCAACGTGAGAAACGAACGGGTGTCTCGAAGTGCCGTTTCCTAAACTGCACTGGCAATACCGAAGTGTCAGTTTGGTAACTCTAGTGTTCTCTGAAGTTTTGTGTCAAGTGTTATTTCCTTTTTGCACCAGTGCTCACAGAGCCCAATTTCATAGAGCTGCTTAAGCACAAAAAACAAGCTAAGCACAAAATGATGCTAACCAGAGTAAGGATACCTGTCAAAATAACATGTCACGTGTACAATTTATGATTGGTATCCTGCTCATTATTACTAAGCAGGGATTTTTGAAACATTATTCTCTGCTTAAGCTCTATGAAATAGGGCTCGGTTTATGTTTTGTGTCACTGTCAGCGTGGTCACTTGTCCCTTGCTATGGTTTTATATAGTGTACCGTGTCTCTCTATTTCGACGCATACACTCTCACGACTACATCATGGTGCTACAGTTTGGACCATAGGTATCTGTTACCAGGGCAGTTTCAGTACAGCTAGGCATAACTTTGTTGTCACTGTGACGAACAGTGTTAGTATAGTCACATGTTTATTGCTACTAATGCTTGAAGTTATTTCTATGGTTATATGATACTATTTCGTTGGGTGTCTCTCTATTTCGAGGTGTGCACTCTCGCGACTACATCATGATACAACAGTTTGGACCATAGGTCTCTGTCACTAAGGCAGTCTCAGTGAAGTTAGCTATAAGTCTGTCGTCACTGTCAGCAAAGTCACTTGTTTCTTGCTATATTGTATAAGTTACTTCGATGGTTATATATAATAAGTATATCGTGCCTCTCTATTCCAAGGCATGCACTCTCACGGCTCCAGCCCTTGGTGGACTAAATTGGATTTAGAGCCCATCACTAAAACTGGTCTAGCTACAATACTTGTCGTGGCCATTGTACAATTACCGTCACTGCCCGTGTGCTTTCTTAGATAACACATGCAAAAATTAGTTTTCAAAATTATCAAAACGAATCATTGTTTTGATCACTGTCTTTTCGAAAAATGGTCGCTGTTCCTTTTTGCTGCCATGACTTGACAAACAAACATGGGTTGATTCGAAGACAGTTTCCGAATCATCTGATTTGGCTGATTTTGTTTACTCGTGATGTAACTGTCGTGACAATGTCGTCTTTCATATTACCTAAGTGTATACAGCCTTGTTGTATTTGGATAAGATCTAGCGCCATGGCAGCTTTGTCATTGTCATTTTGCTATCGCCATCAGTATGCTGCTAAGTGTCCCTTCTCAATCACTGTCGCAAAGCTGACTTCTCAGTGTGTCATGGTCGTATTTATTTGCTGGAACTGCCAACGATGTCATGGTCGTTTGTGTTGTAAAGGTCATTCTACGGCAGTTTAAGGCACTGGACACTAGTGGAAATCACTCAAGGTAATTATTAGCATAAACACTTACTTGTTAATGAGAGTTGTTGAGAGTATAACACTTTGTGAGAAACGGCTCCTTCTGAAGTAACGTAGTTATTGAGGAGGTAATTTCTTAGTCAAATACTAAAACGCTTCAGGCCTGAAGTCTTTAAACAATTTTAAAAGGCATCTGTGGCCACACATGTGTGCAACAAGGGTGTTTTTTTTTACTTCTTCCTTGCAACTACGATGACCAATTGAGTCAACACTTTCACAGATTTGTTTTGTATGCAGATTTGTTTTATATGTTGAGATACAACAAGAGAGAATAATGGTCTTTGACAATTACCATAGGTGTCCCATTGCATTTAATGATCTCTTGTTTCATACCAACCCTCTTACCTCCTCTGTGACACCCACTACTCAGCTCATTCATTCAGAAAGTAAACACAGAGCAACAACTTGACTCTCAGAATGGACCATAAACTCACGTTGGATAATTATGCATTAAAGGAACACGTTGCCTTGGATCGGACGAGTTGGTCAAAACAAAAGCGTTTGTAACCGTTTTTTATAAAATGCATATGGTTGGAAAGATGTTTTAAAAGTAGAATACAATGATCCACACAAGTTTGCCTCGAAATTGCGTGGTTTTCCTTCTACTGTGCGAACTAACATGGTCGGCCATTTATGGGAGTCAAAATTTTGACCCCCATAAATGGCCGACGTGTTAGTCGACGAGGTAAAAGGAAAACCACGCAATTTCGAGGCATGTTTGTGTGGATCATTGTATTCTACTTTTACAACATCTTTCTACCCATATGCATTTTATAAAAAACGGTTACAAACGCTTTTCAAAGACCAACTCGACCGATTCAAGGCAACGTGTTCCTTTAACTGTTGCTCAAAACATAAACTTGTGTACCTTAAGGCGAACCCTGCCGACAGCTAATGTCAAGCCGTTTTGTAATACTATTTGCCAGTAATAAAAGTTGTTAACTTTTCGTAAATATTACAAGCAGTTTTGGTATATTGAATACACACGTTTTATAACAATTTGTCGTTGGTTCAATTCCCTCTGAAGGTACCTTAAGTGTGGGTGTTTTTTCTTCGTGTGCTTCCCTTATTAGTCGTATGACTCTCAAAGGCATTTAATGTACATTGATTTTTAATTAAACACTTAAGGGGCAAACACAAACATGAAAATAGGCGGTCGATATATAAATAATGTTGTCTTCAGCATTTCGAGTCAGTAAGTGTGAAGTGGTTCATGGGAGTGCGAAGAGAGTCAGGGAAGTGTGAGGCTAGTCAGGGGGAGTGTGGAGTGAGTCAGAGGAGTGTGGAGTGAGTTCGGAAAGCGTGATGAGAGTATAAGGCAGCGTGAAGTGAGTCAGAGTAGTATGAAGTGTGCCCGGAAATGGTGCGGAGGGGTCAGTGAGTGTTAAGTGAGCCCAGAGGAGTGTTGAGCGGGTGGGGAGGGTGAAGCGAATATGGGAGCGTGGAGTGAGTCAGGGGGAGTGTAAAGACAGTCAGGGGATGGCGAAGTGAGTCATGGGAGTGTGGTGTGAGTCAGGGGAGTGTCAAGTCAGAGGAGTGTGAGGTGAGTCAGAGGAGTGTGAAGGGAGTCAGGGGAGTGTGAAGTGAGTCAAGGGAGTGTGGTGTGAGTCAGGAGAGTGTGAAGTGAGTCAGGGGAGTGTCAAGTCAGAGGAGTGTGAAGTGAGTCAGAGGAGTGTGAAGGGAGTCAGGGAAGTGTGAAGTGAGTCAGGGGAGTGTGGTGTGAGTCAGGTGAGTGTCAAGCCAGAGGAGTGTTAAGTCAGAGAAGTGTGAATAGATTCAGGGGAGTGTAAAGTGGGTCAGGGAGAGCGGTGTGAATCAGGGGAGTTTGAAGTGAGTCGGGGGATTGGAAATGAGTCAGGGAGTGTGAAGTGAGTCAGGAGAGTGTAAAGTGAGTTAGGGGAATGTGTTGTGAGCCAATGGAGTGTGGTGTGAGTCAGGGGAGTTTGAAGTGAGTCAGAGGAGTGTAAGGTGAGTCATTTTGCGACAAGTGACAGAAAGTGGTGACATTCGCGATGAGCTCTCGGGTTCAAAGTTCGTCGGACAAAAAGTGTTCATATTCTGATGTATAAAGGGAGTCGCGTTTCAAATCTTGCTCAGATTTGATGTATTTGATTAACTGTAATGTGGGAAATAGAAAGTGCCATATAAGCTAAACAGACGCTTGCCTGTCAAAAGAAGTCCCCTGGTAATTTACACGAGCTCTCCGTCTTTCACACCTTTTGTATCCTTATCAAGAGAAGATGTGTTTGTACTCTGCTAAAAAAATACCAAGATGGGTCAAAAAGGTTGAAGCTTGGGCTGCATTAAGTATACTGGTGTTTGTTTAGCACATATTGATCTTCAATGTCAGTATACTTTTGTTTTGTATACATCCACTTCACAGGTTGTTTCAAGGGAATAAGAGAAAATGAATAGCCACGTTCTTCATGTCCATTACTACAGATTTCCCGTGAGCCCTTCTTTTCACCCCTCCTCTAATAGCTATTGGTAATAATTAGCTCTTTTCAATTAAATGCGGATCTAGTCCCATTAGTTTGACTTCGTGTTGCATTGTGCGAACACGAGCTGTTCCTGTCAATGGAGCGTTAATTGACTTCTGTATGAATTATTAATCATTAACAAATGACCTGACAGAATTAGTACTGATGTAACTAAAATTTAGTGCTTGGTCTGGTGCACTTGCATTGGACCGGGAAGATTCGGAGAAATGGCCCGTTCAGTGGGCAATTGATGTGTACTCTGTAGTATAGACTTGCCGTCCTAAAAAGAAATTCCTGATTAATATTTTCAGGACCCCCTTTTCTGAATCGGCTTAAAAAAAGATAGTAAAATCAGCATTGAAAAGCACTACGACAGTGGCAATTTTGATGTAAAAAAAAGCTCTGATCAACAAAAATGTATCTGGTCAAAGCTAAAGGGAAAGTATACCTTTGTTTTTTGAATCCGTTCGATCGTTTTTATCCTCTAAGTAATAATAATATCGAAGTCTTATATAGCGCACGTATCTACCAAACAAGGTACTCAAGGCGCTGAGTATATATAAACTTTCCGGAAGATAGGTTATTGCAGTGATGGATTCTGAGACCCATTTATGTAGCACTTAAAAGGGCTTACAAGGTGCTACGGCGCATTAAGCAGCCACAGCCAGGAACATTGGGGCGAACCCCTTATCTTTTCGATAAGTGCACTGGGTTCTTTTTACATGCGTTACACAACACATGGGACCAACGGCTTTACGTCCCATCCGAAGGACGAAGCAATGGTAAAGTGTCTTGCTTAAGGATACAAGTGTCATGGCTGGGGATTCGAACCCACACTCTGCTGATCAGAAACACCAGAGTTTGAATTCGGTTCTCTTAACCGAAACGTATCTGACAGTAACGTTTCTCAGGTTAATGTTTGGAGGATAGCAATAAACTGAAATCATTTTCTGTGACCACACTATTTGAGCAGAGTCTCGATGTTGCAAGCAGATAATACTCATCCTCACGACGAACGTAATTCCCCTGAAGACGAGCCGAGCAAACCACTCGAAACGTCAAGTCTCTACCTTCCCTCATCCCCAGTTCTGCTCATAACCAACACTTCTCAAAATTAAATTTCAAATATCAAGTAATAAACCACAGACACTGCTCTAGAATTGCAAGGGTCGTGGGTTCGAATCCCACCCGAGTAACATGCCTGTGATGTTTTTTTCACAGGACTCGGGAAAGTACTGAGTATACAGTGCTAACACACATCGGTGTATGGGTAAAAACCAAAATTAATAAACCACAGTTTGTTAAAGATTGTATGGCTACTGACTGGCACCCCAAACAAATACATTGACAAAAAAGGAGACCGCTCAATGCCTCAGTTTGAAGAGCGCCGGCACGTTTTTGGAGGTCGTTGGTTCAAATCCCGATCAAGTCAGTTAGTTTTTGTTCAACCCATTATTAACCACCCCAATCAGATTAATGTTACCAGTAAACCTACCTAGGTATCAAAGCATCCACATTTAGGATTACAAGACATGAGATAAAATTGTTGTACCATTTTGCAGAGATTATTAGCAAATTATAAAAGTCAACTTAAAGGCAGTGGACACTATTGGTAATTCTCAGCATAAAACCTCACTTGGTAAAAAGTAATGGGGAGAGGTTGATAGTATAAAACATTGTGAGAAACGGCTCCCTCTGACGTAACGTAGTTTTCGAGAAAGAAGTAATCTTCCACAAATTTGATTTCGAGACCTCAAGTTTAGAATTTGAGGTCTCGAAATCAAGCATCTAAACGCACACAACTTCGTGTGACAAGGGTGTTTTTTATTTCATTAATATCTCGCAACTTCGACAACTGACTGAGCTCAAATTTTCACAGGTTTGTTATTTTATACATATGTTGAGATACACCAACTGTGAAGGCTAGTTTTTGACAATTTCCAATAGTGTACACTCCCTTTAAAGGCAGTGGACACTATTGGTAATTACTCAAAATAGTTATTAGCATAAAACCGTACTTGGTGACGAGTAATGGGAATAGGTTGATAGTATAAAACATTGTGAGAACGGCTCCCTTTGAAGTGACATAGTTTTTGAGAAAGAAGTAGTTTTCCACGAATTTGATTTCGAGACCTCAGCAAGTAATATTTCAAGGGAAGCTTTATACTATCATTATCTTTAAACCAAGTAAATTAAATATAAGTATTTTGACATGTGTTTTGTGTCACATAAAAAGTACCAAAATCCTTTAATTGAACAGAAATGTTGAGTTAGAAACATGATAAAAACACACCAATACATCGCAACCGAAGAATAGATGCCCCTTCAAGCGTGTCGTGGCGGAGCACCGGACTCAACTAGGTGTGGGTTCGAGTCCCGGTCATGTCACTTGTTTCCTTTAGCAAGATACTTTTCCATGATTTCTCTGTACTTCGCATGGGACATTAAGCCTTATGGCCCCGTGTACGACGGTTGGCAGTGCACGAAAAAGAACTTGGAGCACTTTTCATGGAAGAGTAGGGGTTACTGATGTTGTGTGGCTCACATACCTGAGAAGCGTTACTGTGGTAAACGCTTCTCATATTGTATATTCTTATTAGGGATTATCCTTCCTGCGTGGCGTATAGACAACGTGAACTCTATTTACAACAAGTGTGACCTTGTACATCCTTAGAGTATTCTGGCAGGCAAGATACCACACTGGTCATGTGGGAAAGTTTACATTTTGTGGCATAATTTCCACATAAATCCAAAAGCTGGACAAGTTTTGAGATGTACCCCTTTTTTCATCGTATTAAAAGTTGATAAGAATTAGACATTGCAATCTCCATAAAGTTTAAGATGTTATGATTTCTTCCACTGTGCTGTGTACAAATCGTGCCTGCAGGAAGTCCAGGCTCTGTGGCTCTTTTGTAAACATGTGATGTCACAGGTCATATCGTCTATTCGCTACTGATTCTCGGCGATATCTCAAAAACGCTACTACCTTTTGAAATGAAATTTTCACATGTTTGTTCAATTGTATAAATACATACATTTATAAAGGATTAGAACAATCGAACGGTTAAGAAAGAAAAGAAAAGGGTATACTTTGCCTTTAAAGACACTGGACACCTTTCTTCGTTTCTTCTCACTTTGTGTATCTCAACATAAGCATAAAATAACGAACCTGTAAAAATTTGAGCTCAATTGGTCGTCGAAGGTGCAAGATAATAATGAAAGAAAAAATGCCCTTGTTGCACAAGTTGTGTGCTTTCAGATGCTTGATTTCGAGACCTCAAATTCTAATTCTGAGGTCTCGAAATCAAGTTCAAATATTTTAGTGGAAAACTTCGTTACTTCGTTACTTCAGAGGGAGCCGTTTCTCACAATGTTTTATACTATCAACAGCTCCCCATTACTCTTTCCAAGTAAGGTTTTATGCTAACAATTATTTTGAGTAATTACCAATAGTGTCCATTGCCTTTAAGTTGACCATTCAACTGGATGTGTTCGATACCATTAGTGCACAAGACATGTATGCCAATAAACGTTTAAAAACTTGGTTACTAAAACATTTTGGGGCAAGTTAGTAAAACTCAGTTAACTAAACCCGAAAAACTTAAGCGCGAAGCCCGAATCTTACCGAAACACGTGACACATTATAACGCCTCGCTTAGGAAAGGCAAAGTAAACATTCGGTTTCTGGAACCGCTTGTTTGTTCTAATTATACAATCAAACTAACATGTGACAATTTCATTTCAAAAGATGGAAGACCGGTTATGTCCACGCAGATATACTCATTTGAGCACACATCCTGAAAAACGTTTCTGACAGTAACGATTCTCAGATTCGAATTTCGGATGATAAAAACTGACATCTTTTCCCATAAGCACATTTACTTTGAATTGAAATTATTCTCAAAATGATCTATACTATCGAAAGCTGCTATACTTCGAACCAAACAAGTTACCATCGCATTAGTTTTAGGAGTGATAAACAAACGTCTTCCTTCCCTTTCAAAGCAACCCCACTCCTTATTCTTTCTACGGAGCTCTGAAAGTGCCATCCAACCTTTTGAGAACCTTAGGTATTTTACAACACGACGATGACATAATAAACGTAAGATGATGACATCCCGAGATGATTTATCTCGGGATGACCACATCTTGAAAATATGATGATGTCTTTCCATGATATTATTATCTTGGGTTCGCGAAATTTTCAGGGTGATCATCCCAAGACGATGAATATAACCCCATCATTTTATTATTGAACTTCACTGGCTACCAACTAGAGAGCTAATTAACCCATTTAAGGTTGCTTTTCTTGTTTTTAAATGCTTGAACAAAACTACTCCTTGATTTATTTCCACTTAACTGGTACATTACACTCCTTCACGATTTCTTCGGTCCACACTTGACACCACTCGCTCGAATGTTCCCCGAGCAAACAAAGTTCTAGGTCAAAAAGCTGCCAGTGTAGCTGGGCCAATGATTTGGAACAATCTTCCTACTGCCATTAGGGAATCTGTTACTCTGTCTGCATTTCGTAAAGTTCTAAAGACTCACCTTTTTCATGGTAATTGCTTTCATGTGGGGTATGATCTTGATGGAAGAACGCCTTATAAAATTTTAGTAGTTCTGTTATGTTATTTTATGTTAAAGCCATTGGACCCTTTCGGTACAGAAAAAAAAAAAAAGTTCACAGATTTACAAATAATTTACAGGGTTTACAGAAGGTAATGGTGAAAGACTTCTCTTGAAATATTAGTTCATGAAATGCTTTACTTTTTGAGAAAACGGTAAAACAATATAAATTCTCGTTAACGAGAATTACGGATTTATTTTAAACACATGTCATGACACGGCGAAACGCGCGGAAACATGGGTGGGTTTTTCCGTTGTTTTCTCCCGACTCCGATGACCGATTGAGCCTAAACTTTCACAGGTTTGTTATTTGATATAGAAGTTGTGGTACACAAAGTGTGGGCCTTGGACAACACTGTTTACCGAAAGGGTCCAATGGCTTTAAGATGAATTATTTCGGAGCGTCGACCTCCTACGTTCTGGATGTCGACATCTTGGATTCGAACTGCCTCTAGGTACCCGGTAATCTTGGTGGACACTGCTCTAGAGTTGCAAGGGTCGTGGGTTCGAATCCCACCCGTGTAACATGCCTGTGATTTTTGTTCACAGAACTTGGGAAAGTACTGAGTATACAGTGCTAACACACATCGGTGTAAGGGTAAACACCCAAATTAAATACTCTCATAATGTTAAAATCGTGGTTTTGATGTCTCCCTGCATGGTCCTTACTTGGAGTGCACTCGTCCGGCCCTACAATCATTTTGCAGTTTTTACGTTTATGTTTTTAAAGATTGTGAATGAGTTTGG